>NC_056747.1:995571317-995603986 GCF_019279795.1 Protopterus annectens
ATTCTTTTAGAACCATGCACTATGATGTATTGTTCATTTAGTCAGTTGCATGAGACTGCATTGCTTCCCTTGTATACATTACATGTTTGTATTTGCTGTTTCTACACTTCCACTTTTAAAATACAAAGGAATGCTCTGTTCTCATAATAACTTTATTGCATTCATAGCTTATTTGCTTTAAACTTCTGGACCTAGGCATTAACTATAACACTTCTTTGAAATTACAACCTTGGGCTCATATTTAGGTTGGTTATACAGCATAAAATTGCTTTAAAAAGTTTTCTATTGTGTGACTGAAATTTATGTCTTTGTATTATTTAATTAAGTTTAAGATAAAAAAAAATCATAATAAGCCTATTAAGATCACTTATATATGCTTACCTGGGTTGCTAGGCACTAGAAGACCTTTACTTAATTTTTTTGTTTCAGTCTGAGGCACAAAGCAATGCACTTCTCTTCTGACTTTAATTTATGTTATTAAGAATAAAAGCTGATTCATTCTTTTAAAGTACCCTTTCTAGAAATAGGATGGTTGAGCAGTACAATAAGGAAAAGCTTCAGTTTCAACCAAGATGTCCCAGGATGAACTAGTGACCCAGCTACTGGGGATCCAGAGAGAAAGTGGAAAAGCGTGGTTATTATCAGTTTGTGCATAGTGATGGAAGGTTACAGCACTGCTCCATTGTCAATATTGATCAAGGCCAGACATCATAGTAAGGCAGTTGGAGTGGCTGGCATGCACAAGCATCCAGCACTACATGGGATATGTATGGAAGCACAAATGTCCTAGGCCAGGTATTGTGAGGCACCCATGCATCAAGCTTGCCATGAGGACCAATAAGCTATTCATACAAAACCATTGATGGTGGCTTGGGATACACAGCCTCCTGTGTTCAGTCAGTGATTCTGAATAAATAGAACTGTTCTGTTCTGTTTAAGATGCAAACAGCTTGTGGTAGGAAAGTAAAAAGGCTAGTAGACATGTTGTACACAGATAAATGTCTATATGTATATTTCAAAATCATGTTTTTTTTATCCCTCTCTAACATCCTAACCCACATATTGGTGTCCTACAACATCCCTTAGGGTTGTTTACTTCTTCCCTTCTTATTATTATCCCTGCCCAGTAAACATCTGTTTTGTGGTGCTACACTGAAATCCTGGAAGAGGTCCCCAGCATATCAGTTCACTGTAATCAGTCTCAGCTTTCACTGTTTATTTAATTATGCTTTATTGACCGAGTTAGTACCTCTAGACTACTGGTCACTTTTCTGGGGAAAAATGAGGTAGCATTTAAACTGACCAGGGGAAGTTTGGTCATGGGACAGGAAACGTCTCTTGCTCATTTCAATGAGTACTGTGGAATCTTTTACATCTACTTGTGCTGCATAAGCTCAGGCAACTTAACATCTCATGCAAAGGAGAGCACACTAAGGAAAGCACCTGCCCCTTACCCAGTGCTGCAGGGTCAGCTTGGAAAGTTAATACAAGTCCTACAAACTCAGAACCACACAGGAATCCACAAACTGATGATCATGTGCGGTGATGTAAACATGAACAGATCACCAGGCACTTTCCCTCACAGCAAGTTGTGGCAGAGACTGGATAAGATCTGTTCATGTTTAAAAGCTCACCCGGACACTGCCACAACTTGCTGTGAGAGAAACTGCTTATAGATCTGTTCATGTTTACATTGCTGTAGGTGATTGTTTCATAAATTAATTCAAGTACCCGGTATGGAAACAGAATCCATAGTTTTCTAATCTTCCATCATCACATGAAAGGTTGCTACTTGTTAAACCACTGACACTGACTACTAATGGAGTAACACAAGTGTTAGCACTCTGCCTTCTTATTAACAGCCAATCAAATATAAACGCTTACACTAATGTGTTTTTAAATCACTGTCAGGTGACTTAAGCTTATATTAATGCACACAATCTGCCTTAAGCTATTTAACACTGGAATGCACTAATAATATTATTTTTGGTAGTTGAATATTATTGAAACAGCAATAACACTTGATCATATATTCATCATCTATTGATCACTGTATTAAATCATAATCTGCTGATGGCATTTATGCATTTGGTTATTTTTCTATAGACATTTTTTTATCAGGCTGTAGATGAAAAAGGTCATGGGTCAGATGACTCAACCATTTACCATTTGGATTAAATAAAACAATCAATATATTACAAAAAATGTAGCTATTATAATCTTTTTATGCCATTCAAGTTGTGTCTCTGTTGTCTGGATGTACTTTCTGTTGTTTTTCATAATGCAACTTAAAATGTGCTATTCTACAGAGTATGGAGGCTATACAGACAGGATTATGTTCTTATCACATACATCATACAGTAAACACTTTCTTTCTTTTGCAATTTACTGATTGATTTATTCATTGTTTTATTTATTGTTATGGCAATGCTGTAAAAAGTGTTTGTTTTCATGTACACTACATTTTGGTTTGCATTTTCTGCTTACATCAACTTCCCTTCTTACTCTGATGACAACTTTGCCTCTCATAATTTCATGCACCTGTACATTCTTTGGCTCTCAGTGACTCTGTATCTCTCCATCTCTCTCTGTGCGAGTCAATGACTGTGTGTGTGTGTGTGTGTGTGTGTGTTTGCGTTTGTGTGCTTGTGTCTGTGTGTGTGTGGTTACCTTTATTACTGAATATTCTTATTGTTCCTGTGAACATGGTATATGTCATGTTTCCTTTATGGTGATATGGTCATTCTTACAATAAATTAAGTGGATTAATAATTATTATGAAACTGACTACCACCTTTTCACATTACTGTGTTTTTTCTGCAGAATGACAGCCAAAATGTTTGTGTGTATGCATGTACGTGTGTGTGTGTGTGTGTGTGTGTGTGTGTGTGTGTGTGTGTGTGTGTGTGTGCGCACGTGTGTGTGTGTGTGCTTACATAAAGTATGTGTATATATGCATGCTTGTGTATGTGAGACAAAGGGGGCAGACAGACAGACAGAAGAAAAACATGTTGCATTTTGTGCTAACACTTCATCTATCACTTTAAAGCTGCGCCTTCTAAGCAAGCAATACTGCCTTACAGGATGGGCATTGTTTCCCCTATAACATCTACCCTGGAATGAATTACTGAATTACTGTGCTTATAAACTGGTTTGTATTTGTTTTACAATTAGTATATACTTTGAGGACATATTTCACATCCAAATTTTGCATATATATGTTATGTAAGTATTTTAATGTCTACACACACACACACACACACACACACACACACACACACACACACACACACACACACACACACACACTCACCTTTCTATACAGTTAAATGTATTTGTTTTGTTTCTCCTGCTTGTCAAATGCATCTTTTTTAAGTGCTGCAAATAGCAATGGCTAAGTAAAACAGATGTTCCTTGCTTGTAACTGCTTATTGCAGTTACTTTTCTTATTTTTTTTTTTAATTATATTCAGCTGTTTTTTTAACTTGGTGAGGCCCAGAAAATGTACAGTTCTTACAGATTTTACTAAACTGGCTCCACTGCATTACTTCAGATAACATCTGGACAAAACTACAAATGGATGAATACCACTAGTCACCCCAGGATTCAATAAACTCCGTGTTGGTTCTGCACACAGCCTACACAGAGTGTATTCACCTACGTGATACTGAGCATCTTGCAGCATTGTTCACCTCGTACCATGAATATTAATGATGTATGCTGCATTTAGGCAAGGTTTCGCAGCTTGCCCCGGTGTTAGTGGCTGTGAAATCTGTATACTGAATGTGGATCATTCTACTCAAACACTAAACTAATGAGAGGATAAAGGGCAAGCAGGCATTTTCTGAAGTAAATGAAGTATGGAACAGAAATGTATGTCATTATATCTTGACTGCAATCTTCAGTGATTTCACAATAAGCCGCACATTTTACAAGTAACAGGACAAATAAATGATGCAAATATCTGGACAGTCTGCAAAACTTTGAACAGTCTGCCTTTTGTGTTTTAATTTCTCTTTTTTTTGCAGGTGTTTTCATGATGCACCACTTGGCATAAACATGTTTAGCTGTGCTTACCTGGTTTACACGAAGCACAGCAGCATGCAAACTGGAAGAATGGGACACCCAGGTTGTAGACAGGACCTAGACCGTCACAAATATAAATCAGATGCATTCAATTAATCATATTGTGCATCGCGCAAACACGGTAAGCAGCATTGAGCTATGATAAACAAGGAGAACCTTACAATAATTACTGAGATAGTAGATATCATCTCACTAATCTTGTGACAGCAGGTGTTAAGTGTAGGTTTGGAGTGCAGATGGTACAGGGTTATAATACAGGGTGTGCAAGTTTTGTTTTACTGTTGTGAGGTTGCAGATTATAGCCATGAAGTGCAAGATAGTCAACTGTTTTTTCAACCTTTCTGTTGTAATAGCTGCAAGTGTAGGACAACTATATATATGGTAAATATGACTAGTCCATTTACATAAGTGCCTGTATACCTAATAAGCTAGAAAATGCATTGTTCACCACTGTTGTGCATTGCTTACTATTGCACAAACTAGGTGCACAACATTATGCACTCATCTACTGTGTTTCTGTGATGGTAAGCAACGCGCAATGTTTTCAAATGTTGCAAATCCAAAATGTGCTCACTCTCAGTAAGTAGAGACATGCAGTAGACAGGAAACAGCAGCATATAAACTGAAATTGGCAGACAATGCTCATTAGACATTAAGCTTTAACTATGGCAGGAATGTCTGGAGTTGCTGGAGAGGGTGTGCGCTTTTGGGTGCAGTGTTGCCGTGTGCAGGAGTCCAGAATATTTGCTGGACTTCTAGTTAGGGAGCATAGGCCCAGGTTGCTGCAGTGGGACTATTCCAGCTCAGAATATAAATCTGAAGCCTGGAATAGTGTTGCCAGAGCCTTAACCAGTGCGACAGGTATCGCCCGTACAGTCGAGCAATAGAGACATCATTTTGATGACCTTCGGAGGAGGAAGTGGGATACCCTCCACCTCTGGATTGGGGAATGTCAGGCAGGTGACACCTTGGCAGATGTATAAGTATCACTTTCAGTGAGTAATTGTAAGAGTTAAAAGTTAAATATTGTCAAGACTGGTATTCATAATGGTGTTCAGTTCTGTTCTGTTCTGTTTTTGCCACAGGTGCTAAGGAGAGAATTTCAAATGTACATTCCCATGCCATGCATCTAGTAAGGATGCAAAAAGCATGCAGTATATATGCATCAGAACAATACTGTCTAAATAGTATTTTTATAATAATAATAATTTGTATAATAATTTTGTGGCATTAAAGTTAAGGGCCGCTTAGTTGGCATTTAATAGAGTTGTATCAAATTTAGCATGCATATCACAACTGTAAAAGAAATTATGCATTCCTTAGTCTGTAGCAAAAAGAAAAGGTGCCATATTCTCAAATAACAGTGCATATGCATCTGTAAACTATAAAAGGAAAATTATGCATGCAGCAGTGTTTAGAACAAAAGAACAGTACAGTATTTTAGCATAGTCATTAGTTGTGGGTTCAGAAACCATACTTCCCAAATACACAATGATGTTAGGTTTTCATTATTGTTGGAATGTAACTTCATACCTCTATACCAGTGGCACAAATGACTTTCTGTAATCTGTAATCAGTATAAATGTAACACCCATATGTGCAATATATGCACACATCAAAGACTGGTGGCTGCAATCTGTAGTATAGTATGCCTCTGTTATAAACTGGGTAGTCTTACAAGTAAGGAAAAAACCTGTTAGGATTTTGTAGTGTTAAAAGTAAAGGTTACAGAATAGAGTCAAATAATTGCATCAATGCTTTGTATGTCACATTTGAAGCTACTAATGTTCTCTCTTTTTTTCTCTCACTGCAACCCTTCTCTCTCTCTCTCTCTCTCTTTTTTTTGTATTTATTATTTTCTTTTTTTTATAGGATCATAGGCTCATGGGAAGTTGCTAGGATATTAGCCCTGGGGCCCTTACAAGCCTAGCCAAGAATTGAGCCCATGTTCTGACAAGTCAGCACCTAATGCCCTTTTCTAGCAGGGACACAGGTGGAATCCCAGGGGTGTATTTTCTGTTCCCCATCCAGTTATCCAGGTTGGACTTAAAAAGCATTAATGAGGTTCTCTGCTTGACATGTAGTGTGAGTCGATTCCACAGTAGTTGGAGTCTCTGGGACACAAACCTATCTCACCACCAGGTTCTATTGCTGTCACAGACCAGGTTGAGGCCATGCATGTGGGTTACTTGCAGTCCCATCATGATGGGGACTGAGATTGAAGAGTCTGTAGGAGACTGAAAAGAGGGACAGGGCCTTTAGCCTATCTGTGTAGGGTAGATGTTTGATGCCCTGTATTCTCCTGGTGAGGAACCTCTGTGGTCTTTCCAGCTGGTGCATGTACTTTGTGAGGTACATGCTGAAAAGGGCATTGTACTCAATAATGCATCTTATAAGGGAAGAATACAGGGATGTTATGACCACCTTGTCCCTGGAAGAGATACCCTTACTAATGAGGTGGGCCATGTAGAAAGCTTTCCGTACAATGGAGGCAATATGGTGATAAAAAGTCAGTTTGCTATCAGCCTGGGTGCCCAAGTCCCTCACAAATGATTATGTGCTTAGGACCTTGTTATTAATGTGATAATTTGTGAGGATGTCATTCTCCTCAAAGGGAATGATGATGCATTTTTTGCCATTCAGTTTGAGGCCATGTTTCTGGCACTAGTCATATGTTTGGGTGAGACCGTCTTGAAGGATGTCCACATCACTAGGGGAACTGATGACTGCACTCAGTTTACAGTTATCTGCAAACTTGGTCAGCCATAGCCTACTGGTTTTGGTCTGCACCTCAGAAAAGTATATCCCAAACAACAAGGGGCCCAAGACCGACCCTGGGGTACACCACTCATTACAGGTTGACTGCTTGAGCTGGCTTCCCCTATTTTCACTAGGTGGGTTATATCAGTGATCCAGTTTGCTACCCATCTGGTAGCATATGGATTAACACCTAGTTGAGAGAGTTTATCTATTATACCTGAGTGGGGAATAGTATCAAAGGCTTTAGCCACGTTAAGGTACACGTTGTGCACCATCTTCCCCTTGTCCATGGCTTTGGTGACTGTCTCAAAGAAGCCGACCAAATTTATCAGGAATGGCTTCCCCTTGACAAAACCAAACTGTGTGGGATCAAGTGTTTGGAGGTTGCCAATGATCTTGTTAATGGGGTCCTTACAAAACCACACCATGGCCTTGCAGATTAGACTAGTTAGGCTGATTGGTCTATAATTTCCTTTATTGGTGGATGCTCCACCTTTGTGCAAAGGGATGACAGTGGCTGTCCTCCACTTGGCTGGGATGAAGCCAGTACTCAGACTTTGGTTGAATAGGGTGCCTAATGGTGCTGCAAGTTCCTGTCTGAGTTCATTTAGGATGCAGCCTGGGATATTATCTGGTCCCATGGAGGCTGAATTTTTTTGCCTTTGAGAGGGCAGTGATGACTTGCTACTTAGAGATAAGGGGGGCAGGTGCTGGGTATGCCCTTATTTACTGATGGGGGAAAGAGAGGTGATGTTTTCACTGAAGCTGTCTGCAAGTAAGTTGGCTATATCTACGCCATTTGTGTATGTGGTGTCCTTGACCTCCAGTTCTGAGCAGATCAGGGTGCTTCCCTTGAGTTTGCAGACATATGTGTAAAAAACCTTGGGATTGTCTTTAGTAGATGT
Organism: Protopterus annectens; assembly: GCF_019279795.1. Classification (NCBI taxonomy): domain Eukaryota; kingdom Metazoa; phylum Chordata; order Ceratodontiformes; family Protopteridae; genus Protopterus; species Protopterus annectens. Next base: position 995,579,069 of record NC_056747.1, read on the forward strand.
TGCCAGTTTGGACTCGATGTTTACTTTGGAGGATTTTACTATAGGTTCATAGGTTCATAGGTTCATACTAGGCTATCTGCCCTGAGGCAATTATAAGCCTATCCCGATTCTGTATGGCTTACGCCACCCCTTGATTTGAGTATACTGTACCCTTTAAGGTTTAGTTTACTGTGCCTCTGTCTAATAGTGACATGGGAGTAATCCCTGGGACAAACCTACGATCCCCCATCCACCTATCGAGATTCATCTTGAAGAGATTCAGTGAGATGCTCTGCCTCACATGAACTGGAATTCTATTCCAGAGCGAAGGGAGCCTCTGGGTTATGAACCTGTCCCTCCAGCAAGTTCTATTTATTTCTGTGCTGAGGTTCAAGTCCCTCGAGCGTGTGGCTCTAAGGGATTTAGATTTACTGAGGTGGAGCATTTCCATTAATTCTGGATTTGACATAGCTTTGTATGTCAGGCATAGATCGCCTCGAAGTAGGCGGTATGCAACTGAGTAGAGCTGGAGTTTTTTAACTGAGCAGCATATGGCATCTGTTTGAGACCCTTGATCCTCTTGGTGAGATACTTTTGGGGTCTTTCTAATTGCTGCAGGTGTCGGGTAAGGTACATCCCAAAAGGGCATTGTATTCTATGATGGGCCTGATGAGGGATGAATAAAGGGGCACGATTACCTCTCTTGATCTAGATGTGAAACCCTTCGTGATGAGGTGGGCTATGTAGAAGGTCTTTCTAACCACTTTGGCAATGTGGTTTTCAAAGGAGAGATTGCTATCAACTTGGGTCCCCAGGTCCCTAATAACTTTCTCTGTACTTAATGGGATTCCGCCTATGTGGTAATTTGTGGGCACATTGTTTTTGCCAAAGGGTATGACTATACATTTTTTGGCATTTAGCTTTAGACCAGGGCGCTGGCACCAGTTATCTGTCTCTGTGAGACCTTTTTGAAGGATGTTTGTGTCAGCTGGAGAGTTGATTATGGCGCCCAGTTTGCAGTCGTCTGCGAACTTGGTGAGCCATAGTCCTCCCACATTTGCCTGTACCTCGGAAAAGTATATACCGAACAAGAGTGGTCCCAGGACAGAACCCTGTGGGGCGCCACTTGTGACAGGTTTCGAGTCTGACATGGCTCCAGCAATTCTCACTCTGTGGGTTCTGTCTTTGAGCCAGTTTGCGACCCATCTTGTGACATAGGGGTTTATATTTAAGCTGGATAGCTTATCTATGATGCCCGAGTGGGGTATTGTGTCAAATGCCTTTGCAAGGTCCAGATAGACTGTGTGGACTACCTTCCCTTCATCTATGGCTTTGGTGACTGTTTCGAAGAAGTCAACCAGGTTCATAAGACAGGATCTGCCCTTGACAAAGCCGAACTGGGTAGGATCTAGTGTCTGTAGGTCTCCAATGTCTTTGTTTATGAGCTCCATGATGATCCTCTCCATAGCCTTGCAGACTAAGCTAGTCAGGCTTATGGGGCGATAGTTTCCAGGGTCCGTAGAGGCTCCACCTTTGTGGAGTGGGACCACTGTTACTGTACACCATTCTGTGGGCACATATCCTGTAGTGAGGCTGAGATTGTATAGCTGTTTTATTTGAGGGATTAGTTCCTCTTGGAGTTCATGTAGGACGCAACCTGGGATGCCATCTGGTCCCATGGAAGCAGTGTTTTTTGCTTTGGAGAGGGCAGCCTTCATCTGAGCATCAGAGATGTTTGGGAGGCAGCCCTCTGCTGGGATAGATACTTGCTCTTTTGGGAGGGAGGGGGTGGAGATGTTTGCACTGAACCTGTCTGCCAGGATATTGGCAATGTCTGTGGGTTCAGTGTATTTTTTGTCATTTAGAATAAACTCAGAACAAGTCTGGGAGTTGCATCACAGGTTTCTAATATAACTGAAAAAAGCCTTATGATTGTCTTTGGTGTCCTGTGCAATTTTTCTCTCGAAGCTGGCCTTGGAGGATTTTATGAGGGATCATAATTTTTTGCTAGTACTGATCAGAGATGCCTTCCCTATTAGGGATTTTGCTCTATCATGTAGTAGCTTCCTCCTTCTGTTGTACAGTTTATTTATGGCAGGGGTCCACCAGACTAGACACCTGCCTTTGGATGATTGGGTCTTGGTTTTGTTTGGGATAGCATGATCCATGCATTCCTGGAGATGTCAGTAGAATGCGTTTATATAGGATTCTGCAGTTTAGGCCATAGTTTCCACTGGCCCTGGGGCCTTGAAGGATTCCACTTCAGTTTTGAGAAGTGAGAAGTTCACTTTTGAGAAGTTTTTCACTGTGGTTTTCTGGGCTGGTGGTGGGGTCGGGATGTGGACATCCAGTGAGATTAATTTATGGTCTGATCTTACCAATGAGGGATATACTTCTGGTGTGGAGCATAGAGTCCCCATGTTGGTAATGATCAGGTCTAGTATGTTGTCCCCTCTTGTGGGAGTGGTGACTAATTGTTCCATAGCATTTGAGTTTATAATTTCCAGGAACCTTTGGACTAAGGTGCTGGGGCTTGAGCAGTGCTCCCAGTCAATGTTTGGGTAGTTGAAGTTGCCCAATATAATGGTGTTCGGAGAGATCTTCATGTTCTCCAATGTTTTCAGGAAAGCCGAGTGGGATTCCTGACTTTGAGAGGGTGGTCTGTAGAATGCTATAAACTGAAAAGCAGTCTTGCCCGCTGTTAGTTGCACATGGATGGTCTCCGATACTTCGTGCAATGCCACTAACCTGGAGGTGTGGATATCCTTGATAAATATGGAAACTCCCCCTCCTTTTGTGGTTCGGTCCGGGTTTTGGTGCCGAAAAGCATGATATGAGGTATAGCCTGGTAGTGCTGGGGTACTCTCTGGAGCCTTGAACCAGGTTTCTGTCACTGCACAGATATCGATGTTCTCCATACTGAGGAGAGCTTCGAGTGCGTGCATCTTGAGGTTAAGACTTCTGGCATTTAGCAGCATTACCCTTAGTTTCTTGTTCCTTGTGCTGTCTATATGGGTGGATTTGACTTTTGAGCCTTGCCTAAAAAAGGCACTGTGAGGGTGGCAAGAGCCTTTGCTAATACCCAAAAGCCCATTGGTGACAGGTGCAAGCCGTCCCTAGCAAAGCAACATGGCTTGTCGAGCATGTCATCCCAGGCTGACAGACACTGGATCCCCTTTGAATGACACCAAAATTTTAGCCAATTGTTAAAATCAATCACTTTGTCTTTGTACTGTGGCATCATTCTAGGTGAGGGTAAGATGCTGCTGAAGGTCAGGGTCATACCAGCCTGGGCTACATGATCAGAGAGCTCCTCTATGTCTCTTTTCATGTAGTCCAGGGAGGTACGTCTCAGGTCATTCACACCAGCATGTACAATGACCGGGTCATATTGGTATTTACTTTGGAGTGACCTGAGTGCTTGCGTTATGTGGCGGATCCTAGCACCCGACAGGCAGCTCACCGTGACCTTCTTTTTATTCAGCCTGGTGAGTGGGACGTCAGTGTGTCTGACAATAGAGTCACCTATAACAAGAGTATCAGGTGTGTTATTCAGCCTTAAGGGCTGTGGCTGCTTGGCACACTGACTTTGTGTGCTATGTGTTGTGCGTGTTTTGTTTTGAGGTAGCATTTGCTTAGATGTCTGCTTTGGAGGTCTCTGTTGCTTAGGTAGATTTTTATTTAGAGCCTCCAAGTATGTTTTTGTGTATTTATGTGTTTGGTTCGCTGATGTGGTGGGACTATGTGATACTGGAATTGTGTTGTGTGAGGTTACCTTCTCCTCCTGACTGGTTACACCAGTTTTGAGATGAGAGAGCTCAGCCTCCAGTTTGGCTAAATAGTTGCATCTCTCACATATATTTGAACCTGTTTGGAGGAGGAGAGGGTTGTCCGTGTACATGAGACCGTTGTAACATTGCCTCAAAATTCCCAGATTCACCAGCTGGACTGGAGAGGAAACCATTGACTGACCTTTGGACATGCTAGAGTAATATAGGGAAACTGAATTTAAGACGGACCAAAAGGGGACAGGGTAATCGTAGAGAGTATAAGAGTAAGTAGTGGTTATGGTTTAATACTGCTAACTTGTAGGATTACTTAATTGGACCAGTGAAGGACCTTAGAATGAGAATATGGTGTTTAAATTGAGAGATAGAGCAGTTCTAAGGGAAAAAGTGAGGAGCAGACTTTGTGGAGCCAGGAATAGTTTAAACCCAATTAGGCGGCGCTGCCCACTGTTGCGCTATGCACAAAAACACGCAAAAACGCGCAAAAGACGGTTTTAAGAGAGGAAGATTAAGGAGTTTTGGAATTGACCCAAAATGGCCAATAAAACTACAGTTTCAAGTCAGTAACCACTCCCACAGGGGCAGGCAGGCTGCTCAATGTTTTTCACTGCCACTGATCAACAGAGAGACTTCCCTTTAGCCCAAGCAAAAGTGGTCTCACAGAAACTTACAAACAGTTCAAGAACAGCAAGCCTGTAACTGAACTTTTTTAAATCTCAGAAAAGTGGGAAAAAAGCAAGATTTTTTTGTTTTTTTGTTTTTTTCATAGATAGCAGAGGTTCACAAGTATTAACAAGTTATAACAGTGCAGTAAATGACCCCACACAAGAGTGCTAGGCCAAAGACAGATAAAATGCAAGTTCTGAGAAAAAAACTATTTTAAAAATAAGTGCAAACAGGAAATTCAGTAAACAGCTTTAGGTTGTGCTCTAAATACATTTACTAATGCAGTGCTTTTATTTGCTTGTTCAGACTAAGGAGAGATTGCTTCCAATTAGGCATCTGTTCCTTCATGGTAGTTTTTAACTTTTATTTTAGAGTTCATTTATTGCAGATGTCCACCAGACAGCTTTACTCTTCCTTGAAGAGGTTGATTTTGGCCTGTGGGTATTCCTGATTCCATGAAGCTATATAAGTGCTTGTATGGTACTTTGGTGTAGGTTTGGGCATATGACAATTCTTATGGAGGGGGAGGAAGTTGTAAAGCTGTTTATACCTTCCCTTAGGAGGTTGTAATCACCTTTCGCAAAGTTTTTTTGTTTGACCCTATCTAGGGGGTGGATGGGGGAGATGGTGACTTCAAAAGTGACTGCTGGGTGGTCAGATCTTTTATTTTTTGTGTGTATTAATTTTTTTATATTTTTCTTTTTCCCACAGCATAGCAGGGTAGGACTGTCTCACAGGATCCATGTGCTCTGACTCCATTGGCTACAGCACCACTTCCCAGCACATCTGTTGCAGTATCTGGTAGCACACTCTCTGCTGCTCTTGCACTACTCAGCCCTTCATGTAGTTCTGCCCTGGAGGATAGGCCTCTTTTCAGGAGAAGTGGTGGAGGGGATGAGTTTATCAACCATGATGAACTGCCAGGGATGGTGCATAGGACTATGCACCGCACTGTTGGTGCATGCCTATGCCAGATGGAGTGCCTGTTCTCCATTATCCTTCAGCCATAGCAGGTGCAGATATCAGGCACTGCAGCCAGTGGTGTAGTGAGGTGACACTCATGACAATCTACTTGGTGAGGACCATATTCTCACTGTCAACTACCTCAACTTGCATGGGACCGAGAGTTCCCATCCCTCTCCCCATCCATGGTGTTCACCCATGTCATGTATCCTTCACCATCCCTTTCTCTTGCCTTGTTTGTCTTGCCTGTCTGCAATTGCTTCCACACCTGCCCAACTTACCTCACCCAGACATTCTTATAGCCCTTCTCTAACATTCCTCTCTCTCTTTCAAAAAAAGGAACCTGTCCCACAAAGATAAAAAAAATCATCCCATACATAGCTCTCCATTTCTCACAAATCCAATGGTTGAGATTATCTTTCTTCCTCATCCTGAGGTCTCTATAGTGGTTCTTACATTGTTCACCAGTGCAGGGGATACCAGTATCACTGATCAGAGCTCAGGCCAGACTATTCCATATCTCTGCCTTGTAATCCAAGCTGCAGTAGTTCTTGTGCAACAACCTGGGCCTGTGGTCATTGACTAGGAGTCTAACAAATACTTTGGACTCCTGGGCATCCCATCTTTGTGCATGGAATCTTAAATACTCTCCAGGAATGCCAGCCATGCCTATCACAAATCAAGATCAATGTAGAATGATGTTTTCTCATCAATTGCAGGTATCACACTTACTGGGGGTGTGCACTTTCTGGATTTGCAGCATTTGAAAAGTATTGCTCTTCACATACCATCATGGAGCTGCCAGGAAATGTGTTTGTGTGATGGCTAATAGTATTAATTGAGTGTAGCCAGTGTATGTTTCTGGCTGTCTGGGTTCTGTCTGTTACCTGGGTGGCCCATTTGTCTGGTATGTGCAGTGCTGCTCTATGTGCAAATAGAATGCACAAAGCCAAAGCCCTTTGTGCTAAGTGGCACATCATGCAAATAGTGGTCCCCCAAAAACAAAAAAGAAAAAAGTAAAAACATGGAGAATAAGTTCAAATATGGAAAATCAATCTATGACATACAGAGTACAAACTGTTAGAAAACATAACATATGACTACATAGGTCTGGATCTCAACTCTCACTGCAATGCACTGTCACAAAGCTGGCTTATCCATATTTGCCCCACAAACACCTTTGGAGCAAATACATGATGGAATTCTTCACACAACCAAGTGCAACTGACTGTGCACTGATATCAAGGCATGACCGTTATTTGTAAAAGTATTCTATGTAATATACCATTCAAGCTGTGCAAATTGCAATGATGATTAGTCATTAAAATAGGTTAATTGAACAAATGATTTGAATGAAAAATGTATAAATCATTTGTTCAATTAACCTATTTTAATGACTAATCATCATTGCAATTTGCACAGCTTGAATGGTATAAAAGTGGTTTAATGATTACTGTGATTTGTTTACTTCTGACGAAGACTTGGATTTTATGTCGAAAACGTATTTTTCTGTTTCGCAGCGCTAATGTATTAAAGTGCTTGTGTTAACTTAAGGAGATTGGTTTTTGACCTTCATTTGGACACTCGTGCAAGTCCTGTTCTTGGTTTTTGGCTATTCAGACTTGCATACATCTTTCGTTTTGGTATTCTATGTAATATATTTGGATGTAGTGCACTTACTGATCACACAACCTGCTATGATTATTCCTTGCAAATATACAGCTGTATCCTACTTTTCTGTGTTTCTTGGTCATTCATTTGTTATCTGACCAGAACTCAGAGATGTGCAGTGAGTAAGCCAGTCTATATAATTTTCCTTAAAATGCATGAGGATATTCAATGGGGACAATCTGATATGCAGTTGCCATTAAATTAAACATTAAATAAATAAATAAATAGTGGAATGTTGGATGTCACAAACAAGCATAGACTACTGTTTTGGGGGTGGGGAGCAAAGGTGGATTCCTGTCATGGAATATGTAAGGGTATAATGTTCTTTCAAGGGGGTGGAGCTAGGCTGAGCTACTGTTATGGCATAAACAAGGCGATGTTGCTCTTGTTATGCTTCTTGTTTTTCATCATGCTGATTTGATCTTGTGAGGGTGGTGAAGCCGGAAACTGCTATGTATCTCATTACTTTCAAACTTCTCTGTTACAATTTCCCATTTAAACGTATGTTGCTTAACTGAGGGCATGCATATTCATCATTACTTTGGGGAGGTATCAATCTGTGAATCTTTGAGGCCTGAGGCTTCCTACTTGCTAATGGACACATACAAGTCAAATAAGTCTTCTGTCTCATGTGACATTAATTTCTGTACAAATCTCTCACCTTGTAATTGCTTAATGTACCAAGTGATGAAATACAAGACCATGTCTTAATATTATTGTACAATACAGTACATGTTCAAGACTTACCTTGTAAATACAGCAGTTGCACAGTGTTAGTTCAGGGCAGATTGTGATGCAAGCAGTACACAACCAATACATGGGAAGGTAAAGGCTATGTCCTGAGTTGAACCCAGAAGAGGTCTCAGAGTTCCTGTATTGTGTCCCTGTCCACCCTGTTGCACTCTACAACTTCATTCTCAGGAATGTTGTGATAAGTTAAATGTGGCCTGAAAACTCTTCTCTGTCTTGGCCTAGGCCTATTGGCAGCAGCATTGCTTGCACCCTGCAGCACATACAAATGGAGTTAAACAGCAGCAGCTCCTAACATTCTGTCTGTGTAGGCTTTCTGTGTCTGTACTCCACTACTTTTGAAATCCACAAGAAAAAACAACATGGAGTTTAAATGGTTGCTTTATAACTTCTTGAATAACTCCATCAGACTGGTTGATTAGCATGCAATTCAGCTGCTTATGTTATAATTAGCAACTCTGAAACACAACCTAGACAGATGCAGTCCATTAATAATCTACTCCATTATAAAAGGGTAAATGTGTAGCTAGCCAAACTGATGGTGAGGATACTTGCTACATGTTCATCAAAGCAAAATATTTCCCAAGCTATTTTTACAGAGGAGTATTGGACTCCAGAAGGTATGCTGTTATACATAAATAATGTGAAGCAAAAACTTGTTTGCTGTTATCTGTATACATTAGTTAGAAGTGCACTGATGGTATGGCCATGTTTGTCAAGCCATTTCAGAGGTTCAAATGACTGACAATACATTAAGATAGTAAGCTGTGTGATACATATGTATAAATGTTTCAGGGGCAGGTCCTTTGAATGCATGCTTCAAAATTTCAATGTGTTTATTAGCAAAATAGTTCACATATCTGTTCTTTAGTTGGTGGGGGAAGCAAACAGACATTATTGTTGTGTCACAAACTAGAACGGACTCTTCTTTTTCTGGGGTGGTACAGTTGAGTTACTGCTATGGCACATACAAGGATATGTTGCCCTTGTTACTCTCCTTGTTTTGTGTCCAGCCTGTTGTTAGTATTTCACATATTTCTTATGTTTTTTTTCCACTGGGTACTGCTGACTGCCTACCTTAACTGTTTTATCTAGTAACAGTTACTTTGTAGTTATGTGATATTTTTGTCTATTGTCATTTTGTTGTGTTTTAGGATGGACAATGTCATTGAGGCACAGACCCTCCCTTCAGTGAGAGAGAAAATACAATAATACTGGATGGACTATATCAACATGGTGCTTATCTTCTTGGAAGGGGTCATCTCAATATACCAGAGAGGCTGAGGATATGGCAACAAATCTTTAACATAAATGCCGTGAGCAGCCATGGCTGCACTTATAAGCAGGTGCATCACAGGGCCACTGACATGCTCACATCCACATGGAGGCATGCAGCTGCTGTTGCCAGAGACCACAGGGTAACTGGAGGTGGTCCTGCTGCAGAACCACCTCTCACCTCCAATGAGGAATTCCTGACAGATCTTCTGACAAAGGACAACTCACAGCAGAGTGGCCCACAATATGTCATTGATGTAGGTGACTCCTTCTCATTCCCAGGAAGAGCTTCCATGTAGGCTTTGTTATATGACCAGTTCAATACTGGTGTATACTAAAACAATTGAAATTAAAGTTACTTCTGTGTCACTTGTGTTTTTTCTTTGTTTGGGGGGTTGATTAAATATTATTACAGTGATAAGCTCAGTTTGGAGTTGTCAGCCACATTCTTGTTAAACTAACACATTATGCTGATTGAGAGGAGTACACGTAGTATCTCCTATCTTAATGTTAAATGTGATTATGTTGGCCTTATCTCTTGCTTAACTTATGTCAGGACTGTCAGGAATTCAGCAATGTTGGCCTCCCACAGATGGTAAGCCAAATCAAGTTATTTCAGTACTGTAGAGTAATTTCTAAAAATCTAATGTGTCATTTTAGGCCTGCTATGCGTAATGCTGTACTGTCTGTAATAGCAATAGCACTGTTAGCTGTTTAGCATATATTGCACTATACTAATGCAGGTATTAATGCATGCCTATGTTTCTTTCTTTTTATCACAGATGATCATAACAGTGGGAGTGTGTGCCCTGTGCCACCAGATGCCAGTGTCTCATCAGACACTGATGATGATTGTGGTAAAACTGAGGCACAGTTGGGGTTGTACAGGTTAAATCTGACACAGAGGTTGACATCTAGTCACAACTTTCTTCCCCAGACACAGCCAGTAGGCCTAAGCCTACCACGTCCACTGATCCAACAAATATAGGACAAGTGGAGGGTGATGACATTGTTCAGGGAAGTGTGGCTACTGGGGCTTTATTGCCTGTTGTCAGGCCATAGCCAAAATATCAGCAAGATGCCATGCAGGAGGCTTGATAGTGGTGCTCGGAGTGGGCCTGCTGTCCCTCCTCCACCTGCTGCAGATGTCTCTTCCCATGTCACTCAATGTATGTTTAGGGCTATCATGTAGGCACAGGCATATTCAGAAAGGCACTCCAGACAAATGTTCAGGGTTGTGGACTTGGCACAATCTGACATGCATGACTGCCTCCACTGTGTCGCCTATTCCTTGGATCAGATGAATGACATGTTGGAACAAGGGGTACCTGTGTTGGACCAAGGGGTGTCCATCATGGAATGAGCAGTGTCTATGATGGAATACCTGTTGGGAGGGGAACTGCATCCTCATGGGCACAGGTCAGCCACAACATCTGCTTAGAACCAACATGTCCACTCTGATCACACTCCCGTAGTAGCAGTACTTCCGCCGGTCCATCAAGGAGTGTGCTGTCCACACTCAGACATGGCAAGCCATAGGGTCATGGTCCTGGGTGTTCCTGTGAAGAGAGCACATCCAGCAGGCATTGGTCGTGCTCAGGTAGCAGCAGTCCATCTGACACTGGGTGTGGAGGTGCCAGTACAACTCCTGGCAGAGACAGTTCCCATGGATAGGGGTGACAATGATAAACTGCCACATCTACCAAGCATGGGTCACACCTGTCCAACATATCAAGACATAGAGCTAGCACTGAGCTTGGCTGTGTTCATGCAGACTCTCACACACCATGTTCAGGAGCCTTACAGACAACACACACAGAGCCGGCCTGCTTCCCTTTCCCCCTCACACACACACTGACTGACCTTTTTGTGTCAGCCTAGGCCTCCTGCCCCCCCCCCCCAGAACCCTGTGCAAGTGATGATAACTGTGCCATATCCTTGTTCTCACTTTTGGATTCACGGATACAAAAGCTTTGTGTTTGATACACAGAGCACATAGCTGCATTAGTGTCTAGTATATCTGCATTTGTGTTGTTGAACTGATAGTTGTACCTGTCAGATATATTTGCTTTGCCAAGTGATACAGTGGATAGCAGCATCATGGCACTACTTTCTAGTGTATTATCTTGTAAGGGTTGTGAAGTCAGGAACTGTAATGTGTGTCATTACTTTATAACCTTTGTGTTTAATGTTTTCCACTACATACATATTGTGCACATCATAAAACATGTCATCACATGCAGATCTTAGGATTGCATGACAGCAGTGTATTCAAACTCATCAGAACAGTAGTACAGTATAATGCTTTCTTTTGCAGGAACCTCACCAGATACATGCAACAGCTGGATAGATCAAAGGCCTTTCTCATCAAGATAATGCAGGGTCTACTAACCATGACATGATGTATTTGGGTAGATTAAATGACATGCCACTGTCATCTGTCTGGTATTGCATTACATTGTAACTGTTATTTTAAGACTATTACTTTTGATTTAAGCACTTGGGTTTTGGGCCAGTTGTCTTACATGATGAAGATTTGTAGTCTACACTCTGGTGGGAGGACAGGGTAGACTCTGCCCTTCTAAGCTGGGAATTGCTGGTTGAATGCTTATTGTGGCTGTTGATCTAAGTTCTTTCTTATGGTTTTATCACGTGGCCACCAAACCAGTTATTTTACATTAGGAAAGTTAGTGGTGTAGACTCTTATGGCAGGGGGAGGATAGCCTACACCCTTCTAAGCTGAGATTGCTGGTTGAAGGCTTATTGTGTTTGTTATTCTGAAAGTGTCTTAGTTCTGGTTTAAGCACTTGTGTTCCAGACCACGAATTTCAACACTTGGAAGGTCTGTTGTCTGCACTCTTGTTGGAGTATTCTACTGGATTGCTGTTTTATTTCAAATGTTTGTTCTTCTGTTGTGATGGCAATTTTCGGCACTTTGGATTTCTAGTACTTCTGCATTTTGTAGCATAGGCTCAATTTAAGCTTGCTGAATCAAGACTGTTTGTTATCACTAGAGCACTAAAACCAACCCTCTTATATTAAGAATATTCTCCTGCACTCTTGTGGTAGAACTGTGCAACCCATTCCTGAAATAAGGCTCACTGTTGGCTGTTTTCTTTTTTTACTTATTTAAAATAGTTTAACTTCGTTTGTATTCCAGTGTTGTGTTTTGGGGTGTTTGCACTCCATTTACTGTAGCTTGCATTGCTGCTCTGTGATCAAATCAGTTGTGCATTGTAAAATGTTGACACATTTTTGTAACCCTAGTCCTCCAAAGATTAGATACATTTTGTTAGTCTTACACCAAAATCTTTAGATGTCTTAAACAACGCATTTATGAGCATATATACATATAATATTAGAAAATTAAATTTGAACAATGCTCTGGCTAGGCACATGAATCAGTTAACATCACATGCTTTTCTTTTTCTTGTTATTGATCAAGTAGTGGATACCGACGGGGGGGGGGGGGTCCTATAGCCTTAAAATTAGATGAAAGGGAACTAATTTGGCAACTGAGGTTTAATGCACATTTTTTCCCTGGGATGAATGATTATTTGTCTATTAAATGTATTTTAAGACTGAAATCTTGTTTTAGATTAATGTACTATAGAGTTAATTAATTGTATTTGTGTTTTAGTGTGATTTAAACTTGTTGTATGACTTTAGAAGTTTAGATTTTTAATGATAATGTGAAAGTTTTGTCTTGTGCTCCTTTAAGAGTGAGTTAAATATGTGATTGATTAATGTTTTAATTGATGTTTTTGGAGGGATATATAAAGGGCTTGTTGTAATTATTGATTTGTCTGATAAAGTTTGCTTATGAAGTAAACAAAAGCGCTTAATTATCTACAGCTGGTCTGGCATGTTTTTTTTTTTTTGGTTCTTTTTGGATTTTACCAAAATCTGGTCCATCTAGCCCACTCCCTACTAGTTACTACAGTATATACCTTCCGTAATAGACAGAGAGTTTCCCACTAGGTCTCCAGGTAGCCTGATTTACATGGACATCCTGAGGCAACAGAGCATTGCCTCATGTATACTGACAGCCAGTTACTCGTAAAACAAACTAATACAACATGTGAGAGCTGTATCCATACTATGAATTTGGAATCAATTCTCTCACATAAACCAGATATCAAGCATGTCAGCACACAGAATTCACATGTTGCACATAAGGTCACAACACATAAACCCCACATATGTGGAGTTACTCACTAGAAACTTAACTAAAGATCAGAGACTTCCCAAGAGCAAACCTAATGCACACAGTGCAGACCCAACAGAATCTACTACACATAATACACACACACACTAGTGTTCAGCCAATAACCCCCTCAGGCAAAACACCTCCACACCAAATGTTTTTCTCATAAGTGACTCTATAGTGAGACACACAGATGCCCCCCCTTTCCAGGCTAGAGAATTAGAAGGTCACAGTCAGCTGCCTATCAGGTGCCAAGGTACATCAGATCATGCACGCACTCAAGTCTCTCAGTAAGTGCCATTATGACTCTGTCATAGTCCATGTTGCAGTGAATGACTGGGGAGGTACCTCACTGAAATACATGAAGGTGTTTGCCTCCCCCTAGTGGCCTTTTTTTAGACAATGTCAGAACAATTTAAGTTCCAATGTAAAAGAATCCTCCACAGACAAACCGAAGGTTATGCTGCTAAATGCAATAAGTGTGAATGAGAAAATGCAGTCACTGGAAGATCTCCTTATCTTGGAAGATGCCCATGTCTGTGCAGTCACACAGGCATGGTTGAAAGCCACATACAGTACCCTAGCCGTACAGGGGTACAATGCCTTCCACACATTCACACATCAAAACGAGCATGAAATAACCAAAGGTGGAGGTGTATACATCTTCAATAAAGACAAATACACTGCAAGACTGGTCAAGGAATATGACTTTGTAGAGCTTCTCCATGTCCAACTAGCTGTATGTAATCCCCCTTCCATATTATTGATAGCCACAGGTCCCCCACCATGAATCACAAGGACCAATCTGCCTACTTAGACCAAATTGAGTCACTCACTAGACAAACAAACACCTTGGTTGTGTGTGATTTCAACCATCCTTCCATCGATTTGGAGTCATATATGTGCACAAACACACCCACCCTAAGGTTCCTGGACTTTGTTAATACACATGCTGTGTAACAGATAGTGTTCACCCCACAAGGGACTTGAATGACCTAGACTTAGTACTAACCAACATAGTGGTTCTCTGCATTAACCCCTGTGTGTTGCCACCCCCCCCTGGTAAGGTCAGATCACAATTCAGTCTCATTCACATTCACAATAATACCCAACACTCCACGAAGAGCAGAAAGGATGAAACATTTCTTCAAAGCAAACTACTGGTTCCTAACCAATGCTATAAAGAGTTGTAAATATCCTGCTACCACAGTCAACAATGACTGCTATACAGAGATGTACACAAATGGCCTGTATAAACAGCTATACAATATAGAGTTGGGTGAATGTGAATGGATCAAAACAAGTTCCTCACAGAAAACAAGCCACACTGGTGGGCATCAAGCATGCATAGGTTATACAACAAGTGGAAGAAAGTAATGTCTAACAACAAGAGGGAACTGACTCAGCAGAAGCAGGACACCCTCCATAACTTGAACAAGGAAAATAGCTATCTTGAAAAGTCCGCTAAAGCTATGTACAAATCTAAGGTAGCCTCCCTAGCTGAAGAAAATCAGGAGGTATTCTTAGCTATGTCATAAATCTAAAAGTGAAGTCCCAGCTTTGTGCCCAACTAGTAGTGGATGGTACCTCTAATACTGACCCTGTGGACATTGCCAACCTGCTACCAGACATTTTGGGGCAAACTTCACCCCCCCCATCCCCAACAGATATATCTCAAAGCATGCTTGTCACCAGTCCTTGACCTAGTAACTTCCTATGAACCTAAGGTAACGTCTGCCTGAGCTCCAGGCCAGTGTCTTGTCCTGGCCTGGTGGGATGGTTTTATATAGCTGATTACATCAGCATTGTCTGTTGAGCATATGGTGATAACAGTGTCCCACATGCTGGTGTAAAAGGATCTCTGTAATGTCAAGTAACATCTGTCTCATGCACATACACACACACACACACACACACACACACACACACACACACACACACACACACACACACAGTTGACTGCCGTGAGAAGAGAACCCCTACCTATCTAAGTACACACACCTGTAAGCACCATGGTACGTGTGAGATTTTTACTTGTATCCCAGGTCAACTAATAGTGGATGACATTAGCAGGCCACGTGGGAGACACAGTGTTGGGTGGACTGCATGAAATGGATGTGTAGGCTGCTGCATGTATGAAAAGACAGCAAGCCATGCCTTTGGAGAAGTAACTGCAGGATAGCACATCTACTCTGCTGAGTAGAGACATACACACACACACACACACACACACACACACACACACACACACACACACACACACACACACACACACACACACACACACACACACACACACACACACACACACACACACACAGCCAGCTGAATGTGGTGAGAGCAGAACCCCTACCTATCTAAGCTATATAGACTATAGAACTCAATACTTTATGTGAGATCCACAGCCCAAGTCAGATTTTTATATGGTTGCAGGTTAGCTTATAGTGATGACATCAGCAGGTCATGTTTGGGACAACACGTTGTGAGGCCTGCATAGGAACATAGATTCATAGGTTCATATGGGGCCGATAGCCCAAGTGTATAGTGTGTCCTAAGTGTGTAGAAGCCTAGCTGTGGTAAAGCATAAGTATCCTTATTGAGCATAGTTGGATGTTTGAGTTTAGAAGAGCAAGGTTGTCAGCAACACCAACTGGCCCTGTCCATAAAGGAGCACACAACATTATATATTTCACTTTGTAGTGTGTGTAAAAAATACTGAGCCCCCAGGGTTGTATTGCTTGAGGGGTGGACAACACATGTAAGTATTGTAAATATATGATGTATTCTGAGAATGTACCCTGAAAAACTTGCCATATGTACAGAAGAATTGCTGAATTTGGACTGTCACCTCCAGGGAGAGAGAGAGATGACAACAATGTGATCATGTTGTATAGCCAACTGGACCAAATCAAGTGTGTCAAATAGACATGTTTATGATGTAGAAAGCTGTGCATGGGACCATTATTTATTTTTTTTTTTGCTTTTTTTTTGTTTGGAACAGGTGCCTTATTATTTATTTATTTTTTTTTGAATAGAGAGAGGAATGTTGTGGAAGAGACATGGATATATCTCAGCCAGGTAAGTTGGCAAAGTGAGGAAGCAACTGCTGAGAGACAGAAAACACAAAACAAAACACAGGGATGGTGAAGAATACAAGAGGTGGGTGAACACCATGGTTGGGGTAAGGGTATGGAGCTCACAAACCCATGGATGTCAAGCTGTGACAGTGAGAATTGAGTCCTCATTCACTGGACTGTCTTCACTGTCCGCTCACTGCGCAGATAGCTGCAGTGTATGAAGTCTACATCTCCTTATGTTATTTAGTACAATGATGGAAAGCAGTGTCTCCATCTGGCATAGATGTGCACCTATAGTGAAGCACACAATCCTATGCACCATACCCAGCAGTTCATCGCAAGTGATAAAAATCATTCCCTCTGCCACTACTCCTGGAGGAAACCACTGGCTTGTCCTCAGAGGTGAAAGTACCTGAGGGTCCAACTAGTGCAATGGCAGCACAAGGGGTACTACCAGTTTGTAGCTCAGACATGCTGGGCCTTGGTGTTACAGCTAGTGGAGGGGGGGGCAGGTGGATCTCATGGGCCAGGCCTACCCCCACTGGTTTGTGGGGAAAGAAAAAACAAAAAAAAAAAAAAAAAACAGAAGAGAAAATAAGTGTTGGGGTTAGAGATTGCACAAGTTGTCTTATTTGCTTGTTTAGGCTGAGGAGGGTGGTCTTCCAGTTCTGGGTTCTCACTTTTGTATTTGTAGACAGCAGCTTTTTTGCTTACTGTATAACCTAGTAATGATAACAATGTTCCACAGGCTGGTGTAAAAGGCTCACTGTAAAGTCCAGCAACAGCTCACACACACACACACACACACACACACACACCAAACCCCCATTTGACTGCAAAGAGAATAAAACCCCTACCTAAGTACACACACTACAGAACACAGTACTTTAATGCAATCACCACAGTTCAAGTCTGACTTGGAATGTGTCAGGCAACACTTTATAGATGATGATATCAGCAGTGTCTGTTAAGGACAAAATAACAGTGCCCTGCAGGCTGCTGTAAAATGCTCACTGTAAAGTCCAGCAACAGCTCACACACACACTCACACACACACACACACACACACACACACACACACACACACACACACACACACACACACACACACACACACACACACCAATCCCCCACCATTTGACTGCAGTGAGAATAAAGCCCCTACCTATCTAAGTAGGGATCTACTTCACTTTGCTGAAAACTCATTTCACCAAATTTCATTTCAGAGACCAAATCGCCAAAAACACAAATTGCCGAAAACTCATTTGACCGAATCTAATTTCACTGAAAATAATAGTTGCTGTGTATATGCTCTTTTCCCCACTGTAGTGTGATCCTGGAGTTAGTATATATAGTTAGGGGGTTTGAGGGGAGCATAGTCCCCCACACTGTAGTGGAATTAAAAGAAGAAAATGAGGAAAAGATACTACAACTAAAGAACTCATATGCAAAATCTGTAAAAGCGCAGTAAAACTTGATAGTACACATCATAAATTTCTACGTGTCAGGATTTGAACCCACCCACCAATACAGCTTCAGCAAATGGGGGTAGGGTGTTTTAGCCCTCTTTGCCACACAAACAGCTTTGCGTCAATGAAGTGAAGTCATTCTTCACACAACCAGCTGCATCAGAATGTACACTGCTATCATACCATCATCTGCAATTTGTACATAAGTTCATTGGTTTGGTACTGGGCTATCAGCCCTAGGGCCTATACAAGCCGAGCCATAACAATTCTCTGGCTATTTCTTCCCACAGTATTTACTTCCCTGGACCCCTGTCTAACAGGGCAACTGGTGTGATTGCCGGGGTGAATTTCCTATCTCCCATCCAATCATCAAGGTTCCTTTTGAAGAGGGCCAAAGAGGCGCTCTGCTTGACATGTATGGCAGTCTATTCCAGAGTCTAGGGAGTCTCTGGGTCAGGAAGCTATCCATCCAGCATGTTTTGTTCATTGTGATGACAAGGTTTAGATCCCTATGTGGCCCTGAGGGATTGGGATTTCTTTAAGTTGAGCATGTCCAACAGCTCTGGGTTTGACATGGCCTTGTATGTTAAACAGAGATCGCCTCTGAGTAGACAATATGCAACAGAGTATAGGTAGAGTTTTTTTAGACGGTCAGCATAGGGCATCTGCTTTAGTCCTGTGATTCTTTTATTGAGGTATTTCTGTGGCCTTTCCAGTTGTTGCAGATGTCTTGAGAGGTACATACCAAACAGGGTGTTGTATTCTATAATGGGTCTAATGAGGGATGAGTACAGTGGGACAATGCCCTTTTTTCTGGATGAAAAGCCCTTAGTGATGAGGTGTGCCACATAGAAGGATTTCCTGACTGTTGTGACAATGTAGTTATCGAAGGTGAGACCAATGTCCACCTGTGTTCCTAAGTCTCTTATCACACCTTTGGTGCTTAGTGTACTGCCACGTAGGGGATAACTATACATTTCTTGGCATTGAGCTTGAGCCCATGACTCTGGCACCAGGCATCTGTTTCTGTAAGGCCCTTTTGTAGAATATCCACATTATTTGGGGATTCAATAATGGTTCCCAGTTTGCAGTCATCTGCGAACTTTGTTAGCCAGAGTCCCTTAGTGTTGGCCTGTACTTCAGAGAAGTAGATGCCAAACAAGAGCGGTCCCAGGACTGAACCCTGAGATACTCCACTTGTCACTTGACTGGAGCTGGATTTGGAGTCTACTACATTTAGGCTACTTTTACAGTGTGGGTTCTGTCAGCAAACCAGTTGGCAACCCATCGAGTGATGTACGGATTAATGCCCAGCTTAGTACATTTGTCTATGATTCTAGAGTGGGGATGGTGTCGAAGGTCTTGGCAAGTTACAGATAGGCTGTGTGGACCACCTTACCCTTGTCTATGGCACGGGAGACTGATTTGAAGAAGTCAATCAGGTTCAGGAGACAAGATCGGACCTTCATGAATCCAAACTGCATGGGGTCCAGTGTTTGAAGGTTGCCAATGTATGTTGTTTATAAGTTCCATGACAGTACATTCCATGGCCTTGCAGATCAGGATCTTCAGACTGATGGGACGGTAGTTCCAGGGATCCAAAGTGGATCCCCCCTTGTGGAGTGGGATAACTGTAACTATGCACCACTCAGTGGGCACAAAGCCTAAGGTGAGGCTATGATTAAACATGACACTTAGGTGAGGTTTTGTTGTTCATGTAGTACACAGCATGGGATGTCATCTAGTCCCATGGATGCTATATTCTTAGCTTTGGAGAGTGCATTTTTACCAGTGTGGCTGTTGTTACTGGAATTTGGCAATCTTTCAGTATTGAGATGGCCCTTTAGGGGGTGAGAGGGGGGTGAGGTTTGCACTGAATCGATCTGCCAGGATATTGGCAATATCCTTTGCATCAGTATATTTAATGCCATTCTGTTGTAGCTCAGAGCAGAACCAAGCATTGCCATTTAGTTTCTTGACAAAGCTACAGAATGCCTTATGGTTGACTTTGGAATCTTCGGGAATTTTATTTTCGTAACTAGCTTTGGAGGATTTTATGAGGGATCCCAGCTTCTTACTGAGGCTGGTAAGGGGAGTTTTTTGCATCCTGTGATTTTCATCTTTTCTTCAACAGTTTCTTCCTTTTGTTGTAAAGTTTGTTTATGGCAAGGGGCCACCAGATTGGCTTCCTTTTTTTGGAGGAGAGCATCTTTGTTCCATTGGGGATGGCACGATTCATGCACGAGTGGATGTGCTCGTACAGTGCCTTAGAGTAAGATTCAGCAGAGTCAAACTTTCAGTTCCCGTCTGCATGGGTGTCATGAGGTTTGTCACTTCTGACTTGAGTAGTATGAAGTTGGCTTTGAAGAAGTTTTTTACGGAGGTTTCCTTACTGGGGGGTGGGGGTGGGATGTGGATGTCAAGGGTGATTAGCTTATGGTCAGACCTGACCAACGAGGGGGGGTGACCATAAGTGTAGATCATCTATTTCCCATGTTGGTAATGACCAGTTCTAGGATATTGGAGCCCCTGCTGTGACTAAGGATTAGTTGATCCAGGGCATTAGAATTTATGAATTCTAAGAACCATTGGGCACAGGTGTTGCTACACGAGTAGTTTTCCCAGTTAATGGCAGGGTAGTTGAAATCACCGAGTATTAGGGTGTTTAGTTGTATCTTAATATTTTCCAATATGTTTATAAAGGTGTAGTGAGAATCTTGGGGCATGGTGGGGGATCTGTAGCAAGCTACAGTTTGGATTGCAGTCTTACCTAGTGTTAGTTGCACCTAGAGAATTTCAGATGCATTGTGTTGGGCAACTAGCCTAGTTGCCCGGTGTTATGAATATCCATGGTGAATATGGACACTCCTCCACCTTTAGTGTTTCGGTCCTGGTTTGGTGGCTGAAAAGTGTGGTAAGAGTTGCAGCCCGGTTTTGCAGGGGTACTCCCTGGAACCTTGAACCGGGTCTCAGTTACTGCATGGATAACAATGTTCTTCATTCTTAGGAGTGCCTCAAGAGAGTGCATTTTGAGGTTTAGACTTTTTGCATTGAGTAGCATTACCTTCAGATTTTGCATGCCTGTACCTGTTACAGTGGTGGTTTTGTCCTTTAAACTTTGCCTAAAAAAGGCACTATAGGGGTGGCAAGAGCCTTAGCCAGTAACCTGAATCCCAGGGGCGACAGGTGCAAACCATCTCTGGCAAACCATCGTGGTCTGTCGATCATGTCATCCCAGGCAGACAGATACTGGATCCCCTTTGAATGACACCAGAAGCTTAGCCAATTGTCAAAGTCAATCATTTTGTCCTTATACTGTGATATCATTCTGGGCAAAGACAGGATGCTACTCAGGGCTAGGGTCATACCTGCCTGGGCCACATGATCCAAGAGCTCTTTCATGTCTCTTTTCATGTAGTCCAGGAAGGTACGTCTCGTCATTCACTCCAACATGGACAATGACAGAGTCATATTTGTACTTGTTGTGGAATGACTTGAGTGCATCCTTTATGTGGCTGATCCTGGCACCCGACAGGCAGCTGACTAATTTTCTCCTTCTTCAGCCTGGTGAGTGGGACATCAGTGTGCCTGACTATAGAGTCACCTATGACTAAAATGTTGGGTATGTCATCTTGCCTTAGGGGCTGTTGTTGGGTGGCACACTGGTGTTGTGAGGTATGTGACACTTTTGTTGTGACTGGAGTTTGCGTTTCAGCTTTAGAGGTCCTTGTTGCTTGGGCAGGTTACTGTTAACGGTCTCCACATATGTGGGTTTAGTGTTGCTATGTGTGGGTTTTGGTGGTGTGGGTTTAGAACGGCTATGTGTTGCTTGAGGTGTAGTGCTGCTGTTAACCTTCTCCTCTTGACTGCCTAACACAATTTTGGGTGGAGAGAACTTTGCTTCCAGTTTGGCTAAGTATGTAAGTGCATCTCTCGCAGGTTGTAGTGTTGGGTGGTAGGAGGAGAGGGTTGTCTGTGTAAATGAGGCAATTGCTGCATTGTCCCAGTATACCCAGATTCACCAGGTGGACAGGAGAAATCACCAGAAGCTGACCTGACATGTAATTCTTTTTACTATACTTGGACATAGATCAGTTAGTGATCACACAACCTGTCATAATTATGCTTACAGATATACAGTTCTATGTTTCGGTGTTTCTTGATCATTCATCAGTTATCTAACGCATGCAGTGTGTAAGCCATTCTATCTCATTGTCCTTAACATGTGAGAGGATATGAACTGAGAATAATATGGTATCCAGTTGCCAACAAATGAAGTCCAGGTTGGATGGCACAAACAGGGATATACTGTTATTTTGGGGGTAGCATAGCTGAGTTACTATTATGGCAGGAGGAATGGTACACTTCTCTTTTGGGGTGGAGCAAAGCTCAGTTATTGCTATGCCAAAAACAAGTTTGAGGTCTGAAACTACAATGTGTATCATCACTTTCTAACTTTTGTCTTTAATGATTTACCAGTAAAAAGGTATGGTGCTAAATTGAGACCATGCAAGGGACATCAGAATTCTTTAGCGGTATGGCTGTGAATCTTTACAAAGCAGTGTAAGAAACTTCTCTGTGTGGAAGAGTTTCAATTTATATATATATCTAGTTAATCACTGTATATTAATAAAATCAGATAATGGTAGTAGAAGTAGAGAACTTAAACTTGGCCTAAGTAAAAAAATAATAGTGATCCAAGTAAACAAAAATAACAGAATAATAGTTTCATCACAAACTTTGTAACTCTATATATAATTTTTATCAGGTATGGGAGTGGTTTATTGTGCTGTAAAACACAGTTCATTGATATGCATGTTAACAAACTTACACCCCTTCCCCCCATCAGTGTGACATTTGAGCCGGTCCTGCCCCACTTAGTGGCTGTCATAATAATATAACACTTGTGTACTTTAAATAAAATAAATAATGATGTGGTACCTCTTATTAATCAGATTATTAAGTCTGTGATTTTATGCAAGACAATATACTATCCATTGGTTTCCTCAGCTTAATACTAGCACTATATTGCGAGAGAGACTTTTTTTGGTATTAGCTTGCTGCCTGAAATCCTTCGGTGTCTTTTTTCGTGTTTACTAGTTGATTTAGACACTTTCCTGTGCTTGGTTTACTACATGGTTGGAAATATATAAACCTTAGAGCATTTGATAATCTAAAATATATTTGTCCCGGTCCCCTTCAATAAACACATCACACTGAATGACATTTGATGCCCTTTATTATACTTCCATAACATAGCTTTAATAACCAACATTTATTAACCACAACTGAACACAGTATATTTGCTTTAATCACAGCATAAATATTCATGTAATGTTAACCAGGACAGCATGACCAACTCATCCTGCCCCCGTAAGCAGCGTCCAATGCCCCTACTCACTCACTTTACTTCTGAAGCAGCGTCCAAGACTCACTTCATACACCATTTATTGAATTACCTTCCACCAAATAAGTAGCATCCTAAACTCCACTTATTTAACATGCAGCCACCAGCTGCAAATGAACATCCAAACACCAGAGGGGGAAGAGAAGAGGGCAGGCCTGCCCCTCTTCTTCGCCTGCCCCGAGTGACAAAATAAACAATCCCCCTCTAATCCACCACAAGAAAGGGGGAGGGACGGTTGGTAGCAAGTTCACGTCAAAATGTGATTACTTACCCAGCTACACTTTTCTACACTACTTAAGCCCCTCCCCACCCTTACTTCATTTCCTCCCAAACATTCCTCCTTCCATTTAACCCCTTCCATTCCCATCCTGTAACTCCCAATAATATATTTATCTAACTCCCTTTTGTCTCCCCCAAAGATGTCCCGGGACAACTTTGTTTGTTGCCAAACTTCATATATAAATACATCGTATACATTTTGCAAACCATATAATATTTCCATAACCTATTGTTAAAAAAGATCACTTTCATTCTTCTAGACTTCTTCGGTCTGTGTACAAGAATCCTAATAAACTATTTACAAAAAATATAATTGTATAATTAGCTTGGATTGTTATTAAACATAATTTCAAATAAAGTGAAAAAGAAAAAGAAAAAAGAAAAAAAAATGCGAGATGACAGAAACAAAATATACACTTGTATTAACAATTATTTACCATGGTATTTAAAACCAACTAGAAGAATAAAATAAAATAAAATTAGTCATGTAAACAATGTGGCAAATTTTTAAGTTCCAGTACACGTTTAAAGGGACAATCCCAGTGTTTAAAATTAGGGATTGAGTTCAACTGACAGAAGTCACACCCACTTCGGCTCATCACTTTCATTCCCACCCACAGTGTTATTTTACTTTTAAGTAGTCTTGTTTCAGCTCCCAGATTAAACTAATCTTTGGATTTGTGTTCCTCTCTGATTTATATTGGATTAGGGAACTATGCCCCCAGCTTCTGGCTCATATTTAAAATAAAGAAAGCTGTACCATGGAAAAGGGGCATCAGAGTATACTAATTTTTAATTTTTTACATCACTATGCTTCTACAGATGTACAAGGAGCCCACTCATAAAAATAATGCATTTGTCTAGTAGTATTCAGAAATCAGCACATATCAAACTAGAAGCTGAAAAGGGACAGAAGAGTGTGTCTACCAATGCTCCAACCTTCTGCCACACACTTGCTATGGAATTACTAGCAGGTCAGAAAGTCACTACACTAAGCTAGTATTCAAAAATTAGAATACAATAAAACATGAAAGAAACAGAAATATGGTTTCTACTGTTGTTTGCCTGAATCAGATGCTTTCTATAGGTAGAAACATTGTCATAAAATTGTTGTAGATGGCCAGGATTCACAATCGTCACAGAATAAAATATGAAATGAAAGAAACAAAAAACTCTGTTTACTAATGTTTTAAAAGACTTTCTTTGCTGATGTGATTTCTAGAGTAGCAGCAGCAGTCAGATCATAAAATGCCTGAAAGGCTACTTTCCTTAATGGGTAAAATGCACAGGTTAAAGTAATTAATGGATCACAGGGAGTGCTGTTGTCAGTACAACTGCAATTTGGGATTGAATTTGGCTAACACCTTTGAAACTTCCTTCAAGCACT
>NC_056747.1:995604486-995656986 GCF_019279795.1 Protopterus annectens
CCATTAATAGCAGAATAATATCACAATATGAATCAACAGATCTCTCCATCGGCAGTGCATTTTTAATCATAAGCAACAAGACTCTTACTTATCTAGGAATTCAGATACAGAGAAGACTCTTTCACCAAGATACAACCATAGAAGATAACTTATGTGCAGTGTTAGAAGTATTGAGAACAATCCCTAAATATCCTAAATCAATAATCTGAGTAGCATGGATTACAAAGAACTTACTTAAACCCAACAGAGACACAATGTTTGAATTATTCCATTGTGAATCTACATACAGCCTAGAAGTTATGACCAGCAGTATGATGAAAGCATATAATTTGGTACTACAAATTCTAAAATTCTTGGGGAGGAAATGGTTATCCATTTAGTAGAGAAAGACTGATATAGTATAACAAAGGTATCGTGGGTGCAGTCTTTGTGCTACCAACTACATAATCTCACAAAGACTGCACCCAAAGGGCACTTCAAAATTTGTAAAATATATTTTAGTTAGAACTAAAACACCCAGAACAGCTAGCTTCTTGAACAAACCCTTTATCTTTGCCTTTAACAGAACAATAACCTTCAAATAATAGCTTCAAGTGATGCTCAAATGGACTTGGGGGGGGCACTTTAAAACCTATCATGGCAATCCTAACAGTACAACTTTCCACCCCTGTGGACAGAACCTCCTCACGGAAACTGAATTGAAACTGATTTGAGGCCACAACTGAAAAAAAGTATATGTGGACTGGTTTGAATGACATAGATGTAGTAGAAAGAGAGCTACAACATGAGCTTTAGAAGTCTTTTAATGGTTGGGGATCTGATTTTGTTATCATCATCAACAACCTCTTTTTCCCATTTTCTGCACAGGTTTGTGGTGTTGCATTGACTGCTGCCAGCTCTCCTGATTCAGTGCCGCTTTCCTACCTTCTATGGCAGGCTTGTCATACTGCCACAGGTCTTCCGACATGCAGTCCATCCATCTCTTTCTTAAATGTCTTCTTTTTCTCTTGCCTTTTTTTTGTCTCTCCCATATCTTCTCACCAAATTGTCTTCTGCTTTCTGGCATATGTGCACAAAACAAAGAAGTCTATTGTCTTTGACCGACTCTGCAATTTTAGCCACCCTGGCATCTGCTCTTATGTCATCATTTTTTTGTTAGTGCCACAGTATGTCCTACCACTCCATCTCAGGCACTTCACCTTCATCACCTGTAGCCTCTCCATTTGCTTTGCTTTCACTACCCAGATTTCTGTCCCATACTGAAGTACTGGTTGCATCACTGTTTTGCGCACCTTACTCTACACCTTTAGCATTCTTCTGTCACACAACCAGCCCTGACATTTTGTGAAAGTCATCTGCAGTTCCTCTAATTCTAGCTTTCACCTCCTCATTCAGACTTTTTTCTTCCTCACCCACCCTCCACAGATAATTGGAAATGTGATCCTTTTCCAGTATTTCCCTTCTTTCTCAATTGTCATCTTCTTCTGATTCCTGTCAAAAAACACAAACAAAACAAGCCAAAAATATGAAATAAAACATGGAGTCTTCCAAGTGAAATTGAATCTGCTTTACTGGTGTCTCCTAGTACCTCGGCTAAAAAGCTTCTTCTGATTCCCCAATTTAGTACAGTGACAACTGTCTTATATTTATTTGGTTTCATCTCATTTGCCTTCAGTTTTGAACTGCATTCCTATATCATTTGCTGAAGTTCCTGTTTTGAATCTGCTTGTAATGCCACATTTTCTACATACAGCGACTATGTTAATCTTACCACTGTGACCAGTTTGCTAATGTAGGCCATTCCCAGTATGAAGAGAAGTGGACTCAGTGATGAACCCTGATGCACTTAAACTGCCACTGGAAACACCTGTGTGAGCCTAAACAGTGAATATTTGTATAATTTCTGTCCTTGTAAATAGCCTGCACTAATTCCACCAATGTTTCTGGGACTTCAAATCACAGTACTTTCCATAGCACATTTCTTGGGGCTTTGTTATATGCTTTCCAAAAGTCTAGGATTATCCATTCGGATTCTTTCTTCATCTCTAGCTTCTCCTCCACCATGTCTCACTGCAAACATCTATTCAGTTGTGCTGCATCCTGATCTGAATTCAAACTGCTCATCTCCCATCTTATTTTCTTCTACTCTTCGTATTCATTTATTAATCACTCTGTTCACCATTTCCATGTAGTGTGACAACAGTTTGATGCTTTTATAGTGCCCAAAGTTGTGAATATCTCCTGTGTTGTAGTACACTGGCATCAGAATACTTATTCTCCAGTAGTCTGGGATACAGTTTTCTCTCCATGCTACTATGAGTACCATTCAGGAGCCATTTCCTCCCAGACTCACCTAATGTCTTGATCATATCTGCTGTGACCTAATTTCAGGCTGTTGCTTTCCCATGGCTTCATTTTCCTCAGTGCTTTCTTACTTCTTCCACGGTGAACTCTTCTTTCTCTTTCCTCAGAGGCTGTATCTGGGGCAGTACAGCTTCTGATAGGTTTTCTTCTCCAGAAGCTGCTAGAGGTATTCCTTCCGTCTACCTTTGATGTCCTGTGGACTGGTATGTAGGTTGTTGCAGGCATCTCTTACAAATGGTGTCTGATGACTATCTTCATTATTTTTCTTTCTTTACTATGTAAATTGACATAATTTCTTTGTGCCATTTGCTAAGATTCTTTCCAGAAGCTGGTAGAGTGCTCCAGATGCCTTGTGCTTTACTATTGTGACTGTTCTCTTAACCACTTTGTTCATAGGTTCATTGGTGTTTACTAGACTAATAACCACAAGAGCTTTTTAAGCCTAGCCATGGTTTGCAAATCTGTGACAAGTTCTGTTACCCCTTGATAAGTATAAACAGGGGCTTGGGAGATGTTCCATTTACATGTTGCTTGTGTCCATTAGAGACAAAGGTATCAAACCAGGGATGAATTTCCTGTTCCCCTCCAATTGTCCAAGTTACACTTGAATTGGGATAGGGAGGAACTCTGCTTCACATGGATACCACAGGCAAGGTTTTTATATCACAGGCAAGGTTTAAGTCTTTAGAATGGTTAAGTCTAGTGCTCTTTGTTTTGTGGATATGCAGGTGGTCCGTTGGAGTGGGGTCTGACAACACCATGTATGCCAGGCAAAGATCTCCCTTCAAAAGCCTGTAAGAGACAGAATACAGGGATAGGGCCTTGATGTGGTCTGCATAGAACATTTTACTATCTACCTGCATTGTTTTAGTGAGGAACCTCTGTGGATGTTGCAATGGTTGGATATGCCTGGTTAGGTATATACCAAAGGGGGCATTTTACGCAATGATATGTCTGATGAATGCCAAATACATTGAAACAATGACTTCATTGGACCTAGATGCCATACCTTTGTTTATAAGTTGTGTAATATAGAATGATTTCCTCACTACTGTAGACATGTGATGGCCAAAGGTTAGATTACTGTCTATATGTGTCCCAAAGTCCCTGACTACTGGGTCAACTCTAAGGGGTGTGTTATCAATGTGATATTTACCAGGGGTGGATGACTTCCAGAAGGATGCTATTATGCAATTCTTGGCATTTAGTTTTAGTCCATGGCTCTGACACCAGTTGTTTGTCTGTGTCAGCCCTTCCTGGAGAACATTTGTGTCAGTGTGAGATTTAATGACAGCTCCTAATTTGCAATCATCTGCAAATGTATTCAGCCAGAGACCACTGATATTGGCCTTGACTTCTGAGAAGTAAATTCCAAAAAGGAGTTATCCAAGGACCAATCCCTGAGGGACGCCACTTGTAACTGGCCTCTTTGTAGAGGTGGACTGCCCGATTGTAACTTCCTGGGTCCTGTCCATGAGCCAGTTGACTATCCACCGGATGACATATGGCTTTGTACCTAACCTCTTCAGTTTATCAATAATGCCTGAGTCGGGTAGTATGTAAAATGCATTAGCCAGGTCAAGATAGGCAGTGTAAACCATTTTGCCTTCATCCATTGCTTTGGTGACCTTCTGAAAGAAGGCCACTAGGTTGGGTAGGCATGACCTGCCCATGACAAAACCAAACTGGGTCAGGTTCAGTGTCTGAAGCTTTACTATATCACGATTGATCACTTCCATGATAATTCTTTTTATGGCTTTACATATAATACTAGTGAGGCATATGGGCCTGTAGTTTCCGGGGTCTGTAGATTGCCCACTTTTGTGCAGAGAGAGGACTGTTGCTTTTCTCCATTCAAGAGGCACAAAGCCTGTTTGGAGGCTACAGTAAATTGGCAATTTCAGAGGTCTAATAGTCATATTTCATGCTATTTAGAAGGCATCCTGGGATATTGTCTGAGCTCATTGATGCAGTATGCTTGGCCTTAAAGAGAGCCTTAAGGAACTGCTCCCTAGTAATAGCAGGAGGAATTATATTTGATGGTATTTTCTAAGAGAAGGTTGAGGGGGAAGTGAGGGGTGAAGTTGGAGCTGAATGTATTGGCCAGTTGGTTTGCTATAGCTTCTGCCTCAGTATAGGTGGCTCCATTTACAATGAGCTTTGCACACAATTGTGTATTGCCTTTGAGGTTGCAGACATAGCTAAGGGATGCCTTGTGGCTGCCCTTGGCCTGGAAGGCCAAATTTACATAAAATTTAGTTTTGGTAGACTTTATTTGTCCTCTCTGCTGTTTGTTTAGTTTGATGAGATCATTTTTATCCTGCTTGGTGCTGCACCTCCTAATTTTTGTCATGATTTTGTTCCTTCTGTTATATAGTCTATTGATTTTGTGATTCCACCAGGGTGACTTGTTTTTTGAGTTAGATCTGTACGTCTTCCTGGTGGGTACAGCTGCCTCTATGTAGCTGTTAGCATGCTTGTACAAACATTGGCGGCTGGTGACTTCAAATTAAAGGGGTGCTGCAGGAGACAGCTGAATGGGTGGTGCCAATGGGAAGAGATGCGGCTATGCTCAAATCCACAACAACTGGAGGTTTAATTAAATGCGCTGCCCTGGGTGCCAAGCCATCATTAAGAGAGTCCAATCAAGACAAAATGAAGTGTAGAAGAAAAAAATATTTCAATGCATTGGCTACATGACAGCTTACTTAATATCTAGATGGAAATGCAAAGGTTGAGAGGTATGAAAAAATAAATTATTTTTTAAATACATTACTGGAATGCCAGTCAAAATAAAGTATAAAAAAAGCAAGCAACACTCAACTCAAGCCACTTCTCCTTGCACTGTAGTTCTAATTATAATTTATATTCAGCTTTATAAAATTACCAAGTAACATGCTGAAAGCAGCAATCTCTGTGATACCCCCACTTGCAAAAATGTTTCTTATCCAAAAAAGACCTGTTGCTTGACAATAACTATCTACTTGTTTCATGGGGAAGACATGATCAAAGTAAAAAATGAACAGCAAACAAGAAACAAGCTCAAGATAAATTGCTTAAAGGATTATTGCACAAGTTATGGACCACACATGATAGATAGGCAGTTTAGTTTATGGGTAAAGCCTGCAAAGATGACTGCAAGTCTCCAACAATTGCAATGAGCTTCTGAAAATTCTGTAATCCTGTCCTTTATTAAAATACTGTCATATGAATTTCAATACCTAAGGCTTATACGTTATCTAGTTATGTAAATATTCTCTGCACTGCAACACCAAAAAAGCTTTCAATGTTGGTAATTATTTAACAGTATGCTTATTAAAGCTTATTTGTATCTTACAATCTTGGACAAGCTTACCTGATGGTCATTAAAGCATTGCTACTTAAACACAAAGCAACAGGGCTCTGCGACAGCATGCATTTTCTGAATAATAAGAAGCATAAATCAACAGTATAAAATATGAAAGAAAATCAGAACATTCTGCAAAATCAAGGACAGATGAAAAGCCACTGTTGTA
The DNA here is from genome assembly GCF_019279795.1 of Protopterus annectens. Classification (NCBI taxonomy): domain Eukaryota; kingdom Metazoa; phylum Chordata; order Ceratodontiformes; family Protopteridae; genus Protopterus; species Protopterus annectens. Next base: position 995,610,366 of record NC_056747.1, read on the forward strand.
CTTGTTTCTACCTTGGATTGGGGAATACTCTACACACTTACACTGCATAACTGCTCCTTGCCTTGCTTGGACACATCCAGAGTCGCTACATGGAGAGTGGGGTGCAACAAGTATGTCACAATTTGAAATTACTCTGGCTGACGGTGATGGCTCTGACACTCATACCTCTCAACCTCAGAGCAAGAAATCTGGACAAAGCCATACATAGAAGTGGGATACAGGCCCAAAAATAAGGGCAATTTTTAAATATCACTCTTATAAACTTAGAAAGATAATAGAATAGTAGTAGGTCTTGCATTAGTATGAATTTTCTGAAGGCTATGAAATCTGAAACTCTAATGTCTGTCATTATTTTCTAACTTCAATCTTAAATGATTTGCCACTAATTTGCCAGAAAACCACAATGTTATGAAAAACATACCAAAAATGTGATGCAAAAATATAAAATTGCTACACAATACAGCTGGGAACATGTCAAAAAAGGGACACCTTTTTAATATTAGTACTGTTAACTTGAGCAGCTGACAAAATAAGAGAATCTACATACATTTCTGAAATAAAAGTAATCTATAACTCTGATCATTACAGTTATTTATAATTGTAAACCCTCCACGTTTTCTTCCAAAATTGCTATTTTGTGGAGGGATTATTAGGGGGAGAGCAACATTTTGAGCCAAAATTGGGGACAGTTGAAAGGTTTGTATATTCCTAATTCTATAAAGTGATTTATTCGCACGTACCTCTCAACATCTTGATGTAGGAAATCTGGACAAGGCCAAATATATTGGGGGAACATACAAACACTGCTAAAAATTGCTCTTGTATAAACTTAAAAGACAGTTGATAGAATAATAGGTCCTGCTTTAACATGCATTTTTCTGAAGGTTATGACGTCTGAAACTCAGTGTCTATCATTATTTAGTGACTTCATTCCTAAATGATTTGCCAGAAAACCACAAAGTTTATGAGGAGCAAACCAAAAATAAGAAGCAAAAATCTATTCATTCTGCAAAATTCTGGACAGTAGAGAAGTATAGTTCAGCCGGGGCTGTCTTTGAGTTTGCTGCCCTGCCCCCCTCACAAAATCATGGACGAATGGAGCCTTCCACTTGCAGCCATTCCAATGTCCCATTTCTTGGTTATTTTGCCCCATTTACCATAAACACTGTAATGTGCATACTGCTTAACTTCTGCAATGATTTGGATTTTATGTGAAAGTTTTATTTTGCATTTTACAGCATAAACACTAATAGATATCTGCTAATCAAAGCAATGCAGTCTCACAATGAAGACAGCATTAAAACTTCTCTGCCCTTGAAACTCACATTCATTGAAACAGCATTAAAACCCATATTCAAAGAAAATACATTTTGCCAGTGGCAGATAAAGATTAACTTTGGGTTCTTTTAAAATCATAGGCCCCTTGCACATGAAGCATATGTGTGCTCTTTGATACACCTTCCTGATTGTATTAAAATATATTCCTTGTACAATACAGTACAGTTGTTAGACGGAATTTTAAATTTATTGTTTTGAACATTTTTCCAGTAAACAATGAAACAAAATGCATGCACCAATAATGACAAAACTGCCCAGTTCAGAAAATTTCTATCATAAAAGTCTACTCAAACTTCTACAGTCCACCAGTATCAGTAAATATGTACAATCTCTGAAGAAGTAAAAGTCATCAAAATAATTCCACATTAAAGATATCTGTAACTAATGAAAAGGTTGCTGCTAGCAAACAACTTTATATTTCATTGTTTCATCTACAAATAAAGTGCCTGTTGCCCTTGAGGAATAAATTACTAGTAATAGGTTCATAGGTTCATAGGTTTATACTAGGCTATCTGCCCTAAGGCGTTTATAAGCCTAGCCCAAAGTTTTGTGGCTTACGCCACCCCTTATGTTAAAAAATACTGTGCCCATTAGTTTGTTGTGCCTCTGTCCAGCAGTGACACAGAGATGATTCCAAGGGTAAACCTACGATCTCCCATCCACCGGTCAAGATTTCTCTTGAACAGAGCCAGCGAGGTGCTCTGCCTCACATGGACTGGGATTTTATTCCACAGCATAGGGAGTCTCTGGGTGACAAATCTATCCCTCCAGCATGTCCTATTTATATCCATGCTAAGGTTTAAGTCGCTTGCTCTAGTGGATCTGGTAGATTTGGATTTTTTGAGGTGGAGCATGTCCATTAGTTCCGGGTTGGACATGGCCTTGTATGTCAGGCACAGGTCACCTCTGAGCAGGTGGTATGCGACTGAATAGAGCTGGAGTTTCTTCAGTCTGGCAGCATATGACAGATTTTGGAGTCCCTTTATCCTTTTGGTGAGGAACTTTTGGGGTCTCTCCAATTGCTGCAGGTGTCGGGTGAGATACATCCCGAATGGGGCATTGTACTCAATCATTGGTCTGATAAGTGAAGAGTACAGGGGAACAATGACCTCACTTGATCTGGATGTGAATCCCTTCATGATCAGGTGGGCAATGTAGAAGGTCTTTCTAACCACTTTAGCAATGTGAGTGTCAAAAGAAAGGCCACTGTCAACCTGGGTCCTCAGGTCCCTGATAACCTCTTCTGTGCTTAATGGATTGCCACCTATATGGTAGCTTGGGGTTACCATGTTTTTCCCGAAAGGTATGACTATACATTTTTTGGCATTTAACTTCAGGCCATGGCTCTGGCACCAGTTATCAGTTTCCGTGAGACCCCTCTGAAGGATATCTGTGTCCGGTGTACTTTCCACTATGGCACCCAGTTTGCAGTCATCTGCAAACTTTGTCAGCCATAGTCCTCCTATGTTTGCCTGTACTTCTGAGAAGTAGATGCCGAACAACAGGGGGCCAAGGACTGAGCCCTGTGGGACACCACTTGTGACCGGCTTGGAGTCTGACATGGCGCCAGCAACTCTAACCCTGTGGGTTCTGTCCTTTAGCCAGTTTGCAACCCATCTTGTGACATATGGGTTTACATTTAAGCTGGTAAGTTTCTCTATAATACCCAAGTGGGGTATTGTGTCGAAGCTTTGCAAGGTCAAGGTAGGCTGTATGGACTGCCTTTCCTCATCAATGGCCTTGGTGACTGTTTCAAGAAGTCAACCAAGTTCAAAAGGCATGATCTGCCCTTGACAAAGCCAAACTGGGTCGGGTCCAATGTCTGCAAGTCCCCTATGTCTTTGTTTATGAGTTCCATTATGATCCTCTCCATAGCTTTGCAGACCAAGCTTGTTAAGCTTATGGGGCGGTAATTTCCAGGGTCCGTAGAGGTACCGCCTTTGTGGAGTGGGACCACAGTTGCCGTACGCCACTCCTTGGGCACGTATCCTGTGGTAAGGCTAAGATTAAACAGCTGCCTTATATGCGGGTTTAGTTCCTCGTTGAGATCATGTAGCACACAGCCAGGGACACCATCCGGTCCCATTGATGCTGTGCTTTTAGCTTTAGAGAGATCAGCTTTCACCTGCGCATTTGAGATGTTTGGGAGGCTACACTCCGCTGGGATAGTTATCTCTCCTTTTGTGGGGGAGAGGGGGGTGAAGTTTGCACTGAACCTGTCTGCCAGTATGTTGGCAATGTCTGTGGGTTCAGTGATTTTTGTATCATTTTGGACTAATTCTGCGCATATCTGGGAGTTACCACCCAGGTTTCTAACATAGCTGAAGAAGGCCTTATGATTGTCTTTTGAATCTATTGCAATATTTCTCTCAAATTTGGCCTTGGATGATTTTATGACTGCTCGTATTTTTTTACTAATAATGATCAAGGGTGTCTTCTCTTTTATGGATTTTGCTCTATCATGTAACAGCTTTCTCCTCTTATTGTAAAGTTTGTTTATGGCTGGGGTCCACCAGACTGGACGTTTGCCCTTGGTGGAAAGAGTCTTGGTTTTATTAGGGATTGCCTGATCCATGCAGTCCTGGAGGTGTTCGTAGAAGGCATTTGTAAGGGCTTCCGCAGCTTGGGTTGTGGTTTCCACTGGCTCGGGGCCTTGAAGGATACCACACCAGTCTTGAGTAGTGTGAAGTTTGCTTTAGAGAAGTTCTTCACTGTGGTCTTTTTTGTTTGGGGTGGGGGCGGGATGTGGATTTCCAGTGAGATAAGTTTGTGATCTGATCTCACCAATGAGGGATATACTTCCAGTGTGGAGCATTTTGTCCCCATGTTTGTGATGATGAGATCTAGTATATTTTCTCCTCTTGTGGGAACGGTGACTAGTTGTTCCATGGCATTTGAATTTATGAACTCCAGGAACGTTTGGGCTAGAAAGTTGGGGCTTGAGTAATGTTCCCAGTCTATATTCAGGTAGTTGAAGTCACCCAATATAATGGTGTTTGGAGATACATTTATACCCTCCAGTGTCTTCAGGAAGGCTGTGTGGGGTTCCTGAGTTTGAGAGGGTGGCCTGTAGCATGCTACAAATTGTAGAGCAGTTTTGCCTATGGTTAATTGCACCTGGATGGTTTCCGATGCTTGTGCGTTGCCACCAACCTGGAGGTGTGGGTATCCTTGATGAATATGGATACACCCTCCTTTTGTGGTGTGGTCCGGGTTTTGGGGCCGGGCATGATATGAGGTAAAACCTGATAGTGCCGGGGTGCTCTCAGGAGCCTTGAACCAGGTTTCAGTCACAGCACAGACATCGATGTTCTCCATACTGAGAAGGGCCTCAAGAGCGTGCATTTTGAGATTTAGACTTTTGGCATTGAGCAGCATTACCCTTAGTTTCTTCCCATTTTGTTTTCTAGGGTGGTAGGTTTAGAATTTGAGCCTTGCCTAAAAAAGGCACTATGGGGGTGGCAAGAGCCTTAGCCAATATCTGGAATCCCAGGGGTGACAGGTGCAAGCCGTCCCTTGTGAAGCAGCGTGGCTTGTCAAGCATGTCATCCCAGGCAGACAGACACTGGATCCCCTTTGAATGACACCAGAAATTAAGCCAATTGTTAAAGCTGATCATCTTGTCTCTATGTTGTGGCATCATTCTTGGTGAAGGAAGGATACTGCTCAGGGTCAGGGTCATACCTGCCTGGGCTACATAATCAGAGAGCTCCTCTATGTCTCTTTTCATGTAGTCCAGGGAGGTATGTCTCAGGTCATTCACACCAGCATGGACAATGACTGTGTCATATTTGTACTTGCTGTGGAGTGACCTGAGTGCTTGTGTTATGTGGCGTATTCTAGCGCCCGATAGGCAGCTTACTGTGACCCTCTCCTTGTTCAGCCTGGTGAGTGGGACGTCAGTGTGTCTGACTATGGAGTCACCTATGACAAGTATGTTTGGTGTTGTATTTGGCCTTAAGGGCTGTGACTGCTTTTCACACTGATTTTGTGGTTTATGTGTTGCCTGTGGTGTGTCATGAGGTGGCAGTTGTTTGGATGTCTGCTTTGGAGGCCTCTGCTGTTTAGGTAAATTTGTGCTCAGAGCCTCCGAGTATGACTTTGTGTGTTTATGTGTTTGATTCATTGTTGTGATAGCTTTATATGAGACTGGTTTTGTGGTGTGTGTAGTTGCCTTCTCCTCCTGTCTGGTCTTGCCAGTCCTGAGTTGAGAGAGCTCTGCCTCCAGTTTGGCTAAATAGCTGCATCTCTCACAAGTATTTGTGTTATGTGGGAGGAGGAGAGGGTTGTCAGTGTACATGAGGCAATTGTAACATTGCCTCAATATTCCAAAATTCACCAACTGGACAGGAGAGGATACCAGCATCTGGCCCTTCGACATGCTAGAGAAATTTAGAAGTTAGGGGTGTAACTGAATAAGAGAGGACTTAGTAAGGAAGTGGGTACTCCTGGGGGGGTTTTGCTAGTGAAGGACTTTGTATAATATAGAAGTGCTAAACCTGAAAAGAAGATGCTTTTAAGACAAGTAAAAGCTTTTAGGAACAAGTGCTGCGCTTTTTAGTTAAGGGATATACTGTTTAGATTACTAGTAGAGCAGTTCTAAGGGAAAAAATGAAGAACAGACTTTATGGAGCCAAAAAAAGTTTAACCTTGTTAACCCAGCGCTGCCAGATGCTGCTCTAGTGGCAACTCCGTGCTAAATCGCACTAAAGCACTCTAAAGTGTACTTGATAGCAGGGGCTGGAAAGAGCCAGGAATTGACCCAAAACAGCCAATAAACTACAGTTTCAAGTCAGTAACCACTCCCACGGGGGGCAGGGAAGCAGCTCAATGTTTATCACTGCCACTGATCAACAGAGAGACTTTCCTTTAGCCCAAGCAAAAATGGCCTCACAGAAACTTACAAAACAGTTCAAGAACAGCAAGCCTGTAACTTGAACTTTTTTAAATCTCAGAAAAGTGGGAAAAAGCAAGATTTTTTTTTTGTTTTTGTTTTTTCAGAGATAGCAGAGGTTCAGAAGTAATATCAAGTTGTAACAGTGCAGTAAATGACCCCACACAAGAGTGCTAGGTCAAAGACAGAAAATATGCAAGTTTTGAGAAAAAAAACGATTTTAAAATTAAGTGCAAACAGGAAATTCAGTATACAGCTTTTAGTTGTGCTCTAAATATAGCTACTAATGCAGAAATCAAGTTTAACAAGCCAGAAAATGCTCAACCTAGGCAGCTATGCAGAACAACTTATCGAATAAACAGAGGAAAAATACTTAAAATCTCAAAAGTGGCTCCTTTCTTCTCTCAGCGTTTTCTCCTCATGGTGGGTGCTTCACCAACAGCCAACAAGCCTGAAAAGATGCCAAAATCACGAGGTAACTAGGTTTTAAGAGAGGAAGATGAAGGAGTTTTGGAAATGACCCCTTTTGGCCAATAAAACTACAGTTTCAAGTCAGTAACCATTCCCACGGGGGGCAGGGAAGCAGCTCAATGTTTATCACTGCCACTGATCAACAGAGAGACTTTCCTTTAGCCCAAGCAAAAATGGCCTCACAGAAACTTACAAAACAGTTCAAGAACAGCAAGCCTGTAACTTGAACTTTTTTAAATCTCAGAAAAGTGGGAAAAACAAGATTTTTTTTTGTTTTTGTTTTTTCAGAGATAGCAGAGGTTCACAAGTAATATCAAGTTATAACAGTACAGTAAATGACCCCACACAAGAGTGCTATGTCAAAGAGAGAAAATATGCAAGTTTTGAGAAAAAAACAATTTTAAAATTAAGTGCAAACAGGAAATTCAGTATACAGCTTTTGGTTGTGCTCTAAATACAGCTACTAATGCATAAATCAAGTTTAACAAGCCAGAAAATGCTCAAACTAGGCAGCTATGCAGAAAAACTTATCAAATAAACAGAGGAAAAATACTTAAAATCTCAAAAGTGGCTCCTTTCTTCTCTCAGCGTTTTCTCCTCTTGGTGGGTACTTCACCAACAGCCAACAAGCCTGCAATAGGAAATGGATGATAAACTGATAACAGGTTCATAGTTACTAGGTATTTTCACCAACAAGGACTGCAGCATCCACCCCCTTTACAACACAGTACAGTATCAACAATGCAACTACCTACTGTGGGAGTAGAACCCACAGTCTTCTGCATCAAATGCAAGTACACTGCCTGTTGTGCTATTAACAATGCAAGCAGATGCAGCATAAGCAACACTAAACATTTGTTCCCCTGCAGCTCTTGGCTTCTTGTAAAATCTACTCAACACTCAGCTGTATCTCTGAACTTTGCAGCACAAGAAAGCTGGAAAAAGATGGAATTTATTGGGGGGGGGGACAAAAGCCCCAAAACCAGGGACACATTTTAAACATTGCTTGTATAATGTTGAAAAGTTGCTAGAATAAAATGCTGTGCCATCACCACACATTTCACTGCCAAGTCTTGAACCTAGGACCCTGTGCAGAACAATCAGAGCAACATACTACTATGCCAAATCAGCTGTTTTGTGAAAGAGAGGAAGACTGAAACTTAAATGGCTACCATTTAGTGAATTCAGTTCTGACCATAGCTGTCAACCTCTTAGCACAAAACACCTGAACAAAGCCAATAATTGGGAAATACAGCCCCCAAACATATTCAGTGAATTCAGTTCTCACCATAGCTCTCAGCCTCTTAGCAAAAAATACCTGGACAAAGCCAGTAATGGGGGAATACAGCCCCCAAACAGATTTGGTGAATTCAGTTATCACCATAGCTCTCAACCTTAGCACAAACAACCTGGACGAAGCCAATAATGGGGGAATACAGTCCCAAAAATAGAGACAAATTTTAACTATTCATCTTATAAACTAAGAAAATTGCTAGAATAAAAGGTTTTATGTTACCATGTACTTTCTGAAGAATGTGAAGTCTGAAATTCAAATGCCTGCCATTTTTATTTATTTAACATTTGTTAACCAGAAAAGTCTGACTTGGAACAAAAAACAATTTTTAGCAGAGGCCCAGGGAGAAACACTCCGGACACATGTCTTTGTAAGATGGGAGGACACCAGAGCACACCCACAAAAACACAGGTAGGCATGCAGACTCCACACAGAAGGCAAGAATCAAACCAGAGAACCTGTTGCCACAAAGCAACAATGCTACCACTGCACTACTGACTGTGTAAGGGAAAACATACAGAAACAACAGATTTTATGAGGAACAGAACAGACCAAATATGAGGCAATAATCTGCAAATGTTTTACAAATGGTGGTGGGCAGGGAATTCAGGCTTTTGCCACCTGTACCCAAAGAACAGGGTTCAAGCCCACCACCATGCATCCTGAGTTCTCTAGCCACCAGTATATAGCAACTGGGGCATTACACACACACACACACACACACACACACACACACACACACACACACACACACACACACACACACACACACACACACCAGTACCTGCCTTGTGTTCATGTTCTTCTGCAGTATCCACACACATAATCATCAGTACCTGTCTTGTGTTCATGTTCTTCCCCAGTATCAGTACCTGCCTTGTGTTAATGTTCTTCTGCCGTCTCCATATCCAGTATCAGTACCTGCCTTCAATTATCCATATCCAGTATCAGTATCCTGCTGAGTCCATTTCACGAGTCCAGCACAAGCTGACAGCTGGTTTCCTATAGGTGCATCTGTCTTCCAGGCTGGTTTCCCCATGAGAGTAGGCTCCAGCCTGCAAATTATGCAGTTCAGAGTTCTTCCGTTCTATGCAGTTGTCACTGCATAAACTTCTGGGCATCTGCAGGGCAGAGATGCCTTCCCCCCAGTCCAGACTACTGACACAGCAGTCTAGAGTTCTGTTGAGTTCCAGGAACTCCAAGCACACATGCATGGAGTTCCGAGACTCACAATATTTTTTTTTGTTTTTTTTCTTCTACATTTCCGAGACTCATGATTTCTTTTCGTTTTTGTTTTTTTCTTATTTTTACAGCTTGGGCATTGCAGTCCTGCAGTTCTATAGCACTGCCCCTGTTGTACAGGGGTTTTTGTCAACAGTTGTGCATAGACAGCTGTGTGCTCAGGGTTTTTGGGGGCTTGATATTTTGCCAGGTTATGAGTTAATACCAGGAAGTTAGCCTTAGAGTAGTTCCTGAATATTCCAGGCTTAGCTTGGGGTCCAGGTTTTATTTTTCCTTCAAAGGAGACCATTTTGTGTCTGACCTTACCAGAGAAGACATTACAGTAGCATGTTTGAGCACTCTCCCATGTTAGTGAGGACTAGATCCAGTATGGTTGCACCCCTGGCTGGTGTACTAACAATCTAGTCAAGGAAGTTTGTGTATACAAAATCCAAGAATCTTTGTGCCTGTACATTTGGTGTCATAGAGTTAATAGTGGGGTAATTAAATTTTCCCATGAATATGGTATTAGGTTGGATGGCGATTGTTTCCAGTAAGTTTAAATACATAGTATGGGTTTCCTGGGTAATAGAGGGAGACCTATAGCTTGCAAGGAAGTGGTATTGGATTTTGCCTATGGTGATTTGCACATGGAGTAGTTCAAGTGCATTGTCCTGTTTGACCAACCCTGAGGTATATTTATTTTTGATGTAAACCAAGGCATCTCCACTTTTAGCCCCTGTCTGTGTAGTAGCTGGTCTAAATGTGTGGAAGGCATTATAACTTGGACTGTCTCTGTCTGTGGCTTTAAACCATGTTTCAGTGACTGCACAAATGTCAACATTCTCTAGGGTAAAGAGAACTTCTAGGGTTTTGAGTTTTTTATTTAGACTCCTAGCATTGCGCAGTAATACCTTTAGATTTTCTTGGTTTTGATTTGCTATGTCAGAAGTACTTTCAGTTTGGCATTGCCTGAAAAAAACACTATGTGGGAAGACAATGTTTTAGCTAAAATTCAAAAGCCTAGATGGGAGAAGTGCAGACCATGACTGGCAATGCAGCATGGCCTGTTGACCAACTCCTTCTATGCTGACAAATATTGCACCCCTTAGAATGACACCAGAAACTAAGCCAATTATTAAAGTCAGTTATCTTTTGTTCATATTGTGGCACTATCTTTGGAGAAGGTAAAATGCTGTTCAATGCTAGGCTCATAACAACTTGAGACACATATTCCATGATGTCCATGATGTCTCTCTTCATATAGTGTAGGGAGGTATGTCTCAGTTCAGTTATTACCACATGGACAATGACGGAGTCATACTTGTACTTGTGGTCCAATGACCTTAGTGCATGAATAATGTGGTGGATCCTAGACTCTGATAAGCAACTGACTGTGACACAGTCTTAAACTCATGCGAAGAAGTGCATAACAGTATCTTTCAGTATGACAGCCAACCTACTATAATAATAATAATACATCGCTAAGAGAAGACCTAGTGGTCAAGGATTTAGGCATGCACATAGGCAGTGACTTGGCTTTTGACCACCATGCATCTATAGTAGCAAGACAAGTATTCTATGTTGCACAATTTATAAGCAAGGGTATGGTGTTATTGTCTAAATATATCATTACGTCATTCTCTGCTATCACAGAACCAATTCCCCCTTTAGCATATACATGACCAGGCATATGCAGCAACTTGAGCATCCACAGAGGTTTCACACAAAAAGAACACATAATTTAAAAAACAAGTCCAATGTGGATCACCTGAAAGCTTTGTCCCTATACTCAGAGTCCTACAGACTGCTGAGTGGTGATCTATGCCTGCCCTACAAAACATCCTCTGATGCAGCCTTAATGGACCTTTTGCATATCCACAAAACAAATAATGTCAGGGAAATCCAATCCAAGCACTTAAACCTCACCTGCAATATAAATAGGACATGTTGTAGGGACAGGTACATGCCTCAGAAGCTACCTGTTCTTTGGAACATACTTCCCATTGATGTGAAGCAAAGTTCTTCCCTGCAATTATTCAAGTTAAACTTGGGTCAGAGGATGGGGAACTGTAAAATTACTTCAGGTTTTGTCCTTATGTATCTGTTAAAGAGAGGAAGTTTGTAAATGCTTGACCACTAATGTCTAAGTTTATATACCCCAACAAAATCTAATGGATCAATACCATTTTAATATTTCAGAGAAGCATAGCTAGACTTAAAACAGAACATTTAGGGTTGTTTCCTATGAAGATAGATGCAAGATATTACAGGCAAAACTGTTAACTTATCCAAGCACTTTCAAAGGATATATTGCAAGAGAGCAAGAGGGGGTAGCATACTGCACTTTCATGATATTACAGCATCTATGCAAATAATGCATATAATATATTTACAATATTTCAAAATGATATTAATATGCGTAAGTTTATGTTTTAGGTAGCAAGTACCAGTGGCATCATGGTGTGTATTAATGTTTCATATAAGATGGCACCATTTGTTTACATGTAGATCGCTCAGCTTTTATAAAATTTGTATAGTCATAACTGCTTAACCAACAAAGCATTTCTATCTCAGAATGTCTTTACAGTGTCATTTTTTACTAACACCCACTTTTTGCATAACTACCTTCAAAATGACAGTCTGACACATAATTTTTGAATTATCAATGTAAACATGGACAATCGCATGTTTTCATAACGTTTTTTGCAAAAGCTTTTCAGTAAATCCAACTTTGTATATCCCATGCTAACCATTTTACTATACATCCTTAGCAGATCATTTTAGCTTGTAAGCACCATATCACTGCCTTAGTTTTATGTATTCATCTATGTGATGCCCACCACTGCTACCGATATGTGATGGCCACACATATATGTTATCCCACTCTGGTCCAGTAATCAAGAAGCTTGAATCCTCACCATTGACACTGGAAAGGGATGTGTCCTTGAAATACAAATGGATACACTCAGTCTTTCAAGATGCAGACTTCTCTGCATCAAGTACAGTTTCCCTTAAGAGCACACAGGGAACACACTCAGCCCAGGGTCTGGATGTCTCATTATCTATCTCCCTCCAGGTCTCCAATAAGACCTCCTACTGGTACAGCTGTAGGGTTAGATCCTCAGCTGAGTTTCCAAGCCAAATACTGCAACACCCTCTCTGTAAACCCAGTGCTTCATGTCCCTGCCCCAAGTAGCTGACACACACACACTTAGAGATTTGATTTGCACACACACACACACACACACACACACACACACACACACACACACACACACACACACACACACACCTGGGAAAGGCTAGCACAGATTTACTAGCTATGCCCCCTTCTGCCCATACTATAAGTTAGTCATCACCACCACCAGACACTTCCTCATCAGCTACTCTATGGCCCTTAACAAAGGGTGTACAACTAGGGTCTATATCAGATAGTCGACATTCCGTAAATCTGAACACCTAATGGTTGAACCATTATATTTGAAGTTACAGAACTACGTAAAAAAAAAACTGACAAAAAAATAAATTGGTGTGAGAAGGGGTGCAAGCCCCCATGCACCCCCGACATGGGGGGCTGTGCGCACACACCCACTGCTACTTAAATATACCATTTATGGAGATTTCCATTCAAATGCTCAAACTTTTACAAATTCAAAAGTATGGTCTCGACCATATGTGGTTCAATCTTGTAACAGTTCAATTACATGATAGGAACCCACTTAATTATACTGTGAAATATTAAAACTAATACAAATGGTAGTATTTCACCAAGATGGTTAGGCCTTCTGGAGTGACCCACACAGCATCATCAAATAAATATAAGTACTTTCAAAGGTTAGATACTTTCTTAAAGGACCAGCTGCAATAAAACATTTAAATATATTTAATAATAAATAATAAAAGTTCAGGAACATATTCAATATATATTTACTGAAAACAAGACAGTTCAAATCATAGAAAATACTGAAAAGAACACTGATGGGCAGTCTCATACAATAAAGAAAAACAGTCTCTGAACTAAGCTTCACTATATTCCTGACTGTATCTAAGAGAATTTTACTATTCCACAGTTAGGTTACTTACTACCGCTAGGCAAGAGGCTGTGGGTAAGGATCTTTTGTAGTCAGGCTTCCAAAACAGAATACTCTATACTCTGATATTTCTCTTTTTAATATCTAAAATATAATTTCCAAGAGGGTTGGCAGAATGACTTCATCTAGTCAACTGACTCTAGGTTCTCACAGAATTCCCCTTTAAAGCTGAGACAGGAATTTAGCAAAGACAGCCACAATACACAGCCAAGTGTTTATGGCAGTGCAAGGGCCTCCCTTCTTTTTACTGAGCTAATGGCCAAAGGATCTTTCCCAGACCCACAATCTCCGGTCCTATTCACCACTGTGGAGTGCCATTTTAATGGTTTAACAGCTCATTTACATTTCCCTTATTTTTCTTAATGTTAAACGTTGTTGTCCCAATGCCCTCCATTAAAACATATATATTTAATTCAGTTACAATAATATGTGTAAATTTCTTTTTATTTCAGCAGGGTGCACTGTTGATACATTTCAACACAAGCAAACCTCACCAATACATTTTCAGCACAAACATCAGTACATATCAATTTGATATACAAATGACATACAGTTCTAATGCATTCGTAACACAAACATCTTGTGTAAATCAGTTTTATATTCAAAGGACATATCATTATTTACCAAACTCCAGCAGGCTATGCTGGCAATTGCCCATATCATCACATCTCTCCCCACCACTTTGAAGACTCAATTTTTTCAAGTGACCCTTGAGAAATGTGGCTTGAGAGAAATAAGCCTATCTGGGAATATGTTACCCCTTTCCCTGTCTTGAGATTCCCATCTGCACTGGTATAGCTGACCCCACTATGGTATTGTACTGTCATGTCATATGCCTGCAATCCTAAGCTCCATCTTAATAACTAGGCATTTTGCTGGCTGGATCTATGTAGCCATATTAAGGGACTGTGGTCTGTAACTATAGAAGATTTCCTTCCATACAGATGAGGCTGAAGTTTCTGCAGTGTCCATACTATGGCTACACATTCCTTTTCTACAGCTGCATAACAGACTTCTCAACCATACCGAATTACTCATTTTTTACCAAGTTTTGGGGTCCAAATGAAGGAATGCCACGATTCCTGAGTGACACCCCTTCATTTCCGATTTTTTTTTCATTTATTTTTTTAATTTTTTTAAATACTGCACTGTCGAACCTGATGCCATCATGTACGCGGTGACATCAGCTCCATCAGGGCTACTAGCCAGTCAGAATTGAGCTCACATTGTCATTTCTGGCTGGTCTGGCTGCAAATGTGAGCAGGAAATCTCACTCTCTTTGGTCGTTTGGATTTACAAACATTTGCTCGCTCACTTTGGCGTTACAAATGCACACCACTCCAGGAATTAACAGCAACTCGCTCTATGAGAGAGCCATTCATTTTTGGATTTACATGCACAGAACTCCAGGAATTAACAGCAACTCATTCTTTTATGGATTTACAAATCATGAACAGCATTAGAGTTTGGACGCTCACTCGTTCTGGATTTCAACCAGCAGCCAGGTTTGGATTTACCAAAGCAGAGTGCGTCGCTCATTCTGGAGTTACAAATGCAGTTCATTTCAACCAGGTTTAGATTTAAGGTGTGTGTGTGTGTGTGTGTGTGTGTGTGTGTGTGTGTGTGTGTGTGTGTGTGTGCGTGTGTGCGTGTGTGCGTGTGTGTGTCCTTGTGTAAGTGTCTCACCGTTGAGTTATTTTGCAAGTGTTTTCTGTTCATGGCATGGAAAAGAAATGTATAGACTCTCAGATCATTGGAGATATAACAAGGGACATCTCCAAAAAGCAGCCTATGTCCCAAATGTTGGATATGTTGAATGTGGTGTTGTTTGATATCAGACGACTACAAGAATTGATATCCAGACTACAGGACTGTAATAGCACTATTACAGCTGACTTGAACTAATTGCATGCAGGCTTGCAGGATGAAAGTGGGGTGACTGGTAAACTATGACAAAAAGATAAATAATTTGCAGGACAAAGTATATCATCATTTTCAATCCCCTTTGAAAGACAAAGTAGATGATCTTAAAAACCATGCAAGATGAGGCAGCAATAGATTTTCAGGAATATCTCAGACAATAGAAGAACGAGACCTCCTGACTTATTTTTACAATATCTTTTTCCAGCTATCAATGTCCCTACAGAGATGGACTGGAAATTGAATAGGATACATCATGCTGGGAGAAGAGAAGGGAATCCATGGGATCCCAGACTGGAAATAATTAAATTGCAGTTGTTTGAAATTAAGGAATGGGTGCATAACAGCACTTTTCTCTTGAATTCTGCTGGGGTTTGTGGCTATACATTTTATCCTTATCAAAGTATTGTTAGGCTCTGTTTTGGAAGTGATCTGAATTTGTCAGTGTTAGAAGACAATTGAAGAATAGCGGTCATGTTTCATGGTTAAAACTTTCTGTCTCACTTGATCATTATAGTTGAGGACAAAGGATTTGTTTTACATTTTCTACAGTGGGTCATATCTTGTTGGTAGATGGATAGTCCAATAATATTGGCTTTGTCCACGTTTTTTGTGCTAAGAGGTTGAGCGCTATGGTGAGAACTGAATTCACTAAATGATAGCCATTAAGTTTCAGTCTTCCTATTTTTTAGGAAACTGCTGATTTGGCATAGTAGTATGTTGCTCTGATTGTAGTGCATAGGGTCCTGGGTTCAAGACTTGCCAGTGGCATGCATGGTGGTAGCAACATTCTATTTTAGCAACTTTCCAAAATTATACAAGCAATGTTTAAAATGTGTACCTGCTTTTTGACCTTTTGCCCCCCCCAAAAAAACTGAACTTGAAAATAAGTGTGAGAAGCTGTGCAAGATGCCTATGGCTTACACTACTGTCATTCTATTTATAGTGTGGGTGTGGAAGTAGACTTTTATGATGGAAATGTTCTGATCTGGGCAGTTTTGTCATTACTGGTTCATGCATTTTGTTTCAAAGTATAGTATAGCCTACTGGAAAAAAGTTCAAACAATAAATTTAAAATGTGCCCTAACAAGTGTGTTGTATTATAAGAGGAATATAACTTAATAAAGTCAGGAAGGTGTATCAAAGAAAATAAACATATATGTTTCTTGTTTTGTGTGCAAGGTGCCAATGATTTAAAAATGGCCCTAAGATAATCTTTATCCACCGCTGGCCAGATGCATTTTCTTTGAATGTGGTGTGGGGTTCAATGCTATTTCAATGAATGTGAGTTTCAAGGGCAGAGAAGTTTTAATGTCAAGTCAATTTTCATTGAGACGGTATTGCTTTGTTTAGCAGATGTCAAAATAAAATCCAAATAATCATTGTAGAAGTAAAGCAGCATGCACACATTAGTGTTTATGGTAAATGAGGTGAAATTGCCAGGTAATGGGACAGTGGAATGGCTGCAGGGGGTCACTGGTGCCATATTTCGGTTGTCTGTTCTTCAGTTTGCATTTGAAAGTTGATAGGGAATTAATTTGGCAACTAAGACTTAATGCCTTTTCTACCCCTGGCTTAAATGACTCAGTTTCTATTAAAAGTATATTAAAATTGAAGGCTTTAATGAGATGATATCTATGTTCACACATATATATGCTTATTTTGTTTATTTGTTGAACACATTAATTTTCTGTGTTTCATTCATTGGATTTATTATTTGACTATGCTTAGAATAGGTTTACTTTGGTGGTTTGTTACTTTAATTGGAGGCTTGGCTTTAAAGGAAATGGTGTCATATTAATTAACTTTTTTATATTTAAATATGAGTGTATTTGTATTTTATCTTGTCTGATGAAGTTTGCTTAATGTAGTAAACAAAAGCGCTTACTTTTACATTTATTTTGGCTTTCAGTGTGGTTTTTTCTTCCATTTAGTGTTTTATTTACAGTGGAGGAAATGGCAAAGTCCAGAAAATGGCCCAGTGATTTTTTTCCCTAGGAACAAAAAATCTCTGTTCTGTGCTTTCGGTATTTTGCCATTTTGTGTAATGATGTTCAAATAAACAGCATTCGAAATTCATTGCGTTCACTAAAATAATAGGGACCCACCTAAACCACACCAACAGAGTACACCAGTAACAGGGGAAACCACTAGTTCAGGTGCATGGCCAGGACCAAGGCTTAGATGTTTTAAATGTAACCAGAGGGGCCATGTAGCATACACATGTTCACTGAGACAAGGTGGGAAACAAAAGATGAAGGAGACAGCAAGAGGGAATAACAGCATGCCAGTGGTAAGTTGTCTGGAGACAACAGTGGTACCAAATTCTCAACAAACTTTGTATTCTCTCTTAGTGGATTGAGACAGGCATCTGCTAAGAGATAGACACAGCCTCTGACATAACTATTGTGAAGCCTGCAGTGGTTACAGAGGAGCAGTACTTGCTTGGGCAGTCCACACCAGTCAGAGTTTTAAGAGGTATCCTATTCCAAATACCTTTGGCCAGAGTTCACCTTGACTGGGAAGGTGGAAACGGAAGCAAACAGGGTGGCATGTTTGAGGATATCCCTACAGATGTATTGATAGTGAAATGTTTTGATAGTGCAGTACCCCGTGTGCATGCAATTGCATGCAGTCAAGCTTGGAGACAGGCATGTGGAACAGGTAGCTTGGGGAGACTCAGATGGAACCCACACATGAAGCTCAGGCTTGTGAGGTGGCTTTTTCAGGGAGGGAGTTACCCTGCAGCAGTGAGCCTGAAAGTGAGCCACAGATGCTGCTAGGTACAGATGTTCCCATAGACAGGGTGGCTGCAAGGACAGGGGTGATTGGCATTGCCCATGCTGGCAGTGAGGCACTGCTGTCAGAAGATATCAGGCTTTCTGTGGAAAGGGAGCTGGGAAGGGTCACAAAGGTACAGTTGAGACAGGCTCAGCTTTTGCACCCTGCCTTACTAGGATTGTGGGAAGTAGCTAAGGAGGCACCTGATTCTCAAGAAAAAGGGGAGTCTGTATACTGGAACAAAGGGTTAATGTACAAAGACTGGACCCCTGAAAAAGGGCTAGAGGATGAAGTAATACAACAGTTGGTAGTGGCCAGAGCCTATTGTCTGACACTTCTAGCCATAGCCCATGACATTATTTTGCAGGTCATATGGGCATAAAGCATACCAAGAGATGTATTATGAATAACTTTTATTGGCCTGTGATTACAAGGGATGTAACAGGGTACTACAGGACCTGTGAGCAGTGCTAAAAGGTAGGCAAGGCAGGAGACAAGGTCAAGGCTCCTTTGATGCCATTGCCTGTGACTGGGGAGCCATTTCAGAGAGTAACTATGGATATTGTGGTGCCTCTGTGTACCCCAAATTACACAGGAAAGAAGTATATCCTGGTTGTAGTAGATTATGTTACTAGATACCCTGAGGCAGTGGCTCTGTCCTCTAGTGAGGCCGAATTTCAGCAGGGTAGGTTTCCCAAGAGAAATAGTGACTGACAGAGGTGCAATTTCATGTCAGAACTGCTGGCTTGTCTGTGGAAGTTCTGTGGGGTGAAGCACCTAAAGACTACCTCCTGCCACCCCCAAACTAATGGTCAAGTGGAGAGGTTAAATTGTACACTAACGATCATGCTACAGGCATTTACAGATCAGTTTTAGAGAGAGAAGGACAACTATTTGCCCCATCTGCTGTTTGCATACACAGAGGTACCCCAGGAAAACACAGGTTTTCACCCTTTGAGTTGTTGTATGGACATAGGGTGAGGGGGGCTTTGAATTTGATTCATGATGAGTGGGAGGTTGAGGATGAATCCCACAAGGAGTCTGGTGAGGCATATGTCCTAAGCTTCAGGACAAGGCTTAGAGAGCTCATGGGCTTGGCCCAATGCAACATGGCAGGAGCCTAACAACAAAAAAATGTCTGGTATGACAGGAATGCTCGAACTCGAGAGTATGCTGTGGGACAGCAGGTTATGGTAGTCATTCCTGTCAGACACAGAAAGCTGCAGGCAGCTTGGGAGGGATCCTTCAAAGTGGTAAGGAAGGTTGGTGATGTTAATTGCATGGTAAACCTGCTAGGCAGTAGGCAGTGGAACAAATTGTAGTATGTTAACATGATGAAGCTTTACCATGATAGGCAGGCCCTGGTACTCAGTATTTGCAGTGGATGGCAGGAAAAGTCTGCCCCTGTTACTAAAAAGCAGGTGACAGCATTCTTCGGGACAGCAGGGTACTGTAGAAATTTTATTCCCAATGATAGTACAATAGCTGCTCCCTCACAGATCTGACAAGGAAAAACAGGCCAGATAAGGTAGTGTGGTCCCCAGCCTATGAGCAGACATTCCAAAAAGGGGCTTTGGGAGGACCCCTGTATTATCCAATCCAGATTACAGCAAAGAACTTGTTGTGCAGGTGGATGCTTCGAACCATGTGGTGGGGGCTGTACTCAGTCAGGTTTTCTCAGAGGGATAAGAGCACCCAGTTGTATATCTCAGCTATAGACTCCAACCCAGGGAGTAATGTTATGCAGCAGTAGATAAAGAATGTCTAGCCATAGTATAGGCAGTGCAGAAACTTCAGCCCTATCTGTATGGAAGGAAATTCACTGTGGTTACAGACCACAATCCCTTAACATGGCTATATTGAGCCATCCAGCAAAATGCCAATTTATTAAGGTGGAGCCCAGGGTTGCAGGCATATGACATGACAGTATTGCACCATAGTGGGGTCAGCAATACCAATGAAGATGGGCTATTAAGACAGTGTATTGATTTAGCTGTTCCCAGACAGGCCCATTTATCTCAAGCTATGCTTTTCCAGGGTCACTTGAAAAACTAGATTGTATTTTCAAGTGAGGGGGGTGATGTTATGAGGTAATGCCATCTGTGCCAGGGAAAGCAGGCCATGTGTGTGTACATATGCCATCAGAGCTGGCTGGAGTTTTGTAAAGCATTTTATGTTATTTGACTATCACGCTGATTTGGAATATATTTGACTTACAGCTATATTTGTAAAGTTACTTATGTTAAAATGCATCAACAGTAGGCTCTACTGGAAAGAAAAAAATGTATGCATGTATATTAGGTTGGATTGTTGTAAATGATCAAATGTTTTTGTTTATCAGAGAACCCTGGAAGAGTGGAAAGTTTGAAATTGTGTTACAGCTTTCAGATAGATGCTGCCACAGATCTTAGCAAAGTCTATGTGCGTATATTGTACCAGAGTCAGGTGACCAGAGAGGATGTCATCCTCTAATCAGCATTTGGTTTCTTTGGAACTCTTACAGTAACACTTTAGAACCTGACAAGAAAGATTTCTGACAGGATATATATCTCACACATCCACAAAGACAAAGAGATATAGTATCTGGCTTTTGGTGTGGTAAGACACTCAGCATACATCAGCTTGCCTTGCTTTAGTAAGTAGTCAGGGAACAGTAATTCTGTAGTCATTCTGGGACGTTTAGTATCATTTTCTGTATCTGTAAGAAACTATCCAACTGTATTATTTTTATATCTCTGTGACTGAAACTCTGTTGTTTATTGTATTCAGTATTCTCCTGTTTTCTGTTTTATTATTTATCACGGACTATTTTAATACCTTTCATTGTGGATGGTCCTTTACAGAATACTTTTAATACCTTGAGAGTATATATGCTTATTTTAGTGACACTGTGGCTGCTCCTGAAAGCCTTTTTGCTGTGGTCACACTCTACCATTTATATTAGTATTAATTCTGCACAGTAAAATTGGATGCCCTTTGTAAGAGCCTTAGGGTAGCTAACTAGTGGTACAATGATTACCTCAGAGTCTAGGCAGAAAGGGGCACAGCTAGTAAATCTGTCCCAGCATTTCCCATGTGTGTATATGTGTGTGTGTGTGTGTGTGTGTGTGTGTGTGTGTGTGTGTGCATGTGCGCGTGTGTGTGTGTGTGTGTGTGTGTGTGTGTGTGTGTGTGTGTGTGTGTGTGTGTGTGTGTATGTGTGAAACTCAAATATCCAAGTGTGTGTGTCAACTACTGGGAACAGGTTCATAGAGCTCCAAAGTGGTCAGTCTGGAGTTCTGTGTGGGACTAGAGACAGAAGGGAGCATGCTCCCTGTGTGCTCTTAAGGGAAATTCTGCTTGGTACAGGGAGCTGCGTCTGAAAATCCTGTGTGAACCCATCTTTGCTCTTAGTGACCATTCCTCACTGGAGTCAGTGGTGAGGATGAGTCTCCCTGATTGCTGGCCGGAGTAGGGATCCATCACTCAGGCCATCTCTTCATATACAGATACAACATATAACTAAATTTAGCTACAACCTTCCACATCTTTTCCTAAAAAAGTAACACAATTTAAAGCTGTATGATTGCCCCAATGAGTAACTTTTGCCATCTTTCTCATCTTAACAATTAGCTCAGGCTCCAAAATGGGATAAAAATAAAAATCATTTATCTGAGTAAAGTCCAGATTATGAACCAAACTTCTCTTAATCAGTTCAAGGAGAAAATGGAATCTGCAGGAGATTAAATGACCTATTCCTGTTCACTCAATGAAATTTCTTCATCTGTGGAGTCAAGGGTAAATAATTTGTTTCCAGCATCATTTTCCTGCATTGATAACGCAGCATGATGGATTTGTGAACTGGATAATGAAAACAGAGACTTATCTTTAGTTTGTAATGAGGAAAAATCAAAATAAATCTTGAGCGACTTGCTTGCGCCTCCTCAACCTAAGAGATTTACTAAGTGATATAATAGGAGTTTGGTCTCTTTTCTTGTTCTTCATCATCACCACATTTCCGGAGAAAGCTTTAGAACATGATGGCCCATCCATGTTTGAGCTCTGGTCAGAAAAAAGATTATCCAATGCTGCCTTTGCTTTGGTTGGCTGGTAAAAGGTATAAGATTCCCCATGAACCTGAATTCATACATGCACAGGGGACCTTAGTCAAACTTCTACTGTTTTCTCTTGACACTTTTTTTAACATAAGACTAAAATCTTTCCTCTTGTAATAAAGGGCTATGGAATAATCTAGAATAACTCTGACTTTTTTGCCTATAATTAAAATGTAACCTCTCTGTTTTTGCAGAGAATCATTTTTCTGTCATCTTAGTCTAAGCAAAATAGTGTAATTTGTCTGGAAACATTAGCAGGACAAGGCCAAGCTGTAACCCAGTGTCCTTGTTTTATGATTAAAGAAGAAGTATTGTTCTCCAAAGCCTCATTTAAAGTATTAGTGATAACAGAGTTCTCACCTTCCAAGCTTTCAGCCTAACCAATTAAATGAAAGTTATTCCTTCTGGTCTTGGTTTCTATATCATTGACTTTGTTCAAGATGATGATAAAAGGATTACATCTCCTTTTATTTTGAAAAGTGCATATTTATATTGCCTGTTAGAACCTTAACCTAGATTTGATGATCTGCTAAATGCTTCTTAAGCTTGAAAAGTTGTTATTCATGGTTGCAGATACATTTGTAATGTACAACATATCCTGAAGGATCAGTTGAGTCATTTTTAAATGTAAGTGTATCAGTACTTAAATAAAGTGCCTTGAATTTCTCTGTGGTATCTTTTGCATCTGCCATTTTTGCAACAACACATGTTAAGACTGCCCAGACCAAACACTGCGACCAGTGGGAAAGAAATCCTAAAAACAACAACCTCAAGCAGAAAAATGTTGTGGAATGCCTCCCAGTGCAACACTAGCTCAAAAGTAATGAGCAGAGAGGTAAGAAAGTAAAATTAAACAGACTTGGTCTATGAGATTAGGACAGTCAAAGTCCTTTTAGCTGGTTATCATTGTACGCCCTTGAGCATACCCCTACAGCCAATGCCACTGGCAATACTTAAGATTTACCACACCTAATTTGATCATTTACTTAAGCTACAGTACCAGGGGATGGCGGTTGGCATAATGGTTAAGGTGATTACCTCACAGACACAAAGTACAGGATCTGATTTTCATCTTTGAAAGGAAATTCGCTAGGCTTAAAATGGCCTATAGGAACAGTTAGTCTAGTGTCTGCCTATGGATTATGTTACAACAGTTTCTGTAATACTTCCTGATTATTTGCCTTTCAGTTTTTTTGTTTTTGGAACTTTTCACCCTAGGTTATTGCTGAAAAGGGGTTTTGCACCCATTCAGACTTTCATGGTAAACAAAAGCAATAAGTAAATAATATAGCAATAACCCACGCCTGGGTGTGGGTAATGCTGGATTTACCCATGGTTGGTGTGGTTTGGTCAAGAGGCGAAGCCCGAGTGGCCAAACAAAGACAACCGTGGGTAAATCCAGCATTACCCAAACCCAGAAGTGGGTTATTGCTATTATACAATGACATTATTTAAGAAAAAAATAATTACTTTTCCTAAATAATGGCATTGTATAATGCCTCCTTGCTGCCTTTCCACAGCTGTCTGGTATTCTGCAGTAGTTCTGATGTACTGCGCATGTGTATGCTTACACAGTACATCAGAGCTGTGGGCAAAAGCAACGGAGAAAGCAAGATCTCCGTTGCTTTTTACAAACTGTCTCGCTATATTAAAGGAGTTTAACATAGTGAGACAGCTTTAAAAAAATCAATGGAGAATCTCTGTTTCTTTTTTAAAGCTGTCACGCTATGTTAAACCCATTTAACGTAGCAAAACAGTTTTGAAAAAAGCAACGGAGAAAGCAAGATCTCCATTGCTTTTTACAAAGTGTCTCGCTATGTTAAAGGAGTTTAACATAGCGAGACAGCTTTAAAAAAAGCAACGGAGAATCTCTGTTGCTTTTTTTAAAGCTGTCTCACTATGTTAAACCCATTTAACATAGCGATACACCTTTAAAAAAGCAACAGAGATAGGAAGATCTCTGTTACTTTTTTTAAAGCTGTCTCGCTATGTTAAACTCCTTTAACATAGTGAAACAGTGTCTAAACAGCAACCAAGATCTTGCGTTCTCCGTTGCTGTAAAAAACAAGTTATACTAATGGAAAAAGTCTGGTCGACCGGACCTTTTTCCATTACTATAACTCTGATTTACAGCATGCACGCTGACCAATCAGCATGCACATTTTGGAATATTAATGGGGGGTCATTGTATAATTATGAATAGTGCCCAGTATTTACAATGAAGTGTGATTACCATGAGTCTATCACTAATTCTAAAGATATCCCTCACTGTCTTCAGAAGACTATCCCTCACCATTTCTAGTCTGTCCTACCCTGAGAAGAACATTATGGATCTCAAGCCAAGTGGCTTTGCTGCACAGCCCTTCCACCTTGCCTCCTGCAGATACAGGCTGTGCAGTATCCCTGTAATTATCATGTCATCTACTTCCAAGATATATCTTGTCAGTTAATCTTTATTCAGTGCAGCAATCATTGCTTAATATTTATCAGGTTGAATGGTTTCATGCCCAGCTTTTGCTCAGCGAAACTATCCAAGTTAACATAGGCTGGCAACTGGACACTAGCCAGCCAGTAGCTGTCCTACAAAGGACTGCTGGGCTTTATGTTTGACACACACTGGCCTGTAGAGCCAAATAGATTCCCTCCCACTATTGGCATGGGTCCCCGGCATAGGTGGGAGTAGAGCAAGTCTTCAATCTACTTGTCACCACCAAATACCCATGTCCATTTTTGGTGACATTAGTAAATATAACCAAATTACCTAGATGACATGGTGTGCAGCCTATAATTCATGTTCTCCTCTCTAGATGATATTGTGTACCAGAGTTAATGCTTAAAGCAGTTGGTCTATGCAACACTTCCCCCACTAGACATCACCTGCAGTTTGTGATATTGCCCACAATGACATATAATTTTGCATTTAATTTTGGAGGCCTTCTATTGGCATGCTTATCATGTTTGAGGAGAAAACTCCCAGCATGTCTTTGGGATGTGGAAAAAACCCACTGAGACAGTGTAAGAATATACAGACACAACACAGACGTGGGGAGGATATCAGGCTCAGTTCCTATACCTTATGCTTGGAAGAAACTTCTTACCATTGTGCCAGCTGTGCGTAGTCTGATATTATCATAGCCTACAAATCTGAAAGCATAAAGGCATCTTAGGTGAAAACATTTCCCATAGCAGAAAGGATGTCAAACAAAGCAAATGGTCGTTCTGATTCAGCTTTCTAGTGAGATAATTTTTAGTACAGATGTCCCTTGCTATCCATACCACCTACTAAATCCACTATTCCCTCATTTTCAAGGTTGGGTTTCTCCATATGGGTGTTTCAAGCAATCCTATATACAGGCAGGGTCCTGATGTTCAAGCAATCTTTATCACTTTGTGGGAATTCTCAGTACAATACTATAATCTTTAAAAGGGGGTAATAACAACTTTCCATACCCAAAATTACAGAAACACTTAAATAATGTTTGAAATATGAGGGTATAGGGATATGATGATAAGCATCCATTAAATCTACAGATACCAAAAAAACTGATACCACCCTAGAAAACAAAAATGGGAAGAAACTAAGGGTAATGCTGCTCAATGCCAGAAGTCTAAATCTCAAAATGCACGCACTCGAGGCCCTTCTCAGTATGGAGAACATCGATGTCTGTGCTGTAACTGAAACCTGGTTCAAGGCTCCTGAGAGCACCCCGGCACTATCAGGTTTTACCTCATATCATGCGTTCCGGCCCCAAAACCCGGACCACACCACAAAAGGAGGGGGTGTATCCATATTCATCAAGGATACCCACACCTCCAGGTTGGTGGCAACGCACGAAGCATCGGAAACCATCCAGGTGCAATTAACCATAGGCAAAACTGCTCTACAATTTGTAGCATGCTACAGGCCACTCTCTCAAACTCAGGAACCCCACACAGCCTTCCTGAAGACACTGGAGGGTATAAATGTATCTCCAAACACCATTATATTGGGTGACTTCAACTACCCGAATATAGACTGGGAACATTACTCAAGCCCCAACTTTTTAGCCCAAAGGTTCCTGGTGTTCATAAATTCAAATGCCATGGAACAACTAGTCACTGTTCCCACAAGAGGAGAAAATATACTAGATCTCATCATCACAAACATGGGGACAAAATGCTCCACACCAGAAGTATATCCCTCATTGGTGAGATCAGATCATAAACTAATCTCACTGGAAATTCACATCCCGCCCCCACCCCAAACAAAAAAGACCACAGTGAAGAACTTCTCTAAAGCAAACTTCACACTACTCAAGACTGGTGTGGTATCCTTCAAGGCCCCCGAGCCAGTGGAAACCACAACCCAAGCTGCGGAAGCCCTTACAAATGCCTTCTACGAACACCTCCAGGACTGCATGGATCAGGCAATCCCTAATAAAACCAAGACTCTTTCCACCAAGGGCAAACGTCCAGTCTGGTGGACCCCAGCCATAAACAAACTTTACAATAAGAGGAGAAAGCTGTTACATGATAGAGCAAAATCCATAAAAGAGAAGACACCCTTGATCATTATTAGTAAAAAAATACGAGCACTCATAAAATCATCCAAGGCCAACTTTGAGAGAAAAATTGCCATAGATTCAAAAGACAATAATAAGGCCTTCTTCAGCTATGTTAGAAACCTGGGTGGCATCTCCCAGATATGCTCAGAATTAGTCCAAAATGATACAAAAATCACTGAACCCACAGACATTGCCAACATACTGGCGGACAGGTTCAGTGCAAACTTCACCCCCCCCCCAAAAGGAGAGATAACTATCCCAGCGGAGTGTAGCCTCCCAGACATCTCAAATGCGCAGGTAAAAGCTGCTCTCTCTAAAGCTAAAAACACAGCATCAATGGGACCAGATGGTGTCCCCGGCTGTGTGCTACACGAACTCAATGAGGAACTAAACCCGCACATAAGGCAGCTGTTTAATCTTAGCCTTACCACAGGATACGTGCCCAAGGAGTGGCGTATGGCAACTGTGGTCCCACTCCACAAAGGCGGTGCCTCTATGGACCCTGGTAATTACCGCCCCATAAGCTTAACAAGCCTGGTCTGCAAAGCTATGGAGAGGATCATAATGGAACACATAAACAAAGACATAGGGGACTTGCAGACATTGGACCCGACTCAGTTTGGCTTCGTCAAGGGCAGATCATGCCTTTTGAACTTGGTCGACTTCTTCGAAACAGTCACCAAGGCCATTGATGAGGGAAAGGCAGTCCATACAGCCTACCTTGACCTTGCAAAAGCTTTCGACACAATACCCCACTCAGGTATTATAGAGAAACTTACCAGCTTAAATGTAAACCCATATGTCACAAGATGGGTTGCAAACTGGCTAAAGGACAGAACCCACAGGGTCAGAGTTGCTGGCACCATGTCAGACTCCAAGCCGGTCACAAGTGGTGTCCCACAGGGCTCAGTCCTTGGCCCCTGTTGTTCGGCATCTACTTCTCAGAAGTACAGGCAAACATAGGAGGACTATGGCTGACAAAGTTTGCAGATGACTGCAAACTGGGCGCCATAGTGGAAAGTACATCGGACACAGATATCCTTCAGAGGGGTCTCACGGAAACTGATAGCTGGTGCCAGAGCCATGGCCTGAAGTTAAATTCCAAAAAATGTATAGTCATACCCTTCGGGAAAAACAAGGTAACCCCAAGCTACCATATAGGTGGCAATCCACTAAGCACAGAAGAGGTTATCAGGGACCTGGGGACCCAGGTTGACAGTGGCCTTTCTTTTGACACTCACATTGCTAAAGTGGTTAGAAAGACCTTCTACATTGCCCACCTGATCATGAAGGGATTCACATCCAATCAAGTGAGGTCATTGTTCCCCTGTACTCTTCACTTATCAGACCAATGATCGAGTACAATGCCCCATTCGGGATGTATCTCACTTGACACCTGCAGCAATTGGAGAGACCCCAAAAGTTCCTCACCAAAAGGATAAAGGGATTTCAAAATCTGTCATATGCTGCCAGACTGAAGAAACTCCAGCTCTATTCAGTCGCATACCGTCTGCTCAGAGGTGACCTGTGCCTGACATACAAGGCCATGTCCAACCCGGAATTAATGGACATGCTCCACCTCAAAAAATCCAAATCTACCAGATCCACTAGAGCAAGCGACTTAAACCTTAGCACGGATATAAATAAGACATGCTGGAGGGATAGATTTGTCACTCAGAGACTCCCTATGCTGTGGAATAAAATCCCGGTCCATGTGAGGCAGAGCACCTCGCTGGCTCTGTTCAAGAGAAATCTTGACCGGTGGATGGGAGATCGTAGGTTTACCCCGGGAATCATCTCTGTGTCACTGCTGGACAGAGGCAAAACAAACTAATGGGCACAATATTTTTTAACATAAGGGGTGGCGTAAGCCACAAATCTTTGGGCTAGGCTTATAAATGCCTTAGGGCAGATAGCCTAGTATAAACCTATGAACCTATGAACCTATGTGGTAACAGGTTATTAAAGGATGGTATTTTAAGCTTTGTGACTTTCACAAACTTATGGAGAAAGGAATGATAAGACGTGTCTCCATGAGTCTTATTTCTTTGGTACCAAAAACATTTTTGAATAAAAAGCTTTCACTGTCAGATAAATAGGCATAGTTTCTATGATCCCCTGAGTCCAAAAATTATAAATGATGAATGGGGAAAAAGAAGTATGATCTGGTGTATAAGGAGAAATCCCCTAAAAGAGACAGAGGGACTCCCTCTGTCAACTGTACCCTTAAGGAACCACTTGCAGGCCCCAATTGTCTGAGGTTATATATTGCCAAGCAGAGAAATGGTGAGCCAGATTTTGAGGGAGATTTAAATGCTTGCTAGGTGGGAAAGGGGGAGTTATAGTTTGTAAGCAGTCATTCAGACTTGTTGGATTGTCCTATTTTTTTGAATGCCTGCTTGCCAGATGTTTGCTGAGTATGCTTATTTTGCTTTTTATAAAACATTCCTAAGTTAGGGATGAAACCATTAGCAAACTTGATGAAGGAAGGCTGAAAAATCTGATTCACCACTTAAATTAGTTTTCCTCTATTATCACACTTTTTCAGGAACTCAGCAACAGATATTCCATAAACAACCTCCCTATTAAGGGACATTTTCAAAATTTCAAATTTGACATTCTCAGGCAAATTTTAAGAATGCAACCATTGAAAGCTTTTCATTGCAGAGCTAGTAGCTACTGCTCTGGAAGAAGCAGCATCTAGGTCATATGTACACATCAACGATTGTCTGGTTACCAGAGACAAAGATGAAATAGGTGTATTTAGAGCTTTCCCTCAGAAGAAGGGAAAGTAGCTATGATGCATCTCACATTCTCATATGAAGCAAGCAAAAGCTTTAACACCTGAGCCTGAAAATTAAGAATCATAAAAATAAGTGTGGCAGTGGAAATCACTATTTTCCTAGATCTAGCAAAGGCTTGCTCAGCCTTTCCAGGGTGGGTATGGGTGGGAGAGTTATTAGCATTTACTAAATGTTTAGCTACAAGATGATTTGCCAAGGAAATCACTGCAGTGTCATGTTTGGGATTAGAAAATAGAGATTTGTAAGACTGAGGAGCTTTATACAGTCTGTCCACCTTCTTAGAGGACGCAGGTCAGCTACTAAGCATGTTGTAGGCTTTAATAAACAGATCCTCAAAAGCAGGAAAACACGAGAAACAGGAGAAGGTTAGGTAAATACCAGTTGCAATAAATCATAACATGTTTTCAAAGAAAGAGCCCACTTCTGACAGCCATTTAAGAGTTAAGCATTGATATAATGGTTAAGATGTTTACCTTAAAGACACAAGGTACAGAGTTTAATTCTTAACTTTGGGAAGCATGGCTAGGCTTAAATAAACTGGGGTCATTATCCTACTAATCATCTATGGAATGCCATTATGTTCCCACTGAAACAGCGGCAGCATCCTAGACATGGTTTCAAAAAAGGAAAATTCTTCCAAGAGCATTAAAAAAAATACTTTCATCAGAAAACATAATCAGTAAAATCAGGAAAAAAATAGAAGTTGCTCCATTACAATAATTTTTCAGTTCATCACTGGGAATCTTTAGAAAATGAAGAATTTAGTTTATTTTACTAGAAAATCCAGAATGTGAATACTTAACTGCCTGAATGAAGCTCCAGACTCTACTACTCAGGAGGGCTAGAAATGGTGTAGGAATTGTGGTGAGAGAAAGGCTTCAGAAGGCCATGAGGGATATCATCAGAATCAATGATAGACACATGACAATCAGACTCTAGTGTAATGACAGGGCGGTATTCATAATCTCAGTCTATGCACCACAGCAGGGTTGTGATAGTGAGGAAAAGAGTGCATTCAGACAGCAGTTGCAGGACCTACTAGATAAAGCAGGACAACATGAATTGGTGTTGATAATATGTGACTTAAATGCTCATATCGGAACAGACAGAAGAGGATATGAAGACTGCCTAGGTCAACATGGGTGGGGCAACAGGAATAAAGAAGGAGAAGCCATTCTAGACTTCTGTCTGGCAAATGGCATAATAGTAGCCAACACATGGCTCAGAAAGAGAGACAGTCACAAGATCACATACAAGAGTAGCCAACATGCAACTCAGGTAGTCTTCCTTCCAGTAAGGAAAAGGCAGTGGAGTAGCATCCATGACTGCAAAGTCATCCCAACTGAAACAGTCAGCCCAAAGCATAAACCACTAGTTGCCACAATCAGCTGCAAGCAGTGGTCAGAAAAGGCTCTAAGGTCAAAAGAAACCAGGCTGAAGATCTGGAAGTTGACTGGAAAGAAGGTACAGCAGTTCAAGGAATTATTTAGGGCTCTAGCACCCCAAGAAGAGGAGGAAATAGGTGGAGGTGAGCAAGAATGGCAGAGCCTAAGAACAGCATGTGTTAGGACGACAGAAAAGATATGTGGCTGAGCCAGGTATGGAAATAAAGTACATAGGGAAAGCTAGTGGTGGAATGCAAAATCCAAAAAGTCATCAAAAGAAAGAAGGAGTGCAGGAAGAAGTGGGAGATAGAAAAGACTGACCAAGCAAGGAAGGACTACTGGTTGGCTAACAAAGAAGCTAAGAAAGAAGTTGCAATAGCAAAGAATAGGGCATCGGAGGCACTCTACCAACGTCTGGAAAATGACTCAGTAAGGGGCACAAAGAAACTCTATCAGGTTGCAAGGCAAAGATAGAAAGATAAAGAAGATAGTAGGGATGCCAGCAACAACCTGCTCACCAGTCCACAGGACATCAAAGGCAGATGGAAGGAGTATTTCCAGCAGCTTCTGAATGAAGAAATCCCCACAGCAGTTATACTGTCCCAGAAACAGCCTATAAGGAGTGAAGAAGAGGAGCCCACCCTAGAAGAAGTAAGAACAGCACTAAGGAAAATTAAGTCAGGCAAAGCAGCAGGCTCAGATGAGGTTACAGCAGATGTGATAAAGATGTTGGGTAAGATAGGGGAGAAAAGGCTCCTGAGGGTACAAATAGCAGTGTGGAGAGAAAGGCATATTCCAGAGGACTGGAGAATAAGCATACTTGTGCCAGTGTACCAGAACAAAGGGGACATCCACAACTGTGGGTTGTACAGTGGCATCAAACTCCTATCACATTGCATGAAAGATCTGGAGAGGGTGATTAATAAATGGATATGCAGAATAGTAGAATGCAAGATGGGAGATGAGCAGTTCAGATTCTGATCAAGATGTAGTACAATTGACCTGATGTTTGCAGTGAGACAGATACTTGAGAAGAAGTTGGAGATGAGGACAGAGTCCAACTGGATATTCCTATTCTTGAAGAAAGCATATGACAAGGTTCCAAGAAAGCTGATCTGGGCAGTACTACTGTGGTTTGAAGTCCTAAAAATCATTGGTAGAATTAGTGCTGGCTATGTAGAAGGACCTAATGATTGAATTATGAACAGTGTTTAGCCTCACAGAGGGGTTCCCAGTGGAGTGGGTGTACACCAGGGTTCAGCTCTGAGCCCACTGCTGTTCATACTGATGATTGACTACATTAGCAAACAGGTCAGAGTGGAAAGCAAAACCCAAGGCACATGGGATGAAAGTAAGCACAGATAAGACAGTGGAAATGGCAGCAAATTGGAGAAATCAGAAGAAACTGAGAATAGAGATAGAAGGGAAGACAGTGGAATAAGTAAACAGCTTCAAGTATCTGCGAGGGGTGGTTGAGGAGAAGGGAAGTCTGAATGAAGAGGTCAAAGCTAGAATCAGAGGAGATGCAGCCAAATGGCATAGTGTGTCAGGTGTAGTCTATGACAGAAGAATGCCAAAGAAGCTGAAAAGTATGGTGCACAAGACAGTGGTGCGACCAGTACTACTGTATGGTACAAAAACCTGGACAGTAAAGACAGAACAGTTGAAGAAGCTAGAAGTGATGGAAAGGAAGTGCCTGAGAAGGGTGGTATGGTGCACACTATGGGACAGACAAAGAAATGAAGACATAAGAGCAGAAGCCAAAGAAGCTCCAATTGCAGAAAAGATCAAAGAGAACAGATTACAGTGGTTTGGACAGGGGCAGAAAAGCAGAAGACAATCTGGTGAGGAAGATTTGGGACAGACAGAAAGAAGGTAAGAGGAAACGAGGACATCCAGCAAAGAGGTGGATAGATTGTGTGGAAGAAAAAGATCTGCAATAGTCAGGCATGAGTATTGAAGAAGGCAATAGTGTGTCACTGAATCAAGAGAGTTGGCGACAGTTAACACGATACCCCAATGCCATGTAGAAAAAATGGGCAAAAGGGGGGCTGATGATGATGATGATGATGATGATGAAGAATAAAGCTCCAAGCTAAGTACAAAAATTATTCCTGTTTAAAGTATCAGAGACAGTAAAAGATAATTGTTTCATTTTCTGCTTCTTTTTAATTCACAGCTATAGAAGCAGAGCAACTCTTGTTAGAGATATCACCCTAGAGAACAGGCCTCCTAGTGTGGCTAGGCAGAAAAGCATCCCTTTCATCTTCCTCAGAGACCAACAAGAGTGGTACTACATTGTCCACCAAGGACATGC
This sequence comes from Protopterus annectens, assembly GCF_019279795.1. Lineage (NCBI taxonomy): Eukaryota > Metazoa > Chordata > Ceratodontiformes > Protopteridae > Protopterus > Protopterus annectens. Next base: position 995,643,523 of record NC_056747.1, read on the forward strand.
CAACAGCCACATAGGATAAGATTAACCCCGAGTCCACGGTGGCTGAAGTGACTATACCAGAGGAATCCAAGGAAGAAGATAAGTGGGCTGAGGTCCAGAAATGGTCACTGCAAGGTCACACATTTATGGCTGAGGCAAAGTAGTAGCCTGATAAGTGGGCAAAAGCAATCTTGAAATGTTCTTCTTTCTGTGATCAGATGAAGGAATAAGTAAGAAAATGGTAAGGTGTTCTATACTATAGCCAAGAAGGACACAAGTCTGGGTAAAACCAACAGCAGCAATTGATAAAAAGGTAAGTATCAAAAAGGTAGTGTTTGCACCTTAAAGCATACTGAAAGGTACAACATACACATAGCCCAGCCCTTGAACACAATTTGTGTATTGTTTCTCACAAAAAATTAGAGTAAATATTAAAATAGTCAAAGTTTAGAATAAAAGTAATATAAAAGGCAAAGTCTTTCAACTTGCAGGAAAGTAACATGGCAGTCCAAAAATTATTTTCTAGCTTAAAATAATCACCACTACTTAAAAAGTACTCTTTTAGTCATGAAATAAATTGTGGAATTTTTTTTTCCACAAAAGAGGACTTTCTTCCCAGCCACAGCAACATGTTAGCCAACAACTGATCCTCAAAAGTGTGAAGGAAAGTGCTTTTCAGTGAAAAGAAGTCTCTGAAGGGCTTGGCACGAAGATCTCTGATTTTCTCCAGCTATGCTTGAGCTGTTAATAGTCCTGGGCATGTGGAAGGTTCTCTTTAGCTTTGGAAGCTGGTAGGTTGTTAAACCCTATAGCTAAGGCTACAGCAAAAATGATCAATTGAAGAATATCTCATGTTCTGTTGTACAACTGATTGTGCATGCCATAAATGCAGGTACAGTATAAAATGAAAGGAATTCAAAAAGTTTATGTGAGGTAACCTTTTGGAATTCAGAGACAGCCCAGCTGTGGTATGATAAATGCATTCAGCACAATAGTGGACTGTATCCCTGGGCATCTTAGCCATTCTACATACTAATGAGGCAAGGAAGAGGCATGCATATGTTAACAACAATTAAACATGAATGGATCAGGGTAATACTAGCCACCATCGATAACTCTTCAATATCATGCCTTAACAACATTTAAAAAAAAAATATGCGGGTTAGGGAAACACTAGCCATGAGGAAGAAGTCTAAATATTGTGCCTTAATGGCACTTAGGAGGTAGGTGAAACCCTAGACCCCAAGAAGGAATTTAAACATTGTACCTTAATGGTACTTAGGGGTAAGTGGGACATTAGACACCAGTGATACTCTGCACATCATGCCTTAAAGGCACTTATTAAAAAAAAAGCTGAAATACAATGTGGGTTAGGGGAACATCAGACACCAGGGATACTCTAAACAATGTGCCTTAACAACACTAGACCTTGTACTCTCCCATGTCACACAGACGATAGTAGATCTCCATGCCACCACTAGGAACCATAGAAACTAAATTATGACCTAAGTATGTAAAAAAATGGCATGTAAAGTGAAAGGTTTCAAACCTTGCAACCTTTACACAGGAAACAAGAGTAATAATCTATTACACTTACTAATCTGTTAATGTAATAATTTTTTTACATAATAAGAAGTAGGAAGCTCTAATGTGTAGCATGAGTCAGTGCTAGAAAAAGACCATCAGTCACAAGGGACAGTGGGGGTGGGAGGGTCAGTAAAAATTCAGGAGGTACAATAGACAACACCAGGGCGATTATTTACACTATTACCAGAACTCACTTAAAAGGGGGTCTATATTACATCACCGAACACTTAAAAAAGTGAAGGGTGATTAATTGACCCTATGTAAGCGAAAGCTTACAATGTCTAACTGTCAGAACAGCAACTTTTTTCCCTTGAAAAAAAAAATCGCTGTTCCAACAAAAAAAAAAAGAAAAAAGAAAACACGTTAAAACATTACATTAAGTGGGGGGCTTCACCCCCCCCCACACCCCCCTACTTAAATATACCAACTCCGAGACCCCACTACCATGCCAAAAATGGCACAGTAATGAAGCTGCCAAGTGAATTCGAAAGAATGCATCTTCGGTCTTGTAATAGGAACCCCTTAAAAGTACCCAGAGAAAAAGCTCTAGCATCAATATGCATTCTACGGTACTAGCAAGAATGAAACTCTTGTGTCTGGCATTATTGATTGACTGTATGGACAGATGATTTATGAGGGATGGGACAAAAAATTAAGAAGAGACATTGGAACATTAAGAAAAAATACTGGACAAGTAAGTGTTATGGTGCGCGCGTGCATGCGTGTGTGTGTGTGTGTGTGTGTGTGTGTGTGTGTGTGTGTGTGTGTGTGTGTGTGTGTGTGTGTGTGTGTGCATGTGTGCGTGTGTGTGTGTGCGCACGTGCATGTGTGTGTGTGTGTGTGTGTGTGTGTGTGTGTGTGTGTGTGTGTGTGTGTGTGCGTGTGTGTGCGTGTGTGTTTGTGTGTGTGTGCATGTGTATGAAGTTTGAACCCTGTGCCAATGGTACACATGGGCTGCCAGTGTTTACTGCAGGAAATCTGTAATTATCACTAATATTTGTTAAAACTGATTTAGATACAAGCAAATTTGTCAATAATGAAGTCTCTTTTCTCTTTGTGGTTAATGTGTCTCTGAATCACCAAATACCATGTTGTGGAAAAAGTTCCTTTTTACAGCAGCTCTTATCAGAGGTGATGAGGCTGTTTCTGAATCATCAAGTATAATTTTAGAAAGTGCAAAAGCTCGGGTCTATATCATAACATTGAAGTTCTCTAACATCGAATGTTATTATATCGAACCCTAAACACCAAAGTGTGAAAACATCAAACAGTCAGAATAGCAAATTTTTTCCCAGGGAAAAAAATTGCTATTCCGAGAAACATACAAACAGCACAAACACACACAAAAAACAGCCATCCACACACATACACTTAAAATCCTACACCTAAACTAAACTTTACATACAGTACTAGCTATCCACTTACCTTAACCCAACCCTAACCCTAAGGTCTGTCACTATCGCACACTCACCTCACCCGCGCCCTAACCCTAACTCACCTAACCTGCCCCCTATCCCTAACCTACACACAATCGCACACTTACCTGAACCCGCACTATAACACTAACGTCCACACAACCACACAATTACCTGACCCTCTCCTTAACCCTAACTCACCTAACCTGCCCCCTAACCTACACACTATCACACACTTACCTGAACCCGACCCGTAACGCTCCAACATATCGAACGCTGAAAACAGCGAAGCCACAGCAACGGCCCACCAAATTCTTTTCCTGGGAAAGAATTTGATGTCCTGCACTTTCGCTGTTTTCAACGTTCGACATTACGGTTCGATATTATAACATTCGATGTTAGAGAACATCGATGTTATAATATAGACCCCAAAAGCTCAGACCATGTTGCCAGATAGGGATCACTGGACTGAGAAACTGTGCATTAATGACAGAAGTGTTCACTTTTAGACTGGCAAGAGAGCACAGAGTAATATCTTGACAAAAAGTCCATTCAGGGATTTGTAGAAGCAAGACTCAGCAAAAACGGCTTAAAATTATATTATCAACTTAATCAGGTGATAAGCTAACAAGGGCTTAAAAGTTTCATCCCCAAATTATTCAGGCCATATGATAACACCAACTGGTTAAACAGAAGTATGCTGTGTTTACAGAAATAAAGTCAACAATCTTTTATTTCAAATTGTGTCACTACAATAACCGACTCTCTCGGGATGAATAGTGGGTGAAGAGTTGGGCATGATTAAAAATATATAAAGTATGCAGGCACAGTCTCAAAACACTAGAGGCCTATATGCAGCCAGTGAAGGTAACATTCAGAGATTCATGAAGCTGCACTGTCAAACATTTACGTGGGATACTGTTCACATGTTTTTGCAGATTCATGAATGATATGATTCGTAGATTCATTGAGCAGTTAATCTACACGTCCATGAAAAAGCCTTGATAAAGAGGGTTGTACATGCATATAAGAGATCAGCAGACTTGGTGGTGTCAAATGAATCAATGAACTGAGCATTAAGAAAGGCATGTTATAGATGGAGAAATGCTGAGAGTGAATATTGAGATGGAGTGTAGGTAGAATTTTAAATGTGCTTACAAGGCAGAGTAGGTAGGCTTATGGCCTCCTTCTGCCATCAAGCAAACATAATGAAATACTAGACTGCAACTGCAGAGGAACAAAGTTCAAGGGCAAGGGCAGAAGGTTCTCGTGCAGTACTAGAACGGATACTGAGAAAGGCAATCAGGATAGAAAAAGGGATTAAGGGACTGGCGTAGGAGAAAAGAATGGATAGACTGGGACTATATCTTGAGCAAAGGAAAACAAAAGGTGATAACATGATTTGGATCCTCCAAATGTTATTATCTTCCCTGTACATAAATGATCTTTAATGATACCTTCAAGAGGACCCTAACACTTCATGCAGATGACCAGATTATGCTGAAAGCAAATAGGCATATTACTTCTGTTCAATCAGGCCATCATGCAAACTTTACTCCAAGTTTGGGAATTTGTTCAAGAAAATAAGTTATCTATTAACACCTCGGAATCTGTAAGCATAGTTGTTGAAGCAGTTCAAAGACTTAAATTGGGAACACCATTGAGGCAAACTGAAATCTACATTCTTCAGCCTTTGGGTAGAACCTACCCTTCCATTTAGGTTTCATGTTGAAACAACCTGCATTCTATCTAATCAGGTGAAAACCACATGCAAAATATCCTATACTGGAAGTATCAGTCTGCCTACACACTTTATGTTCTGTATGACAACACAACTCTATTACATTCTTTTGCCTTCAGGATTGCCGCTGTATATTCAATCACCTTCCAGTCCAGATACATATTTCCTAAGTTACTGATAGATAATTGAGATTTTAGTGCTATGAAACGTGCAAAAGGACATGGAAAGTTTCTCTGTGTAACTGCAGTATGGTGTGATATCTCCTGTGCTGCCATAAGTACCAACTCCTTTTTTTTCTTATTATATGCGATAAATGTTACTTTTCATTTGCATTTGCAGTTGAATGGCGGCCATATTATGTTTACTGTAAATGTCAACATACCTAAGCCTAGCCTGTGATACATACACAGTGGTCAAATAATCTTTTTATCTAAACTCAGTCCTGTAGATCATGTTGAGACTGCAACTTAAAAAAAAGGACTAAATGCAGTTTGACACCAAAAATGGTCTAGTTATAAATGTTGGCAACAGGCTTACATTGTAATCTCGAGTAATGCATCTCACTCTATTTGAATGCCCCATCACATAATTCAGTCCCTATATACAGACTTCTCTTATATATAAGCAACAGCCATTCACTTTCAGATTGGAGCATTTGGTTAGTATGTCATGGTTGCTGTTGATTTGCCACTAGTGTATTTCTTGAATACATCGTTAGCACAGTTCATCAAAAGAAATGTAATGGTGTGCACAGATAGCCATTTTAGTTTATTAGAACATTAACTATGCATTTCTATAGTTAAAGAATGCTTTGAATTTATACTAATTTCTAGATTATCATCATCATCAACCTCCTTTTTTCCATTTTTCTACATGGACTCAGGGTGTCATGTCAACTGTCACCATCTTTCTCTATTCAATGCCACACTCCTACCATCTTTGACACTTATGCCTGACTGTTGTAGGTCTTCTTTGACACTTATGCCTGACTGTTATAGGTCTTCTTTGACACTTATGCCTGACTGTTGTAGGTCTTCTTTGGCACTTATGCCTGACTGTGGTAGGTCTTCTTTGACACTTATGCCTGACTGTTGTAGGTCTTCTTTCACATTATCCATCCACCTCTTTACTGGACACCCCTGTTTCCGCTTGCCTACTTCCTGTCTCAAATCTTCACCAGATTTTCATCTGATTTCCTGCACATCTGCCTGAACCACTGTAATCTACTCTCTTTGACCTTTTCTGCAGTTGGAACCAATTTGGCTTCTGCTCCTATTTCCTCATTTCTTCCACTGTTCCACAGTGTGCATCCAACAACCCATCTCAGGCACATCATCTCCATCACCTTTAGCTTCCTCAACTGCTCTGCCTACACTGCCTAGGTTTTTGTACTACACCGTAGTACTGTGTCAGACCACTGTTTTGTACACCTTACCTTTCAGCTTTTTTGGCATTCGTCTGTCAGACACTGTCATGACACTCTGTGCCACTTGGCTGTAGCCCCTCTAATTCTATCCTTGACCTCCTCATTCAGACGTCCTTTCTCCTCCACCATCCCACCAAGATACTTGAAGTTGTTAACCTGTTCCACTATTTTTCTTCTATCTCATTTCGCAGCTTCTGATTTCTCCCATTAGCTGCCAATGCAACTGTCTTATCTGTACCCAGTTTCATGCAATGTGCATTCATTTTTGCATTCCATTCCCTGTCCTTTGCTGAAGTTCTTGCTCAGAGTCTGCCTGTAATGCCACTTTGTCTGCATACAGTAACTTTGTTGATTTGTCCCCTCCAAACTGCTTGCTAAAGTAGTTCATCACCAGTACAAACAGTGGTGGCTCAGAGATGAACTGTGATGCCTACTCACTCACTCTGGGAACCCCTCCGTGAGACTTACCACTTTCGCACATGAGCCATTGGGTCTTTATGTATAGCCTGTACTAATTCTACCAATGTTTATGGGACTTTGAACCACTGCATACGTGCCCAAATCAGCTTTTTTGGGACATTGTCATATTCTTTCTCTAAGTCTAGGAATGGTTAGTTAGATTCATTCCTCACTTCTAGCTTTTTCTCAACTATCTGTCTCATTGCAAAAGTTGGCTTAGTTGTGCTATATCCTGATCTGAATCTGAACTGCTCATCTCTCATCTTATTTTCTACTACTATGCATATTTGTTTATTGTTTACCCTCTCCAAAGCTATTATGCAGTGTGACAGGAGTTTGATACCACTATGCTGCCCACAGATGTGAATGTCCCCTTTGTTCTTGAATACTGGCACTAGTATGCTTACTCTCCAGTCATCTGAGATACGCCTTTCTCTCCATACTGTTATGAGTACTTTCAGGAGCACGTTTTCTCTTATCTCACCTGACATCATAACTACTGTGACCTCATCTGAGCCTGCTGCTTTTCCTGACCTGACTTTATTTTCCTTAGTGCTGGTCTTACTTCATATATGGTAAGCTAATCCTCTTCTTTCATAACAGGCTTTGTCTGAGGCACTACAACTTTTTTTTTCTTCATTTAGAAACTGCTGGAAGTGCTCTTTCCATCTGCCTTTAATGTCTGGTGGACTGGTGAGCAGGTTGTTACTGGCATCCCTTATGAGGGGTGTCTGGCTATGTTTTTTGTCTTTGCGTTGCAACCTGATATAGTTTTTTTGTGCCATTTAGTAAGTCACTTTCCCATTAGCTGTTAGAGTGCCTCTGATGTCATGTTCTTTGCTATTGCAGCTCCTCTGTTAGCCTGTTTGTTAGCTAACCAGTATTCCTTCTTAGCTGTGCCTGTCTTTTCTTGCTCCGACTTTTTCCTGCACTAATACTAATTTCAGGATAACATAAATTATATTATACCCAACACTATTCAAAATATCTTGCAGACTAATGCACTGGGTCACAAACATGCTTTCATTATCAATAAATAAGTATTAAAGTATGTTTTCTATTGAAATAATGCTTATTGCATGCAATACTCCAGATCACACATGCTTTATTTGCATATCTGACAGTGTTCTGAAGGGGTTCTGGAATGTTAAGCAGTGGATTTATGAGATCAATAACAATGGAAATCTAGAACTTGCAAAGCAAAGATCAGGGCAAATCTTAAGATCTAACATAGTCAGAAAATAAAACAAGCAAAGCAGTATAGACTATTTAATCAAAGATCTCTCTTAGTCAGAAAATAAAATAAGTAAAGCCAAACAGACTGTTTCATCAAAGATAATTTGCTTTGTGTACAGGTCTGGAACATTTATATAATGGAAAAGTCATCAACACCATCGGGACTTGAAAAAGTCAAAGCGGAGAAAGAGATGAGTGCCATGGATTGTGACTTCTTCAATGAACTCAGACTGGATGGTAAACTCTGTGATGTGATTCTCAAGGTTAAAGGAAAGAGATTCAAAGCTCACAAGAACATCCTTTGTAGCTGCAGTACTTACTTCAGGTCAGCATTCAGAAAGGTTTACAAAATATCTCAGAAATGTATAGTGGCTGCAAAAATGATAACCATTAAAATTAATCCTTAGCAGCACTGTTTTGTAGTAGAACTGTTGGGTCTATATTATCATATCGCACGCTCAGAAGAGTGAACGACAGATAATCAACCCCATGTAAGTGAAAGCTTACAACATCAATACTTCCGAACAGTGATTATTTTCCAATGGAAAAAAAATCGCTGTTCTAAAACAAAAACATACAAAAAAAACAGTAAAACATTACTGAATGTGGGGGGGGGTCACCCCCCACACCCACCGACGTAGGGAACTGTGCCCCCCCACACCCACTTACTTAAATATACCAAATCCGAGATTGCACTACAGTGCCGAAAAGGCAAAGTAGCAAAAGCGGCCAAACAATTTCTTTCCCAGGAAAAGAATTTGCTGAACAGCCACTTCACTATTTTGCCTTTTCATGTTTTACTGTTCGACAAAGATGCATTCAACAACCTGCGTCTGCAACAGCATAATAGGGAGTCAAACTACCAAAACCAACACTCTTATTATGTTGTGAGCTGCTAAAAATTCCTTTTATGAATAAGCACTGTAAATGAAATATTTTCTCAATAAAATGCTTTGAAAAAATGCTAAGCAAATGTAAGGGATGAAATAAATTGTGTTCATAAATAAATTGCATTTTTATTCATATATTACTGTTATATCTCTCTGCTTTTTTCAATGAACAGTATGATAAACTGATTAAAATGAAACATTTATAAATGGCTAAAATAACTGCAAAAAGTCATGAATCTATTCTCCCTAGTAGCTAGTTATCAAGACTATTTATAATGTGTTCTCATTTATTGGTAATGGCCCAGCATGGGAAAAAACATAGGTTGTATACAGTATAGAGTGAAATAAGAATCTTATTTAATAAGTCAACACATCAAATAATGCCCATAAAGACAACAGCTAGAATTATGTTATGCAAATAATATTAGTTATGGGAGTCAAAGCAAGAACTATGCCAGGGGAAAGTAGATTACAGTTCTTAGGGCTTGTCATAAATAACCAGGCAAGAGCTTTAGGTAACAGTTTTAGGCAACTGCAAAGATTTACAAGTTTGTGCACACTGATGAATGCAAGTTCATTATACAATTTTTTTTAGAGAAAAGGTTCATGTTTGCATAGTTTATTTCAAGTGAGTGAAAGTTACCTCCCTTCTCTTGTGTTTTTATTTTTACACACATAATGTTGGGGGATGAAGTATTCTAGTTTTAAAAGTAATGCTATCTCTGGAGTTTCTTTGCTTGTGCCATTAAGCTAATTCTGAAGATTGCACAGCCATTAATTTATGTTTATTGTACTTTGTACATTATGCTTTCAAACTGTCGAAAATATGTTTTAATAACATGACAAAACAGAGGATTTTCTTATTTTCTGTGGACTACTGTGAAGAAATATTATTAATGCATAAAATGGTTTAAGAATATGTTGAAGGTGCTTCAGCAAGTCCCTGTACTAACAACAGGACCCACATATATTTAATGTTCTTCATACAGATATTGATATGGATCCAAAAATACAGATTATACTGTGTAATTCTGTTTGTAGCAGAACTGGTGAGTGCATTGTGTCATAACTATTCAGCGATTGCTGTAGCTCTACATGGATAAGAAAATTCTGATCCCCTACATTGGCCTTCTCATGAAGGCTCATTACAAATGAAGCTGGCTAGAGATGTGGATAATGATAATTACCTTTATGTACTTCCCCAAAACTTTTCACCAACATAAAAGTAGTGCAGGACAGTGATTCAAAGAACCTGTCTACCATGCTTTTAAGGCGCAAAGTAAAAAAACAAGTAAAAGTTTTTATTAGCATGCACTTATTTAGTCCTGTGGCAGGGGCAGGAAGCTGAGCTGCATGGGAGATAAGCACTGCAAAGCAGATTGTATGTGTGTGTGTGTGTACTAGTGTGTGTGTGTGTGTGTGTGTGTGTGTGTGTACTAGTGTGTGAGTGTGTGTGTGTGTGTGTGTGTGTGTGTGTGTGTGTGTGTGTGTGTGTGTGTGTGTGTGTGTGTATACTAGTGTGTGTGAGTGTGTGTGTGCATGTGTGCATGTGTGCATGTGTGTGTATACAGTGTGTGTGTGTGTGTGTGTGTGTGTGTGTGTGTGTGTGTGTGTGTGTGTGTGTGTGTGTGTGTGTGTGTGTGTGTGTGTGTGTGTGTGTGTGTGTGTGTGTGTGTGTGTGTTCGTAAGTGCCTGTGCAACTGTATTGAACACTAGTGACGTTGTCTGTAACTGGGAAGCGTTTGAATCAGAGATGTAGCAATGAGCCATTAATGAGATACACATCCATGTGGCTTTATCATGTCTCTTGTATCACTGCAGTATTATCAGACACTGTAGTGTTACCCACATAGTGCTGTTGCCATATGATTTCTGAATCCCAGCCATTGTCTTAAAGTGTGACTGTGTCTTATGTAGCATAATCTAAGACATATGATAAACGGATGCCCTGTATGAAAAATTTCTTTGTGATTTCAGACATGGGCTACTATACTCGTTTTTAGTTAACCTTATCATAATGAGAATTTATCATACTGATCACTTGCTTGCTATCACTTGTCTAACTTGCACCTATATGTCCGCAGATATTTGTCTGCATAGGCAGTATTTTATACATACACACACCACACACACACACACACACACACACACGTATATATATATATATATATATATATATATATATATATATATATATATATATATATATATATATATATATATATATATATATATATATTGTATATGCATGTATAAATAAGTGTGTGTGTGTGTGTGCGTGTGTGTGTGTGCGCGCGCTCGCGCGCGCGCGTTTGTGTAATACAGGTCTCTATCATAAAAAAGAGATAGCAATACTACCAATGTTAAAACACTGACACCATAAGAATGGAATGTTACAAGCACAAACATTTAAATCATCTCACCACACATTAATGAAATGTATAACATCAAATCCAAATGCTACAGAATACACTGCAGCTCAACTAAATTAATTTGTGATGCTCTACTGCACATCACCAAGTGAATCCACCAATGGCAATAATCTATTACTAACATTTCTGTGCCTTTTTGACCTCTTGTCAGTTGATATACATTTCCTTTGCAATCAGAAACGTATGTTCTAACGTCATAGTATTCCAGCAATCACAGCAGTGCAGTATTGATTTCCCTTAACTGGTGCTACTTTCAATATTTCATTATTCTTGAATATGTGGTTTGGTGTGGTGATCACTGGAATATGAGGACATTATGACGGATGTTCCAGGTTGTTAAGTAAATGTATACTAACTGATAGGAAGCCAAAATGGACAGAAATGTTAGTAATACGTTATTGTCCTTGGTGAATTCTTATGTAATATGCAAGACCATCCCACTGGCTACAAGTTATACCCATGGGTGCATTCTGCAGCTCTCGGATTCAATGTTATACATTTATTAATGTGTGGTGTGATGTTTTAAACGTTCATGCTTGTAACTTTTCTTTTTTATGGTCTCAGTGTTTTAAAGTTTATGGTTTTGGCATTTCATTTTCATATGAATCTATGTTGATCCATCGAAACTGAACTCACTTTCACGAAAGTGGATTTTATCGAAAATACACTTTTGAAAAAATAAATAAATAAAAAACACGCCAAAAACTAAAAAAATAAAACATTACTCACATTTAGGAAGGGGGGCACACACCCCTACACTCCCCATGTGGAGGGCTGTGCCCCACTCCCCTACATTAATATTCTCACTCTTAGATTGCACGATAATGGGGAAAAGGGAATATTACCTTATCCCCACTGTACCGTGATCTAAGCAACAGTTTGCTTAGTTGTATATTCAACAGTACATGTTGATGTACAACTAAATGTACTTAAAAACAAGTGTTTGCTTAGCTACCTTTCATCGAAAGTGAGTTCGATCATGTACGTTTCGATGACATGCACTTTCGATGTATAAGATTAACAGCAAAAATATCAACAGAAAACTATCTAAACTCAAAAACGTCTAAACATAAAATATTGATAAAATCTACCTACATCTAAAACCAATGTTTATGCAGGGGCGCAAGCCCCCTGCACCCCCTATGTCAGGACGATAAACCCCCACACCGCCTGTTAGTTATATATACCAACTCTGAGGTCATACTGCAAGTGGAGAAAGAGCATAAACCCAGTCACTGGTATTAACTTTGATTTTGTCAGGATTTTGTTTTTATATGTTTTTGAGGTTAAATATTTTTCTGTCAATATTTTTGCTGTTAGTCTTATGCTGTTTTAATAATCTTTAGTACTCCCACAGACAACTAGAGAGATGGATAGATAGACATTGAGATAGGTAGGTTCTCTGTCTATGTACATATCTATCTATATATTTCTCTCTTGCTCTCTCGCTCTCCCCATATATATATATATATATATATATATATATATATATATATATATATATATATATATATATATAAATAATGGGGCCTTGTGCTTAATTATATGACTCCAAGAGTACTGTTAATGCAAGTACTGTATTTACCCTTACAGGGTGCTTTTTCTGTCTCCATGGTTGTGTAACCGTGGAGTTAACGTATTTTGAGTAATAGAGTGCCCTTCATGCAAAAGGATTGCATTTTTGTTTACAAAATATGCTTGGATAGGTAGTTGTACTTTCAGTGAAAATGTATTCATTTAGGGGTATATTTATTTTTCTTATTTATTAATAAGTTTGTGTTGTTATAAAATTAGGTTTATGACACATTTTGGTTTATTCATTCAGCCTTTCTCAAATAACATGCTTTATCTAGTTCACAGTCTTGGGGAGACCTGGGACCTATCTCTAAACCCTGTTGACAAAAGGCAGCAGTACCTATTCCAGAAGGGATAACAGTCTGCCTCAAGATGCATGCATGCACATAACACAAAGTTCAAATACCTGTGGGAAATTTGAAAGTTCTGTAGTATAGCAATGGCATGTCTTTGGAAATAACAGTAAACCAAAAGTTCTAGAAAAATTAAAATTATATGAACATGGAGAGAAAATGCAAATTCCACACAGAACACAGCACAAATGAGAACTGAACTCTCTACAGGGCAGCAGAAATGCTGTGCCATTGTGAAGAACGTAAGAATTCAAAGAGTTACATTTAGGGCTGCCACCTTTTCAAATGCCCAAAGTGGGATATTTTTTGCAGAAATTGAGATTTTGTAGGACAAAACTTACCCATGGCCAGTCCAAAGGACAGAACTTCAC
>NC_056747.1:995661986-995751986 GCF_019279795.1 Protopterus annectens
GCAAATAAGAAAATGGCAGTTATTTTTAGGGTTAATCCAAAACTTTCAGTTGGCTAGATGACTTTATCAGTCACTCAGTGTTTAAAAGTAGATTGTTAGAATCAAACCCTGATTTATCAACTCATATATTTAACATCCATTTTAGTAATTAAGAAGAGAGCATTTTTTCATCTATAAAACAGATTTATCCTTTCATAAACTACAAATCTGCATTTGTTTTTGTTCACTTATGCTAGTGTTTGCAGAAAAAGAAATAGCATTTTCTTAATATGGTTACAATGTGAGAAGTTTAAATAGTTTATTTATTAAAAATCACTGCACAAGTGTCTTAACTTACCTGTAAAACAGATTATAACAAAGGTTAGAACTCCTATGACCTGAATAGTTTCATGTTTGCTCCCACTAATAACTGCATACCTACTGAGTATCAGGTATTGGTAATCAGCAACATCTAGATTGTCAGTGTTTTACCTGAGACAATAACATACTGGAATTCTGAATACATTTTTCTTAATTTAGGTGTATATATGTGGAGGCTTTACTGGGAATGAATACTTATCCACAGCTGAAGTATACAATCCAGTAACCAGCCAATGGACCTTGATTACACCAATGGGAAGCAGACGATGTGGGGTAGGAGTGATTGCATACGCAGATCAAGTTTATGCGGTAAGAAAATATTGCAGGATAAATGCATTGCTTATTCTTTATTCTTTCAATGTTGCTGGCATATGACATTTGAAAGCTAATAGTATGTTTGCAACAGAAAAAAAAATAACTGACTGCAATGTTCCAGTCAGCTGTTCAGAATCAGCATACATTAACGATCATTTCAGTATTCAAGACCAAGATGCTGCCATCCATAAGACAGAAAATGAGTTTTCTATTGGGAAAGCTGTTCTTTATCTGGATATCTCACTGAGTGATGGAAATGTGAGGGATATAACACATGCTGAGGGGCCAGAAGAGGCAAACAATGCAGAGAATAATCATAGTGAGGCTGAATTTGCAGAGCACTTTGAGACTAGAGTGATGAAGGCCACTTCAGATCTGGGATATGTAGCTAGGCAAGTAGATTAAAGAGATATCTATGACTTTTCATTATGCAGGGCACAAGCAGCCCATATATGCAGTTCTGTCTCCAGGTCAGAAGGACATCAAAAGAGAAAGTTATTAGAATGGTACAGACTCTGTGCTTTACACGGTTAATCAAAGAGTAAGGGGGAATGTAAAAAGTTGAATGAACAAGAAAAAGCTTAAAAGTATTATGTGGATGTACAGTGAAAGACTGAAAGGAAGGTGAGAATCATTATGGATTCACTAAACTGTCAGAAGGCGGAGGAGTGGAGTTGAGCTGTATAGGAAAAACAAAGTAGGAAAACGGGTGATTTATTTATTTATTTATTTTTTATTGTTATTTTAGCACCACTTAGCCAAGTAACTTGGCTGGTCCATGGATGATTTAGCTATGACCCAGGCAACAATAAATACTATTTTATATATGCAATATAAATATACATATAGGGGTCTATATTATGTTGTCAAAGCGCCTTAACAGTGAACACAAAAAGACCGAAATGTATTCAGCCTAGTCCATTTCTGCGATTCACTGAATTCTTACTGGGCAAAGATGTTGTTGGCCAACTACACAATTTTGCCCTTTTCTCCACTGTAGTGAGATCTTGGAGTTGGTATATTTAGTTAGGGGGGAATGGGGGGTGAAGTCTCACACATGGGTGGGTTTGTTTTAGGTAAAATTCATTTTGCTGCATTGCGCACAAGTATTTGTTTGGCTGACAAGTTATCAGTGAATCACAGAAATGGATTTCTCTGAATAATTGTTGGTCTTTTCGTATTCGCTGTTATGGTATTTCGATGCCGTAATATAGCCCCGCATTTCAAAGCCATAATATAGCCCCCACATATAGATATAGAGTGAATCATGAAGTGCAGTCGATTAGCAAAGAGGAAGTAAGGATAGCTATGAAGAGGATGAAGAACAGAAAGGCTGTTGGTCCAGATGACATACCTGTGGAAGCATGGAGGTGTTTAGGTGAAATGGCAGTTGAGTTTTTAACTAGATTGATTAGTGAAATCTTGGAAAGTGAGAGGATGCCTGAGGAATGGAGAGAAAGTGTTTTGGTACCAATTTGTAAGAATAAGGGTGATGTGCAGAGCTGTAGTAACTACAGAGACATTAAATTAATCAGTCACAGCATGAAGTTATGGGAAAGAGTAGTGAAAGCTAGGTTAAGAAGGGAGGTGATGATTAGTGATCAGCAGTATGGTTTCATGCCAGGAAAGAGCACTACAGATGCAAGGTTTGCTTTGAAAGTGTTGATGAAAAAGTACAGAGAATGTCAGAAGAAGTTGCATTGTGTCTTTGTGGATTTAGAGAAAGCATATGACAGGGTGCCTAGAGAGGAGTTGTGGTATTGTATGAGGAAGTTGGGAGTGTGAGAGAAGTATGTAAGAGTGGTACAGGATATGTACGAGGGGAGTGTGACAGCGGTGAGGTCTGCGGTGGGAGTGATGGATGTGCTTAAGGTGGAGGTGGGATTACATCAAGGTTCAGCTCTGAGCCCTTTCTTATATGTAATGGTGATGGACAGGTTGACAGACGAGATCAGACAAGAGTCCCTGTGGACTATGATGTTTGCAGATGACGTTGTGATCTGTAGCGAGAGTAGGGAGCAGGTAGAGGAGACCCTGGAGAGGTGGAGATATGCTCTAGAGAGAAGAGGAATGAAGGTCAGCAGGACTAAGACAGACTATATGTGTGTGTGAATGAGTGGGAGGATAGAGGAATGGTGAGGATGCAGGGAGTAGAGGTGGCAAAGGTGGATGAGTTTAAATACTTGGGATCAACAGTTCTGAGTAATGGTGAGTGTGGAAGAGAGGTGAAGAAGAGAGTACAGGCAGGATGGAGTGGGTGGAGAAGAGTGTCAGGAGTGATTTGTGACAGACGAGTACCAGTAAGAGTGAAAGGGAAGGTCTGCAAGAGGGTAGTGAGACCAGCTATGTTATATGGGTTGAAGACAGTGACACTGACAAAAAGGCAGGAGTCAGAGCTTGACGTGGCAGAGCTGAAGATGTTAAGATTTGTGCTGGGTGTGACAAGGATGGACAGGATTAGGAATAAGTATATTAGAGTGTCAGCTCAGGTTGGAAGGTTTGGAGACAAAGCCAGAGAGGCAAGATTACATTGGTTTGGACATGTGCTGAGGAGGGATGCAGAGTATATTGGGAAAAAGATGCTAAGGATGAAGCTGCCAGGTAACAGGAAAAGAGGAAGGCCTAAGATAAGGTTTATGGATGTGGTGAGAGTGGACATGTAGGTGGTTGGTGTGACAGAGCAAGATGCAGAGGACAGGAAGACATGGAAACAGTTGATCTGCTGTGGCGACCCCTGACGGGATTAGCCGAAAGAAGAAGAAGAAGATACATATGTAGATATATATATATATATATATATATATATATATATATATATCTATGTATATATATGGATCTACCTGTAATGACCAAATTTAAAATATGCCAAATTACATTTCACAGAGACCAGTTGTTCGAAACATCATAACATCATACTGGTGAAAATACACTTTGCCGAATTACAATTTGCCGAATTACACATTGCCGAAAATATTAACAGGTGAATGTGATGATGCACACCTGGAACCCGTTCAACTAAAGTACAGTGAAAGAAAACCAACACAGCTGACCCAAATGAAAACTGTGATACAAACTCAGAAACTGAAGAAGTGATGTTTTAACCAATCAAACTTTTACCTGTTTCTACACGGTGCTCAGTAAACCTTTCACATTTTTAATAGTGTTGCAATTGCAATAATATATTCCATGCTTGAATATTCCTGCTTATTCGTAAACAAACATTCAAACTGCTCTTGTGATTGAAGCAATTTCCATTTCTTAGGTGATGGGGGACATACAGCAGTCATACGTGCACACATTTCATCCACACTGCTTTGTTCACCGACTATAGTAGACATAATGACATACAGATCGATAACATAGCTGCCAATTAAGCACTTGAATCTTCTATGTCAATCTTCAACACTGTTTTGTGTTTTTGGCAGAAACATTTCATTCAAAACCAGCACATTCCAAAATGGTATGGGAAACAAAGGGGGAAATCTCACACAGCTTGCAGAATCAGTAGTGAATTTCTTAGGTTTCCCAAATACGTATCACTCTGCAAAATTCTTTACTAAATTATTTCCTTCAACTGGAAACTCCTCTTTTAACATGTTAAATGTAGGCATCACTTCATTCTCCTCTAAAAAGGCAAGAGCAGCTAACTTTTTCACGTATAACTGAAACATCATATTTCCATTATATAGTGCTGTTAACCCCAACACTTGAACCTTGCATCACAGATTTTGCCCAAAATGAAAAAAGCAGCCTTTGCTGACTATACCAGTGGCATTCACTCGCAAACTCTTTATGGCCACAATTTCAAAGTTGCATAAAATATATTTACAATAGATACTATGCCCAGTGTTGCTTAACAACTCAGACAAACAGTGCCACATAAAATTATATGAGCACAATGACTTTTTTGTCATTAAACAGTAAACTAGTGGAACAGACTTTGTGTCTGCACCGGACTTTATAAAGCATGAATGGTATATAGCTGTCTACAAACTGTACCTTTCATACTATAGGTACCATCCATCAACCAAATAACTGCCTTAGTAAGATCAGACAGATTTTGAACAGTAGGGAACATTACAGCAATATTTTCCACTGTTGCATCTGCTAATCTTTTCATTAGAAACTCCCCTACTTTCAGTGGAAAATCTGACACACAGAGTAGTTAATGTCACTGACGGACAGTTATTCCTTAAAGCTGACCAAGTATGCACCAACCTCACTTGCTGTAATGCTTTCCTGCTAGACAAGGTAGCAGCAAATTCAACAGAAGAGGAAGCGATCGCGTCATCCACAATAATACATGGCGTATCTCTAGACAAAGCAGCTTTTTTTTTCAAAGTACTACACACAGAATATCTTTCAACCTCCGAGGGGGTTTCCAGAATAATTATGTTAGACTGATTTAAATTCCTCACCATCCGTCACACAGGCTGTCACAGATTTCCCCGTACAATTGAGTGAATGTTTATACTTGCAAAGCTAATATTTTTTATGCTTGGTGCTCTTGTTCATTTGGTACAAAAAGCCATCAATGATTAGTATGTCTTTTCTTCTTTGGGACCTTTGTAGTGTAGACAAATCCTACATTTCCAGGTGAGCTATTCATTACATTCACCATGATTTCAAGTAGTATGGTGTACAAAAGAGATCAAATCAGTCATCCTTTTATACTATGCATACTGGAAACTGAATTTCAATGGATGTCGGCAAAGTGTATTTTCAGCAGTATGATGTTTTGGACAACTGGTCCCAGTGAAATGTAATTCGACATATTGCAAATCTGGCCATTATAGGTAGATCCATATATATATATATATATATATATATATATATATATATATATATGGAACTACTGCTTTTAGTCAAATTCCATTTGGTCGAAAATGATTTCAGGCAGCCCACTTTACTGAAACCTCATTTGGCTGAAAGCACATTTGTTCGAATTACATTTGGTCGAAAATGGTATAAAGCCGCTGCCCCATTGCAGTGCAACCCTGGAGTGAGAATATAAAGTTAGGAGAGTGTAGCCCCCCACATAATTGCTGTTTATGCACTACTCTATAAATATTTATCCATTAAAAATACATTAAAACATGTTACATAAGTAAAACTGTGTTGCAAAATGTGAGAGGGCTACATCCCCACCCCCCCCCCCTAACTTTATATTCTCACTCCAGGGTCAAATTGCATTGCAGCAGGGGCTTTATACCATTTTCGACCAAATGTAATTCAAACAAATGTGATTTCAGCCAAATTAAGTTTCATTGAAGAGAGCTGCCTGAAATCATTTTCGACCAAATGTAATTCGACTAAAAGCAGTAGATCCATATGTATATATATATATATATATATATATATATATATATATATATATATATGGGTCTATCTGAGTTCATCGACATGTTAAAATACCGACAATGGATTAACCGACACGAGAATGTCGAAAGTCACGTCACCGACGCCAGAAGATCGACGAGGCAGAAGACCGACGGAGGAAGACACCGATGCTGAGAAGCTGTGATGGGGTAAGGGTGCGAGTAAGGTAAGTGTGCGATGCTGGTGTTTAGTAGGGGTAGGGGTGGGATAAGTGAGTTAGGGTTAGGGCGCAGGTTAGGTGAGTGTGCGAGTAAGGTAAGTGTGCAATGTTGGTGTTTTGTAGGGGTAGGGGTGGGATAAGTGAGTTAGGGTTAGGGCGAGGGTTAGGTGAGTGTGCGAGTAAGGTAAGTGTGCAATGTTGGTGTTTTGTAGGGGTAGGGGTGGGATAAGTGAGTTAGGTTTTGTGCGCGGGTTGGGTGAGTGTGCGATAGTGACGGACCTTAGGGTAAGGGTTTGGGTCAGGGTTGTGGTTAGTTGTGTATGTATGGGTTAGTGTTTGTTTGTAAGGATTTTGGTGTGCTTGTGTTGTGTGTGTGAGTGTTGGATAGGGGATGTGTTTTGTTTGTTGGTATGTTGTGTCGGGTGTATGCGATGTCGTGTTTGTGAACTGTCGATCTTCTGGCGTCGGTTAAATGAGTTTCGATGTTTTGGTGTCGGTTAATTCGTTTTCGGTATTTTAAAATGTCGATGAACTCAGATAGATCCATATATATATATATACAGAGAGAGAGAGAGATAGAAAGCTATAGATATAGATATATAGGTATATAGTACTAACTAACCACTCTCTTGACTTTTGCCATCTTGGGCACAGTTGACTGAAACCACAATTCGCCAAAATGCAAATCCTGAATAAGTAGAGATTACAAAGGAAAATGTTCAAGTATCAGTTTGTGATTGTTACCTACAAAGTAAAATAACCTAATATCCAATTTCAGATTCAACATACAACATGCATAACACACCACATGTACAATTAACCCCAAACAAAAGCCACACATTTTTACTAAAAACTGCAGACATACACATGCATGAACACACACAAACACACACACACACACACAAACACACACACACACACACACACACACACACACACACACACACACACACACACACACACACACACACACACACACAGGTCTATATTACAACATTGAAAGCTCAGGTCAGCGAACACCTGTTCACCGACCAATAAACAAAGAAATTTCATTTCCACAAATGGCCACAACAGTAAATTTTTCCCTAGGGGAAAAAATAGCTTGGCCAAGCAGAAACGACACAGTATTACAAACCTAACAAGTGGGGGGCTTCACCCCCCAATTAAATATACAAACTCACACTACAGTGGGGAAAAGGGAAATCCATTATGATGGCCAAGTGATTTTTTTCCCCCAGGAAAAAATTTGCTGTTGTGGCCATTCGTGGAAATGACATTTCTCTGTATATTGGTCAACAAACAGGTATTCGCTGACTTGGGCTTTCGATATCATAATATAGACCAAACACACACACACACACACACACACACACACACACACACACACACACACACGCACGCACGCACACGCGCACACGCGCACACACACACACACACACACACACACACACACACACACACACACACACACACACACACACACACACACACAAACACAGCCACCTACACATACACCCAATGCTTGCTCTATATGGGGGAACTTTCCCCACAACCCTTGATATGTGAGATCCTGACTCTTATTTATATATAGTAACTTCACGATTGCATAAGTGCAACCAAAGGAAAAACACCAAAATATGCTATAATTGACTAAATGTAAGTCAACTATAGCAAATTTTGTAAAGCTTTTGAAGAATAATGGCATCTCCAATAATCATCAAAATAGTGACCGCGTGAAATAATGAACAGCTACCATACATACATGCATTCACATGTATGTATATATATATATATATATATATATATATATATATATATATATATATATATAGATACATATACAGAGAGAGAGAGAGAGATGCATATCTATGTATGTATCTATTATTTCAAAAGCCCATCATTTTGATGATTATTGGAGATGCCATTACTTTTGATATATATATATATATATATATATATATATATATATATATATATATATGTATATAGGGTATACTGCTTTTCATCGAATACCATGTATTTGAAAAAGAGCAGTAGACCACTCAGTTAGGTGAAAGTGCACTTATTCGAAAGTGCACTTTCGCGAACTCAGCTTCTATGAACAGATTGCACCACAGTGGAGGACAGCAGGAAAACATGCTATGTTCTCCTGTGGTGCGGTAGTCACGGACCTTAGGGTTAGGGTGCAGGTCATGGTAAGGGGATAGCCCTACTAGCTATCCCCTTACCATGACCCGCACCCTAACCCTAAGGTCCATAACTACTGCACTAAAGTCAGTAGTAGCCCGTTCGCTGAAGTGGGTTTCGGGAAAGTGCACTTTCAATTAAGTGCACTTTGACATAACCCAGGTTCTACTGTGTGAGTTCAAAGAAGTATATTTTCAAACTTATACAGTAGACCCATATATATATATATATATATATATATATATATATATATATATATATATATTTATATATATATATATATATATATATGTATATATATATGGTAATTGATACTTTTATCAAACAGCACTTTTGTCAACCTCTTTTGTTTGCTCAACACAATTACTTAATTTATTGACTAAACAGATGGGTGACACCTGTCAACAAAAGTATCTGATTGCATGATTCTTGGGGTTGGAGGATTTGTCTTTTCCCCGAGAAGTGTGATCTTGAAATTAGAATTTATAATTAACTGGGAGTGTGGATGGTGCAGCCATCTACATGGGAGGTGCAGCGGGGCATGACCCCCTGCAAAAATAAGAAAATGGTGTTTTTTCTTATTTTTTTTTTTTGGTTTACCTTTTTTGCATGCACCAAGAGTGATGCCTGGTGCATGCACAGTAGTGTAGTAATGTGTCCACATGAATAATGTAGATCATTTGTTTTTGATATTATTCATATCACTACTACTACTACTCTTTAATAAAATTACAGGTATAGACAATGTAATGTAATATCAAGGAAATATAGTTTTCCAGAGTTAATAGAAGTGCACACTTTCCTTAATGAAGAACAAAGCAAAAAAGGGAAGGGACAGGGAAGATAGCGGCATACAAATTACTAAAATAGACTGTTGTTATAACTTCTAATGTAAGATCTCTGTCAAGGATCACTTTGCGTTTTTATTAAAAATAAGAGAAAATGATTCAAGCTGGTATTGATTATTAAAACAATGGTTTATTAAGTAAAATAAGTGTACTTGTCTTTACTTAATAAACCATCGTTTAAACAAGCGATACCAGATTAAATATTATTTTCCTATTTTTAAAGGATTCATAGGTTCATAGATGTATACTTGGCTAATGATCACTAGACTCGTAATAAGCCTAGCTCTTCAACCCAAATGTGGCCCACAAATTTGATTTACATAGGGGGTTGATTTACTGACTGCCTTGGTCCATCAGGGACATAGATCCCAGACCAGGGGTGAATTTCTTATTATCCATACATTGGTCCAAGTCATGCTTAAATAGACATAAGGAGGAACTCTGTTTCAACTGGATGGAGAGCCTGATCCAGGGAATGGGAATTCTCTGAAAAACATGTCTGTCTCTCCAACATGTCCAATTTGTGTTGCAAGCAAACTTTAGGTCTTTTAATCTAGTTGTTCTGATGCTGTTTGTTTTACAGAAGTGCAAATGGTTTATCAAAACAGGGTCCAGGAATGCCTTGTATACCTGGCAAAGATGACATCTCAGAAGCCTGTATGATACAAAATAAAAGAGACAGGGCTTTGAGGTGATCAGTATAAGACATTGTGTTTACTCCCTCTATTCTTTTTGCAACGAACCTTTGTAGACATTGCAGTTGCTGCCTGTGTCTGGTCAGATACATACCAAAGGTGGCATTATGCTATATGATGAGTCTGATGAGGGTCAACTACAATGATATGATGACACCTCTGGACCTTGATGTTATAGCCTTGCTTATATATTGAGGAACATAGCAGGATTTTCTTGCTACTTTTGCCATGTTAGCTGAAAGCTAGTTTACTACCTACATGATTTACCAGATCCCTGACTAATGAATCAACTTTTAGGGGTGTTATATTGATGACATACTTACCAGCAGTGGCCATCTTCCGAAAAGGTACTATAATGCATTACTTGGTGTTGAGTTTTAAGCCATCACTTTGGCATCAAGAATTTGTCTGATAGACCGTCCTGATGGGTGTTCTCATCTTGTGGGTGGAGGGGGATTCAGTGACTGCTCCTAGTTTGCAATCATCTGTGAACTTGGTTAGTCAGAGGCTTTTGACATTGGCTTTGACATCTCAGAAGTAGATGCCAAAGAGGAGTTCATAGGTTCATAGGTTCATAGGTATGTACTAGGCTATCAGCCCTAGGGCCTATTCAAGCCCAGCCAAAAAGGTACCCTGGCTTTGGCCACCCAAGAAAATAATTTTCCTGTGCCACTGTCGAGCAGAGCCACAAAAGTGATCCCCATGGTGAATTTCCTATTTCCCATCCAATCATCAATATTTTTCTTGAAGAGTGCTAATGAGGAGCTTTGTTTGATATGGACAGTTAGTTTATTGCAGAGTATGGGAAGTCTCTGGGACAAGTATCTATCCCTCTGGCATGTTCTGTTTATTGTGGTGACAAGGTTTAGGTCCGTAGAGCTTGTAGCTCAGAAGGATTGGGATTTCTTTAAGTGGAGCATGTCCAACAGCTCTGGGTTTGACATAGCTTTGTATGTTAGGCAGAGATCACCTCTGAGTAGGCAATATGCGACGGAGTAAAGCTGGAGTTTTTTCAGATGGTCTGTGGGCATCTGTTTGAGGCCGGTAATCCTCTTTGTGAGATATTTCTGCAGCCTTTCCAGTTATTGTAGATGTCTAGTGAGGTGCATACCAAAAGGGGTGTTGTACTCTATAATGGGTCTAATGAGTGATGAGTAGAGGGGAACAATGACCTCTATTTGTCTGGATGACAAACCTTTTGTGATGAGGTGTGCCATGTAGAAAGATTTCCTGACTACTGTGGCGATGTGATTATCAAAGGAGAGACTACTGTCCACCTGTGACCCAAGGTCTCTTATCACACTTTCAGTGTTAAGTATACTACCGCCTATGTTGTAGTTCATGGGTACAGAGTTTTTACCAAAGGGGATGACAATGCACTTTTTGGTATTGAGTTCGAGGCCATGGCTTTGACACCAGGCATCTGTCTCAGCGAAGCCCTTTTGTAAGATGTCCACATCGTTAGGAGTTTCGATCATGGCTCCTAGTTTGCAGTCATTTGTGAACTTCATTAGCCAAAGACCTTCTGTGTTAGCTTGTACTTCAGAGAAGTAGATACCAAACAGGAGAGGACCCAGGATTGAACCCTGTGGTACTCCACTTGTCACTGGTCCGAAGTCAGATTTGGAGTCTGCTACTTTCACAGTGTGGATTCTGTCAGTGAGCCAGTTGGCAACCCATCTTGTGACATAGGGATTTACACCTAGTTTAGTGAGTTTATCTATAATTCCAGAGTGGGGGATGGTGTTGAAAGCCTTGGCAAGATCTAGATAGGCTGTGTGAACCACCTTACCCTCGTCTACGGCTTTGGTGACTGGTTCAAAGAATTCTATCAGGTTTAGGAGACATGATCTGCCTTTCACAAACCAAAACTGGTTGGAGTCCAGAGTTTGGAGATTACCAATGTCTTTGCTTATAAGTTCCATGATGATACGTTACATGGCCTTGCAGACCAGGCTTGTCAGGCTAATGGGGTCCATGGTGGCTCCCCCCTTGTGGAGTGGGATAACCGTCGCTGTGCACCATTCAGCGGGCACAAATCCTGAGGTGAGGCTATAATAGAACTTGGTACTTAGATGGGGTGCCAATTTGTTCTGTATTTCATGTAGAACGCAGCCTGGGATGTTGTCTGGTCCCATGGATGCTGTGTTCTTGGCGTTGGAGAGTGTGTTTTTACCTGTGCAGCCGTGATTACAGGAACTTTGCATTCTTCCAATATAGAGATGGGCCCTTTAGGGGGTGAGAGGGGGATAAAGTTAGCACTGAACCTATCTGCCAAGACGTTGGCAATATCAGTTGGGTCTGTATATTTAGTGCCATTGTGCTGTAACTCAGAGCAGATCTGAGTGTTGCCATTGAGATTCTTGACATAGCTATAGAATGCTTTGTGGTTGCTTTTAGAATCAGTAACAATTTTGTTTTCATAACTAGCTTTGGAGGATTTTATCAGGGATTGCAGCTTCTTACTGGGGCTGACCAAGGAGCTCCTCCACTCATGGGATTTTACTCTCTTTTGCAACAGTTTCTTCCTTCTGTTGTACAGTTTGTTTATGCAAAAAGAAATTCAGTCTGGAGGCGAAACCGCAACCACTAAGGCTTTATTAAAATAAACGCCAGTAATAACCGTATAAAATGTTTTCATCAGTGAAAATCCCTGACTTCATCAGTTTGTTTATGGCAGGGGACCACCAGATTGGCTTCCTTTTTTTGGAGGATAGCATCTTGGTTCTGTTTGGGATAGCTCGATCCACGCACTAGAGTAAGTGCTTATAAAATGCAATTGTGTAGGATTCAGTGGTCGTAACTGTATTGTCCATCTGCATGGGTGACATGAAGATCATCGCTTCTGTCTTAAGAAGCATGAATTTGGCTTTGGAGAAATGTTTTACCATGGTACCATGGTTTTCTTAATGGGGGGTGGGGGCAGGATGTGGATATCTAGGATGATTAGCCAATGGTTGGGACAGACCAATGAGGCATTAACTTCAGGTGTGGAACACCAGTCACTCATGTTGGTAATGACTAGATCTAGGATACTGTTGCCCCTAGTGGGGGTGTGGATAAGTTGATCCAGGGCATTGGCATTTATGAATTCCAAAAAGCATTGAGTGAAGGAGTTGGTACATGAGTAATTTTCCCAGTTAATGGTGGGGTAGTTGAAATCGCCCATTATTTGGGTGTTTGGTTGAACCCTACATCAAGAAAAGAGGAGTGGGAATCCTGGAGCATGGTGGGGGTTCTGTTGCAAGTTACAATTTGGATGGCAGTTTTGCCCAGAGCTAGTTGCACTTGGATAACCTCAGATGCATTATGCTGAGCAACTACCCTGGAGGTGTGGATATCCTTAATGAATATGGACATACCTCTGTCTTTGGTGTTCCAGTCCAGGTTACATGGCCGAAAAGTGTGGTATGAGTTATAGCCTGGTAGTGCAGGGGTGCTCTCTGGAGCCTTGAACCAGGTCTCAGTCACTGCACAGATATCAATGTTCTCCATTTTAAGGAGTTCTAGCATTGAGTAGCATCACCTTCAGTTTTTGCTTGCCTGTTCCTGTTATGGTGGTGAATTTGTCATTTGAACCTTGCCTAAAAAAGGCACTATCGGGGCAGCAAGAATCTTAGCCAGTATCCGGAATCCCAGGGTGACAGGTGCAGGCCATCTCTGGCAAAGCATCATGGTCTGTCGTCCATGTCATCCCAGGCAGACAGATACTGGATCCCCTTAGAATGACACCAGAAGCTTAGCCAATTGTTGAAGTCAATCATTTTATCCTTGTACTGCGGTATCATTCTGGGTGTGGGCAGAATGCTACTCAGAGCTAGGGTCGTACCTGCCTGGGCTATAAGATCAGAGAGCTCTTCCCTGTCTCTTTTCATGTAGTCCAGGGAGGTATGTCTCAAGTCATTCACACCAACATGGACAATGACAGAGTCATATTTGTACTTGTTGTGGAGTGACCTGAGTGCTTGGGTTATGCGGCGGATCCTGGCACCCAACAGGCAGCTGACAGTAACCACATCAGTGTGCCTGACTATAGAGTCACCTATGACTAGTGTGTTGGGTAAGTTGTTTTCCCTTATTGGCTGTGGTTGAGTGGCACACTGAGTCTGCGGGCTATGTGTCATTTGGGTTGTGTTGGGGAGTGGAGGTTTCTTGCATTTCTACTTTGGAGGTCTCTGTTGCTTGAGCAGATTATTACTGAGTGCCTCCGCAAATGTTTTTGTGTTTCTATGTGTAGATTTTGGTGGTGTAGATTTAGTGAGACTATGTGATGAGTGTGTTGAGGTACAAGTGTTTACCTTCTCCTCTTGACTGTCAAGTTCAGTCTTGGTTGGAGAGAGCTTTGCCTTCAGTTTGGCTAGATAAGTGCATACCTCACAGGTTGTAGTGTTGGGTGGTAGGAGGAGAGGGTTGTCTGTGTACATGAGGCGATTTCTACATTGTCCCAAGATGCCCAGATTCATCAGATAGGAGAGAACACTGGGAGCTGACTCTTGGACATGCGAGAATAAAAAAACTATTTTCCTCTAGATAAGTGAGGAAAGTGAGTACAAGAGCTGTTTTTTTCTAAGCAAGTGAGGAAAGTAAGTACCCAAACTGTTTTCCTCTAGGTAACAAGGAAGGTTGACTGCTGTAGTAATTGGTAGCTTATTTGGTGCTTACAACATGTTCTGAACAAGTGCTGATCACGAATAAGCAAATTCAAGTGCTAAAACTAAGAATCTGCATCTGGACTAAACTAGTTACAGGAAAGGGGGGAGACAAGTGCAAATGCGGGCTTTTAAAACAGAAAGTTTAAGAGAGATGGAAAAACTGCCCCCACGGCCAATAACTACAATTACTGGGCCAGAACCACTCCTTATGTGGCAGGTAGGTTACCTAGTGCTTACCACTCCCACTGATAAGCTAGAAGGCTTTCCTCCAACACAAAAAGCTTGGGAGGCTCAGAAGCTTACATACAGTCCTGGATACAGCAAATCTGAATCTGGACTACACTAGTTATAGGAAAGGTAGGAAACAGGCTTAGATTTTTTTTATACAGAAAAGTAGCTAAAACAGCAGTAAAAACAATTCAAATGCAGTGCAGGCTAGCACACGAGTATGTAGCAATGTTAGACCAAAAATTCAATTAAATTAAAAATAATTAAAAACAAGTGCAGAAGGAGTCTATCAGGTAGAATGAGGTAAAGAGATGGGACTGGGGGGAGGGTTCCAGATCAAATATACAGTGGGGGCGGGCAACTGCAAAAGCCTCCAAATTTAAACAAGACAGGAATAGGTAGGGGAAAAACAACACCTTCAGCAGAGATCTGAAAAACTTTCAAACAAATTTCTGTTCAACCAAGCCATTTCCACACTCCAGAAAATTCACACGTGCGGACACACACACTATAATATATCCACTTTCCTAGCCCTTACTTTTAATGTAACCCAGTAACATGAACAGATGCCCATGTGGGCGCGCACACACACACACACACACACACACACACACACACACACACACACACACACACACACACACACCAATAATCTTATCCCCTTACTTAGCTCTTACTTTAAACCTAACTAAGCATTCACTCATGTAACCATACAACCTATCCGCTTAAGTAGCCTTTACTCTAACCCTAAACACAAATGCTTACACACTACCAATCCACTCTCACTCACCCAAATGAAAATATTCAGACCTTCTCTGTTTGAATAAAATCACTTTCAAAACTCTTGCTTTTCAAAATATTTAAATACTTGCCCACCTAAGATCACAATTGAACAAATTGCTGAATTGCTATTCAACACACTTACACTTATATATATATATATATATATATATATATATATATATATATATATATGGGTCTGGTTCATTTTGCCGAAAGCACATTTAGTTGAATTTCATATCACCAAGACCAAATCGCTAAAATCACATTTCGCCGAAAACTGATTTTGCTGAAAGCACATTTCACCGAAAATAGTAGTGGCAGTGTATATGCCCTTCTCCCCACTGAAGTGCAATCCTGGAGTTAGAATATATAGTAGGGGGTGTGGGGGGTGTTTTATACTATGCAGTTTCTGTTAGGGTATGTTAGTACTTTTTAATCAAAGTATGTGGGGGGCTGTGCCCCCCATACCCCCCTACTATATATTCTAACTCCAGGATCGCACTACAGTGGGGAAAAAGGCACATACACTGCCACTACTATTTTCAGTGAAATGTGCTTTCGGTGAAATGAGTTTTTGGCAAAATGTGCTTTCGGCGATTTGAAATAACATTCGGCGAAATGTGCTTTTGGCGAAATGAACCAAATCCACATATATATATATATATATATATATATATATATATATATATATACACACACACACATATAGGTCTATGTTTATTCAATGAAAGTATGTTTCTTCAGAATGTACTTCTGTGTTCCCATTTTTCTGAAAGTGCATTTACTCGAAACTAAGAGTTTATCAATGGTGCCCTGATGTAGGATAGTTTCAAAGGCCTTGGCCAAGTAAAGACAGGCTATGTCATGGCTTTGTGCTCGTCTATGGTTCTGGTCACATTCTTGAAGAAGTCCACCAGGTTTAGCAGGCATGGCCTGCCCTTGACAAAACTGAACTGGGAGGAATCCAGGGCTTGGAGGTCACCTATATCCTTGTTTATGAGGTCCATGATGATTCATTTCATTGCCTTGCAGATGAGTCTGGTTAAATTCATGGGTCTATAGTTACCCAGGTCTTTCGCCAATCTGCACTTGTGGAGAGGGATAACAGTCACTGTTTTTCATTCAGTGGGGACAAAGCCAGCACTCAGGCTATGGTTGAAGAGAGTGTCTAATGTAGAAGCTAGCTTTTGATTTAGAACATTAAGAATGCAGCCTGGATTTTCATCTGGTCTCAAGAGACTATGTTATTAGCCTTGGAGAGAGAACTGATGACTTGCTCTTTGGAGATGCAGGAAAGAGGAGATGATGAACACATGGCTTGTGGTATGCTTGGGGGCGATAGGGGCGTGAATTTTTCACCAAAACTGTCTGCTAGCAGGCTTGCAATTTCCACAGTGTCAGTGTATGTGTATGATACCATCCACAATTAGTTCAGCACACATCTTAGTCCTACCTTTTAGGTTGCAGATGTAGCTGAAGAAAGCCTTATGGTTATCCTCGGCTACAATTGTGAAATTTTTTTCATAGTTGCTCTTTGAAGATTTTATGAGTTGTGTTATTTGCTTGTTTAGGCTGCAGAGTGTGCTTTTCTAGTTCTGGCATCTCACTTTTGTAATTTTAGACAGCAGCTTCTTTCACTTATTGTATAATTTATTAATGC
This sequence comes from Protopterus annectens, assembly GCF_019279795.1. Classification (NCBI taxonomy): domain Eukaryota; kingdom Metazoa; phylum Chordata; order Ceratodontiformes; family Protopteridae; genus Protopterus; species Protopterus annectens. Next base: position 995,679,254 of record NC_056747.1, read on the forward strand.
TAGATGTCCACCAGGATGATTTGTTTTTTCTTAATGATTTTGCTTTAATCCTGTCTGTTACATCTATGTCAAGACATTTGTGTAGATATTTATACAGGGAATAAGTGTATACCTCAGTACCTCAGTATAGCCATCAATACCATCTGTAGAAACTGGAGCTTGAAAGTCGATTATACCTTCCTTTATGAAGGTATAGTTAGTTTTGGTGAAATTGTTTAGCCTTACTTCTCCTTTGAGGAGTTCTGGTGCTGTTGGTACTTCAAAAATGATTGATTTATGGTTGGATTTAACTAGTGTGGGCACTACACTTGAGGTGTTGCATCGGTGACTCATATTGTTAAGGATCAGGCCTAGAAGATTAGAGCCCCTTGTGGGATGATGCACTATTTGCTCCAGGTCATTTGAGTTAACAAAGTCCAGGAACTTTTGTGTGATTGAGTTTGGGCTTGTATAAGATTCCCAATCAATGGAAGGATAGTTGAAGTCACCCATGACTAGGTTGTTAGATTGTACCTTAATTGTACCAAGTAGGTCTAAATAAACAGTGTGGGCATCTTGGTTCATGGAAGGGGACCTGTAACTGATGATGACCTTAAGGGGGGGGGGGTCTTCCCCACAGTAATTTGAACTTGGAGTAGCTCCATAGACTTTTCTTGTCTAAACAGTCTAAAGGTGTAATTATCTTGAAGATAGATACTACACCTCCTTTGGTTCTCACACCTTCAATTTACAGTCTGAAAGTGTGAAAGGCATTGTAGCCTTGCAAGGCCAGGGTACTTTCTGTGGCCTTGAGCCAGGTTTCTGTGACTGCATTTATGTCAACATCTTCCAGGTAGACCAGTGCTTCCAGAGAGTGCAGTTTCTAATTAAAATTCTTAGCGTTTAGCAGTATGACCCTTAGTTTCTTTGTGTTTGATATGTTCAAGTCAGGAATTTTGTTGTTGTGAACTTGCCTAAAAATCCATTATTTGGGAGGCAAGTGCCTTAGCCAGCAACTTAAAGCCTAGAGGTGCCAGGTGAAGACCATCTCTGCCAAAGCAGCTTGGTCTGTTCACCATATCGTCCAAGGCTGACAGGAACTGGATCCCCTTAGAATGACACCAGAAACTAAATCAATTATTGAAGTCAGTCATTTTCTGTTTATATTATGGCATCATTCTAGGCAAGGGTAAAGTGCTGCTCAAAGCTAGGGACATACCCACCTGGGACACATTCAGAGAACTGTCGTGTCTCTCTTCATATAGTCCAGAGAGGTATGTCTCAAGTCGTTCACACCAACATGAATTATGATGGAGTCATAACGGTACTTGTTGTTGAGAGACTTGAATGCATGTGTGCTCTGGTGAACCTTGCACCAAACAGACAGCTGACCTTAACCTTCTCTTTGTTCAACCTGGTGAGTGGGGTGTCTGTATGTCTCACTGTAGAGTCACCTATAACAAAAACATTTGGAATAGTTGTGCATTGCCTTAAAGGCTCATTTGGTGAGACGCAGGTGCTAGTGTTTTAGTGTATATTGAGTGCTTTGATGTGGTGCTAGGTATAGTATATTTTTGTTTTGGAAGTCACTGGTATTTAGGTAGGTTTCTGGAGAGTACCTCTGCTTATGAAGGTTTATGTGTTGGCTGTATATTATGAATAAGAGTCATGGTGTGTGAGCTGACAACCTGTTTAGTGTTACTATTCTGGGCACGAGAGAGCAGTGATTCCAGATTCTTAATGTAGGAGCATCTCTTGCAAATTGTACTTGAGTGATTTATGAGTAAGGGGTTGTCAGTGTACATGAGGCAGTTGCTACACTGCCTCAAAAAAACACAAGTCCATCAGGCAAGAGAAGCAGAGGAAAACTGATAGCCCATAATGCAAGTTTTGAAACTGGTATCTCAGCAGATAAGGAGCAAAAGATGGGGGTTTCAAGCAGGAAGCTATTTTAAAAAAGCAGCACAGTTTTCTTGAATTAATAATAGCAACAGAATAAAACAGCAGAAACAGATCTTTTCTTAAATTAAGTAAAAGCAGCAGCTCGTGTGAAATACAAAGTGCAACAAATTTAGTAGTAAAATACAGTGCAAAGCAGCTGCTAACAGTATTTTTTTAAAACTGCTGACGTACAGTCACAGTATATAACAGAAGTGCAAAGAAAAAATGTTTAGAGCTCACTTGTAGTTTCCCAGATCAGAAATACCAGGTAAACACCTATAGCTACTGGCAGAATAATCCTCGTCCTCCTGTTCGGTACAGTGATGCAGCAGTTAGCATTGCTGTCTCACTGCAAGAGGTTCTCCTGTTCGATTTTATACTGGGTTGCCTTCTGTGCAGAGTCTGCATGTCTTTCTGTGTCTGTGTGGGTTTTCTCTGGGTGCTCCAGTTTCCTCCCACACTCTAAAGACATGTGTCTGGAGCATTTCTCCCCAGACCTCCACTGAAAATGGGTTCTGCCCCAGTCAGACATTCTCAGGAAACAAATGTTAAATAAATAATAAATAATGTAAATGTACAGTAAGAGAGTGTCCAGAGTGAAGTGGTACCACAAACAAAGATATGGATACAGCAGTGCACCTTAAGCAGCTCATAAAAGTGTGATTATTCAATAAAAGTACTTTGCTTTGTATAAAAGAGCCACTCAAATGTATAGAATTTATAAAGGTACTAAAAAGATAAGCTAATTAATAAGATATCCAGCCCATAAAACTACATGCAGAAATCTCAAGTGTTTCCTCAAGCTAGACAGAGAAGACTTTATATGGAGCAACTATGTGGAAGGTTGTGCACTTTCCCTGCTAATGCTTAGTGTACTGAATGTGACACAGGGCTTTACTGGGAGGAGCTGATGTCCCCAATTCTGAAGGAGGAACTTTACATAGTTAAGGCTTTCATGTTGTGGGTAAATGCAGTTGAGGATAATTTCCTGGCTTATCAGTTTTATAAGATTTATATCTTTATATTTTAGATCTGATGCTTTTCTGCCCAGGTCTGCACTGAAAATGGACTTCTACCCAGTTGGACTCTCCTGCTAATCAAATGCCCATTAATAAATCAATAAATAATCCGATAAATAAATTAAATAAAATAAAATTAAAAATAAATAAATATTTGTATGCAGTTCTTGAGGATCTATTGCTGTTTTCAAGAGTGAATGCATGAAGGGTGGTGCTTTGGATCATAGATTTACATAACATTTCTTTGTTTTGCATTCATGAAATAAAATAGGAAATACTTAAAAGAATGGAGATCACTATCTATATTCATCAACAGTTGCAAGTTATTGATCAAGTTTACACTGTAATGGTGTCAAAACAATATTTTGGTGTTGTGGTATGTATCCGACAAGGTCACAGGAAACCTTCTTAGACATGATGCAAGCAATAGATATGATACATATATCCAAGAATCCAACTTCTGTGTGGTTTTATGTGACTGCAATGTTTTCCACAGTGAATATTTCTTGGTTTTATTTGTTTACTGAATGTATTCAGTACACATAATATTTAATGGCTGGATGTTAGAGCTTTATACATTGCAGACTGAAGAAGGTATTTCTTGTGAATCCCTTCCCATATCTTTTAATTTTTCTGCTACACATCTTAAATAGACCCTACGTGGAAATACATGTTTCATGAAAAGATGGTTTTGAATTTTTTGCTGGAGGGGCATGGAGAATATTAAATTTATTTTGGGTCGGCAAGGAGGCCTCATATACACAGCCTTTAAAGACAGTAGCTGTGAATAAATTAATGGATCGAATAGCTCTCATACTCCAAAGTACTTTTTGTCCTTGCTATGAATAAATAATCTGGCTTGCTTGCTCATAGTACCTCACAGTAATCGCTTCTAGTTGTTCCTCTGATGAACTTGGCCATATTGTCATTCATTCTTTTTTTCCTTAATGAAGCCAGGCATTTGCCTCTTATCATAATATTTATTTCTAGATTGGCTTTGTTTCAGTATTGCTTGCATGTAACTCAAATTTGTAGTCATTAATAAGGAAGTAGATGTCAGAATTCAAATCGTTAACGTGTGATTGTAATTAAGCTGCTGAAGGCCTACACCTTGCAGTGGAATATTTCTATATTCCAATGAAGGTCCTGTCAATGTGACAGCCACTGTTAACAGCCTGTAATTTTTTCGAGAAGTTTTTGCAGTTTATATAGTCCACTCTGCAAGATTGACTGGTTCTTCCTAGAAGGCATGTAGTACTTACCAATAAATCAATATTTGGCAATGTCTGACTAGTTAATATGCAAATAAAAGCCTACCCTATTTAAGTAAAATAACTCAGTCTGACATTTCCACATGGGGGTTATTTTAGCTCTGTACAGATTTGTGAATGACTGCATCTGCCAATGCTCTTGAAGTGAACCGAAACTGTACAAATTACCACTATGCTAAACTTCCAGTTAGTGCCCCGAGTATAACTTTCCTGGCTTTGTGGAATTATCAACAGATGGTTCATCCACTCGACAAAGTATGCATTCATTTTGTATAGAATGAAAGTAAGACAGCCTAATATAGCCTTCAGAATGTTAGGTTATGCCAAAACTATTGGGAAAATTAAATTGGCTGGCCTTCTGGTATTTCACTATTTTAACTACCTCACGACTCTCAAATAGGTATCTAGGACCACCCTATAGTGCATGCTAATGTCTTTATTAAGTGTGGAATGAGACTTGTTGTTTAAGAATCAGATAGTACCTGAGGCTATAGTTTGAACATGGTGTCAAATGGCTTACTACATATTCCCCTTAAAGGGTCTGCTTTCAGACTCAAACTTAACTTTGAATTCAAGGCCATGTATCAGCTTGTATTAAAAAAAAAAAAATCCCTGTCTCTCAATCACTTCCTGAATCCATGGCTTTGTCTACAGCACGTTAATCTTAGCAAACAAAAATATTCGGGGCTTTCATTCTTTTCTATACATATATCAGTTAAGAACTACTTAATATTTAAGTTTGGTCCTCCTTCAAGTTTTCCTAAATTTCCCAAACTGTTATTTATGACAGGGGTGGGTTATTTTGAGAGTCGAAGGACTGCCTACTTACATGACTTGCTCAGAGTCACACAGTTGTCAGATGAAGGCTGAGGGGATCAAACCCTGGACTATCACAAGCAGCTTGTTAATAGCTCATAACCTTAATTGTGTGCAATATTTGCCTGATTTGATAAAGCACTATATTTTTTGTTACAGTTTTCACTATTTTCATACTGTAAGCAAGGCAGAGAAACCCATGTTTCAATGAATGGACTGATGATGAATTTAGGTATGTTGGAGGCATTGCAATGGTAGTGGTATTTTGTCAAATGAATGAAGAGGCATATCATAGTACAACTCTGTCTTTTGAAGCACAAGAATATCTATATGGAGATGAATATGAATAGTGAGATATAGATGTAGATGGAGATGCAGATTAGATGTATAAACCTATGTACATATATGGTGCAATACTCCACTGCATGTAATATCTTTTGAAGGGTATACATCTCATGTCATGTCAGGTAACTAGAAAACAATTCTCCTATAGAATCTATAAACAATAGGGATGAACTGATTAACTTGAAAGTCACATTGTTTTTTTTTTATAAAATAGTACACATTTTAAATTCTAGTTTGCTATTTCTTTATTCGTGCAAGTATCTAATTGTTCTAAACTACTGCATCATTTTTCATGCAAAGCTCTGTTACTGATGGTGTGAAGCAAGATCACAGTATACACCTCATACTTTACTTTTGCACTCTAATGTTTCATCTCATGGGCTGGACTTCCCTGCAGATGTACCAGTTTACCAGTTACAAAACAATAGTATCTGATCTTTGATTCATGATCTTTGATGTCTGTCTCTGATGTGCTTAAAATGATTGGTCTTCTCCAAAGCAGTATCGGTGCTATATATATATATATATATATATATATATATATATATATATATATATATATATATATATATACATATATATATAGATATAGATATCTATGTATGTGTGTGTGTGTGTATGTGTGTGTGTGTATGTGTGTGTGTGTGTGTGTGTGTGTGTGTGTGTGTGTGTGTGTGTGTGTGTGTGTGTATCTATCTATATATATATATGGTTCCCATTCAGAAGCCTGAAACATCATAAGCCTGAAAATCAAAATCCTGAAACCAAAAGCCTGAAAATTCAGAATCCTGAAAACTCAAAATCCTGAAAGCCCAAAATCCTGAAAGACCAAAATCCTGAAACTCAAAATCCTGAAAACACAAAATAGACATACTGATGTCATTGTGGCTTTGCTATTGTTAGCCCTGTGGTGTTAGGTCATGCGTTGGGGTCAGGTAAGTGTGCGGTTGGTTTTATTTTAGGGTTAAGGGCGGTTTAAGTGAGTTAGGGTTAGGGCGCAGGTTAGGCATGTATGCAATAGTGACAAATATTGGGGTTAGGGGCAGTTTAAGTGAGTTAGGGTTAGGGCACGGGTCAGGTGAGTGTGCGATAGTGACGGACCTTAGGGTTAGGGTTAGGGTCAGGGTCAGTTGGTAGATATTAGTGTCTTTATAGTGACATATTAGCATTATTTGTGTTTTCAGGATTTTGAGTTTCAGGATTTTGGTCTTTCAGGATTTTGGTCTTTCAGGATTTTGAGTTTTCAGGATTCTGAATTTTCAGGCTTTTGGTTTCAGGATTTTGATTTTCAGGCTTATGATGTTTCAGGCTTCTGAATGGGAACCATATATATATATATATATATATATATATATATATATATATATATATATATATATACATATATATGTGTGTGTGTGTGTGTGTGTGTGTGTGTGTGTGTGTGTGTGCCTACTTTAAAATGTCAACTTTTAAATCATCAAGATGACAACGCTGAAACTTCAGAATGCCAAACTCCCAGAACATCACAATTTCACTCTGGGAAAGTAACCACTGGGCCAGCATGGTGAGTTTTGCCCTGTTCTCCATTGTAGTGCAATCTTGGAGTTGGTGTATTTAGTTAGGGGGAGTGTGGAGGGCGAAGCCCCCCATGTTGGTGGGTTAGTTTGCTTCTGTTCATATTGTAGTCATTGGTGACAAAGTGTTTACTTTCCTGGAGTGAAATTGCAATGTTATGGGAGTTCAGCATTCTGAAGTTTCAGCGTCTCAATGATTTAAAAGTTGACATTCTGGTAAGTCGACATTTTAAAGTAGACCTACACAGACACACATATACACACACATATATCTATATCTGTATACATATATATATATATATATATGTATATATATTTATATACAGATATATATATATATATATATATATATATATATATATATATATATATATATATATATATATATATACACACACACACACACACATATAGACACACACACATATATATATAAATATATATATATATATATATATATATATATATATATATATATATATATATATGGGTCTACCTGACAACGTCGACAGCTTAGAACGCCGACACTGAGAACACTGATGCCAGAAGATCAACAACTGAGAAGACTGATGGATGAAAACACCGACACTGAGAACACCGACATGGGAAAAGGCTGTGTAAGTATGCGGTAGTGACGGACGTTAGGGTGCGAGTAAGGTAAGTGTGCGATATTGACGGTCTGTAGGGAATGGGGTGGGTTAAGTGAGTTAGGGTTAGGGCGCGGGTTAGGTAAGTGTGCGGTAGTGATAGTCTTTGGGTTAGGGGCGGGTTAAGTGAGTTAGGGTTAGGGTGCAGGTTAGGTGAGTGTGTGATAGTGACAGTCTTTGGGATGGGGTGGGTTAAGTGAGTTAGGGTTAGGGTGCGGGTTAGGTAAGTGTGCGGTAGTGATAGTCTTTGGGTTAGGGGCGAGTTAAGTGATTTAGGGTTAGGGCGCGGGTTAGGTGAGTGTGCGATAGTGCTGGACCCTAGGGTTAGGGTTTGGTTTAAGGTTGTAGATAGTTGTGTATGTGAGGTTTAGTGTGGGTTTGTAAGGATTTTGGTGTGCTTGTGTTGTGTGTGTGCTTTTTGGACAGGGGATTTATTTTGTTTGTTGATTGTCGGTATTATGGTGTGTCGGGCATGTGAGGTTTCGTGTTTGTGAACTGTCGGTTATGTGGTGTCGGTGATTTCGTTGTCGGTGTTGTGATGTGTCGGTGTTGTCAGGTAGACCCATATATATATATATATATATATATATATATATATATATATATATATATATATATATATATATATATATATGGATTCCCTTCACAAGCTTGAAGCTTCAAAACTTTGAACTGCAAAATTGTCGAGATCATAAGATGGAAGTTTTGAAACTTTGAACATTTTGAATGGAGATTGCTGTGCAGCACAGAACAGGAAATTTACCATTTTTCTCACTATAGTGCGACAGAGTTGATATATTTATTAAGCAGAGGATATGGGGGATGCATGGGGGGTTTCCTCCTGCAAAAACATAACATTTTTTGTTTTTTTATTTTTCTTTATTACAATTTTGAAGTTTGAAAACGTACGATCTTATGGTCTTGACAATTTACAGTTCGAAGTTTTAAAACTTGGAGCTTGTGAAGTAGAGCCAAATATATATTATTTTTTTCTAGTTCTACTTACTTCAGTCCCACAACAAATATGGTTATTAAAAATTGCTGACATAATTCATTCACACTGCTGTTGAAGTTGGTGCCTTTGTGGTTTTGCTGAAACAAAGATTTTAAGATGGTAAGGAACTGAAGCAGTTTGGTAGATAACATCAGTCTTGAATTTACAGTATGCAAATATGCTGCATTAATTGCATTCCTCTTTTTATTTCACAGATGGGAGGTTTTGATGGAAATGATTACCTTTGCAGTGCAGAGGTCTACAGTCCCATTACCAATACATGGCATAACATTGCCAGCATGTTGAGCTATCGTAGCAGCTTTGGAATTGAGGTGGTGGACAATCTGATCTTTGTTATAGGTGGCTGGGATGGATTAATAACCTCTTTAGTTAATGTTGAATGTTATGATGAGAACACTGATGAATGGTATTTAGCTCAAGAACTGAAAATTGACCGCAGATCTTTGAGTTGCTGTGTCATTCCAGACTTGCCAAATGTTGGACAGTATGTGGTGCCTAGAAACAGTTTTGAAGAGTTTTTATTTGATAATGAAGATACATGGTCATATTCATCTTCAGCTTCATCTTCAGCTTCATCATCCTCTTCATTTTGCACTTGTAGATTATCTTTCTGAGCATCCATCAGTTATCTTTACTGTTCTGTATTGGAAAATGAAATAAATAAATACATAAAGTTATTCTACAATCAGAAGTCATGTTTCTCTTTTAATATATCTAGGTTTCAGAGTACTACAGAATGCAAAAGACGAACTTCATATTAGTATAAAATATGTTATTTATTTTAAAGAATGTAATTCATTTATTTGTGGTATATCTGAGGCTATCTGACAGAATTAGTGCAGCTGATTTATCATGTTTTACTGCATATGCTACAAACAAAAATGCTATAGTGACATGCACCAGTCACTGAGACTCCATCCCTCAGTCCCTGTCCTATGTAGGTTATAGTACAATTCCTTGACAAGGAGGGATTTATCCAAGCTTACTGTCCTGATATGTGTCTCAGGTATAAGGTAAATATACAATTTTATAACTTACTAATAGTATGACTGCAAACATCACTGCTGACCACAAACTCTACATTTTAAGGTAAGTTTTATTAAGAAATACTGACAGAAATAAGCAAGACAGGTCTATCAATACCTAAAAAAGTCCCAACAATAGAAGCACACTCAGTATATACATGATTTTAACTTATTCATTTTTAAAGTTTAAGATTGCTTCTGTCCCCACAAAAACATATTTGCAGTAGCCTTGTCTATGCACTGTACTATCCTGTGCTGGGAAGAACAGAATGCTGTACATTACTTCCCATTCAGGCAAAATATGCCAGTATAATACAAATCAATTTCCTAAAAAAAGAAGCGCTGATTTGCATACTGTATTTGGGAAGATTTCAAACTTCACTGAATGAAGTTGCCAAAGCAAAAATCACAAATGCCTTATGCAGACACATTTCAAAAGCACCAGACCATAAGTTTATGTTTGTAGTGTTAGATTATGTTGAAAATGATCACAAAGGCTTTTTTACAGATGAACATATAAGTAAAAAGGAGTTAGTCTGGATTTTGGGATGTAATGCCCTTGAATCCTCTGGTTTAAATGAGTCTTGCTCATTAATTCCTATTTTAAGCCTTGAAGGTTAATGTATTAATACTAATTTTAGTTATAGTTACACTAATGATGGTTTGTGTGAAAATGGTTATATGTTTTTTTTTAAATCATTAGTTTTTTACTTAATTAGTGTCAATGTTTTATTAACTGCTTTTAATCACATGAAGTTATGATGTGAGTATTTAAAAGTGGTGTTTGATGTATAAAGCAGTTCTGAAGAAGTCTTGTAAAGAAGACAAAATTGTTTGAATGCTCAGTTTTTTGCAACAATAAAGTGGTCCTGGCAGGTACCTGTGCCTCATCCATTTGTTTTCTAGAGTGAAGAATAAATTCTTCTCCACTATTAAAAAAGAACTATTGAATTCAAGTAAAGCGAGTCTGGTATTTAACAAGCATAGCACAATAATCACAAAGAACAGGCAGGTGCTCAGTTGTGAGTGAATGATAAAGATAGACAGCAAATTAGCACCACTTAGCCCAATTAGTATGCCCACAGCTTAGATAATAGATAGATTTCAGATTATACATAAACAATTATCAGATATGTAAGAAGTTTCTAGATTAGCGGATCATTAAGAGGCATAACCCTCAGCAATGAGTGGACACTTAGGTATGTCTTTCTTAGAACTTCTTTCATGGAGCTCGAAAAATGTACAGCTCCACACTCTTGAGTGTAGTTGCTGTCTTTGAACTCTCACACTGCACCTGTACTATATGGAAAGTGAGATATTCATACCCACCAACATAAATCCTCAACATTGGGAATGCTGTAACAGACAGTTTCTTCTCCATGAACATATCTAAACTGCCAATGTTGTGGTCAAGAGTTTAATTTTATACACAAGATGTGTCATTGTTATAGTACAGTATCTGTAATGCCCTAAACTAGCCGAATGAGAATAATGTGCCCACTGCATCGGGCACACATAATGCGCAAAGTAATATAGCGGAACTCACATACCTATTCATTTTTACTTCAAGAAGCCTCTTGCAGAGGGTTGAATACTTATATAGAATGCTGAGCAGTGCCCAAGTATATCAAAAAGGGGAAAAAGAGCCTAAAAGATGTAAAGAAAATTTCAGGACAGAGTGCTCTGAAGAATATCCTTATTTGGCGCCAGAGGTTCAAGCTAGGTTGTTTTGTAATGATAAGTATTAATGACCAAAGTGCCTTCTGTCCCCAGCTCAGGTGTCTAGAGTTGATATATTCCCTAAACATGCACTACAGAGAGCCACAACCCTGGTTCACATCTTGTTGAAATTCCTTTGTCATGACAGATGTTGATTAAAGTTCTAGTAGATTTCTGGGCACAACTGATGAAGCAGATAACAATTAGTCTGGACAGAGGATGTTTTATAATTGCAAAATCCTCTTTGCCCTGAGTAAAGGATATAAACAGTACTCTCATCTGCCTGTATTCATGTATCCAGTACAGGCAAAGCCATAAGCGTCTGTGCACTATGCACATGCAGGAGTTAGAGAGCTTCTCCCTTGCTTTCTCCAGCCAGAAAGAAATGTGAAGATGAAAAGACTGACAATGAATGAATGAATGAAAAAATAATCAGCTTTGGAACAGAATGAGGTGTGACTGTGTGTGTATATATTAGTCTTAAGTTCAGAAATTTGCCCGGTTAGACTGATTACTACCAGTAAGGGTGTATTCTAGTTCTAAACTTCAGGTCTGCTGAACCAGCCAATTTGCGTGGTAGACCTGAGAGCTCAGTAAGGGTGAAACATTGGTCCGAAACAGAAAAAAAATAATTTGCTAAAGATGTGAAAGATTAGTTTACTATTAAAATGTGGACATGTAGTTCAGTGAAAATGGCTTAGTCAAACACGTGTTCTACCACTGCCTGTAATATCAGACTGAACGTGTACAACGTCATATTAGCAAATGTGAGTAAACATTCGCTGTTATGAAGTTAATGTTCTGAATTGCGATCATGGTACAGTGCGGATCATGAAATGTTCCTGTTTCCTAACTATAGTGCAATCTTGGAGTTGGTATACATAATATGCAGGGGGTGTGGGGGGTGCAGGAGGGCTTGCCCCCATACAAAAATGTTACCAATAACATGGGCTTTCAAGGGCTTTCAAATGTCGATTCCATGGTTACCATTTCTGACAATTTGGTAATAAAGTATTATCAAATTCAGTGAAAGAAGCCAATCATTATGTGGAAAAAATGTTTTGATTTTCCACATCTTGATAGAAAACCATAAGCTCCCCTTCAAAAATAGCTTTTTTTGTCTTAACTAGGGAAGTGACCTGTTTTCTTCCACCTAGAAATATTTCAAGTTGACCAAAGCATGCACACTGGGAATAGAGTGTCTAAGGTCTTTAACAAAAATGCCACAGTCCATGCAAACTCTGAGATTTTATGAACTGTATAGAAACAGTAGAGCTCTTATCCCTAGTGAACAATAATTTCCACTTGACCTTGCAGTTGGGTAAAGAAGCAGGCTTCTTTTTTGCTTTTTAATAGTGAAACATCCATAAGAAGAGCAACTGCATGCAGAGGAAGTACAGCAGTAGTGTTGCATTCAGGCAAATACCTTTATCATGCCACAGTGCCAGAATCTTCAGCCGTGGTGCTTTAAGGTTACTGTTCAGAATAATTGTAGCAATAGGTGAGCCGGGCTTCAATGTAAACTGTGATTGCACAGGAATACAATATCGTGCAACAGAGTCCACCAAAAAAGTAGGTTTGGTCTCCTTATGTGTGCATTTCATCATCAAAAAAAAAAAAAGTGGCATAAAGGTTAAAGTAGTTTGTTGTGCTGCAGAGATGACTCATTTGTGAGGCATTGGAAAATGAAAGTCCTCTATGAGTAAAGGTCAGCCTGTATGTTGAGAAATAAATACTAAATGTACATGGTGAAGAGCATTTCTTAAAATATACATGTGACAACATTCCTCAAAAATACTTCCAAATATGGGTAACTCTGAAATTTGGTTTAGGCAGAGAAACAAAGGTTAAAAAGCTATCATGATATTATATGCATGACTGGATCATCAGACTCCCTTCTTATTCTACTGTAATTTCTTATACTCAAAAGTGTCTGTCACTGAGACAGCTTCATCAATGCAGTTGTTTTTTTTTTCCTCCCATAATGCAGTTTGGGTCCCTATAACATGATAAACCCAAGACATTATAAACAAGTTTTGCTCTGTCATTAATTTATAGTGATAACACTGATTTTAGTATGAGTTATTGCCTTTTTAGATTTTCTCTTGAAAGTAGTAATTACTCAGATCTGTGTTTTCTGTAAACTGCTCAATGAATGGCATGGCCAATTTACATTTTCATCTCTGCAAAAGAGGTAAATTTCAAGTTCTGCAAATGTTCAAAGCTGTGATTTTTTTGGCACATTCTCCAGAGACTGACAGCTGTAGCATCAAAAAATTGTTATTAAGGCCAATTACTTCTGCCTGTAGTTTTTCATTCTCTCTGTTTAGTTTTACAGAAGCATGCAGTTTATTTATGCAGTTTAGCTCAATACTGTTCTTTACGTATACATAAAACACTAATATCAGCAAGGCTAAATGAACAGTATTCTTTTTTGTGGTACCAAGTATATTGTGTTGTACAGTTGTCTAAAGTTGTGAAAACTGCAGTCAGAAGTGTTTGTTTCTGTTAAGCATATTGGCTAAGGCTGTGAGGACCAAGTTAAAGGTGGAGGAACACATGCCTGTAGAAGTTAAGCGTAATGTGACTGCTGGCAGCTGTAAAACAAACAAAAATGCTGGGCAGCTATAAAAGAAACAATTCTAATTTACTGTTTGCTAACAGCTCAGTCTTCAGTGTTTGATGTACCTGATTGTAGCTGTCTCAGACACCTTGAATGAGATTATACATTAGTCTGCATCACATGCTATAAGGTACATAAACTGTAGAAGGAAACCATTTATTAGCATCATATTTAGAACACCATTCATCAAAGTCAGATTTAAATCTGAGTAAATTAGGAACATTTCTTATGTTTAGTTTAATTTTATTACAGAAAAAAAGTACTTTTAAATCATCTTTTTGTAGCAGTGCTAAACAAATTAAATGGTGTAGCTGCGTTAAACTTAATTGCTGTTAAGTTTACATTTATTTTATTTAAATGTTGGGTCACATAATGTAGCTCAGAAGTAGCCACCAATTTATCATTGGTACAGCTATGAAATGAAATTAACCGGCTGTCAGGATGTTAAGTGGTGACACATACTCCCGCAGCTACATTTAGTTGGGGACACATGGCTGAAGTGAAATTCATCTGCAGAGACATACAACTACTCACTGTGGGCAGGCTGTTACAAATTTAGGGAAGCATTCCATACTTGTTCTTATTATCATTATATTTTTGTTGCTATATAACCGGTATTTGAATCCCCCCATTTGTATAGGTAGGCCCAAATAAAAATGTATCGTGAATATGATGCAGTTCTCCAGGGCCATTTCCCACTTAAGTACATTTCACCATTATTAGTCAATTTCTTATCATGAAAGCATCTTTGAGTTTATTTATTTACTTTATTTATTTATTGCAGTTTGTTTGCCAGGTTGGTCCATTGGGCCACAAAGAGCTCATTTTCAATGGAGTCCTGGGGAGAAAAGCTCCAGGATAATACAAAAAATACAAAATACAAAATACAGTGATAGAAGTTACAAGATTACAAATTAGAAAATAACAAAATATGGGAAAAGTACATAGTAATAACTTGTAGTGTATTGTCATTAGAAGGAGCAGTTGGTACAATGCAAGCTAAATTCATTATAGGCAAATACAGTTCTTGTACAATCTAATAGTTCCTGCTGATGTTGCTGAAGTTATAGAAACTATAGGAGTTTATTTGCAGGCATCCTAACTTGTACAGAGTGAGAAGGAGGGAAAGCTATGTAGGATGAGAACAAGAGCATTCCCACTGTGAGGTTAGGTATAAGTGAAGTAAGGTTTTGAAGGCAGAGAGATTATTAGTGGCACAGATGAAAGGTGGCAGAGAATTCCAGTGGTGTGCTAGAGAGAAGGATAGAAGATGTTTGCCTGGTAGATAGGCAGGTTTGTGGAATTCTATTAGGTTTTGGGAGTTAGATCTTAGACATCTATTAGGTTGATGCATTTGGAAGGTAGGGGCAAGGGAGGAGCAGACAGAGGGGCTAAAAGTAATTTTTTGTGCTTGGATAAGTTGATTATAGATGAGATAATTGGGTAGCTGCTGCCAGTTCAAGTTGATGTAGGGAAATACAATGATGGGTAGAGGATCTCTGGCCAGTTGCAAATTTTGAGATTTTGTAGTAGCAGGAGGAGAGTTTTGACTTGAGGGAAGATTGTAGACTAGTAAGGATAGAAGCACGACACAGGAGGGAAGGGATAAGGTAAGTAGTAGCGAGAGCAAGCCTGGTGGAAGGAGAGATGTAGCAGTTGTGATGATAAAGTAAGCCAAGTTTCTTATATGTTTTTTGATATTTACTTGTATATCGCTGTCAAACTTTGGCTGATCATCAATGAGGACTCCTAAAGGTTTTGCAGTGGGGACTATTTCGAGACATGCATTATTTTGGCTAGTGATAGAGAATGAACTTTTGTCAAGGGTGATGGCTTTAGAAGGGGTAAATATCATTAGCTTAATCTTGGTTGCATTGAGTGCCAGACGGTTGTCTAGCATCCATTGTTCATTCGAAGAGAAGGCGTCCTGGGTTAATTTTGCTAGTCAGGAAGCAGAAGTAGCAGAGCAGATTATTGTCGAGTAGTCGGCATATTGGATGAGGTTAGTGTTATAGATGGCATGGTGAAAGTCGTTTATGAAGATACTGAAAAGAGGGGGACCTAGAATTGAACCTTGGGGTACACCTGTGGGAGTATTTTGGAAGGGACAAATAACTTATTTCCATGGAATCTCTCTTTTGATCACCACATTGCCACTGTGGTCAGAAAGTCCTTTTATGTGGCACATCTCATTACTAAGGGTTTTGCATCCAGGAAGAAGAGGTCATTGTCTCCCTCTACTCTTCCCTCATTAGGTCAATCATCAAATACAATGCCCCATTTGGCTTGTACCTCACTAGACACCTGCAACAACTGGAGAGGCCACAAAAGTACCTCACAAAGAGGATCCTAGGCCTTAAACACTTGTCCTATATGGACAGACTAAAAAAACTCCAACTATTCTCTGTCTCATATCGCCAAGTTAGAGGTGATCTCTGTTTGACTTACAAAGCAATGTCTGACCCAGCTCTGTTAGAAATGCTACATCTAAAGAAATCCCAATCCCTCCACACCACATGCTTCAGAGACCTCAACCTCATTACCACAATTAACAGAACCTGTTGGAGGGACAGGTTCATAACCCAGAGACTGCCCATGCTATGGAAAAGACTTCCCATACATGTCAAGCAGAGCACCTCGCTGACCCTCTTCAAGGGAAATCTTGAGTGGATGGAAAACAGAAAATTCACCCTGGGGGATAACACCAGTGGCTCTACTCGATAGAGGCACTGGGAACTAAGGTTGGGTGGCACTATGCCAGGATAATCCTATGGCTAAGCTTGTAAAAGCCCCAGGGCCATTAGCCTAGTACACACCTATAAACCTATGAACTTGACTGCGTGTTGCCTGTTTGATAGGTAACTGGTAAACCAGTTAATAGAGGACTGGGATAGGTTTAGATTAGAGAGTTTAGTGAGGAGAAGTTTATGAGAAATGGTGTCAAAGGCCTTTGAAAGATCTAATAGAAGGGTGGACACAATGTGACCATCATCGCGGGCTTTGTTAACAGTTTCCAGGAAGGAGAGGAGGACGGTGGTGGTGCTGTGGCCAGGTCGGAATCCATGTTGCCTGGGAGTGAGTAGGTTATTATTTAAGAGGTAGGGTAGGTAGGGAGGTATTATCTGAATCTAGCAAGTAACTTTCTCTCTTTTTGACACCTTGCCAAAAACTAGTTACATGTCATGCCTTTGGGAGATATTTTTTTCTTTCTGTTGTTTTCTTCGTGTCTTAGGCATCCTCTGTTTATTGACTAATACCTCTTTACTAGTTTCTTTACATTGGTAATATCAGATTCCCTGAGCCCCGCAATCTCATTACTGAATGAATAAATGAGTGGACTGCAATGTAAATTAACAGATCTGAAGCAGTCTGCTGAAAAAAAATACTTATCTACAATAAAAGGCACTGTCATAAGTGTGCTTTTTAAGAAGCTATTACATAGCATCATATCAAAAAGATTTCCCTTAAAGGCATTGTCAAACTGGGATCTTTTACAGGACTTTTGAAACACCTAAATAATTAAACCCTGGACTAGCAACATACCTCAACTTTGACTCTTTTTACTAGGAAATAGAATGTAAGACCCCTAAGACATGAAACCTCTTGTGCATGAGCATTCTTGCCTTCTCTGCCCTGCAAACTGGAAGTAATACTAGGAGACAAGGGCTTGCTCAATAAGCTATTAATGCATCCTCTACTTTTGCACATGCAAAAACATGCGTGTGTGTGTGTGTGTGTGTGTGTGTGTGTGTGTGTGTGTGTGTGTGTGTGTGTGTGTGTCTGTCATTTTGCCAGCATTTTTATGAGATTAGCTGAAGTCAATTATCATGGCAGTGTGTGCTCCAAAAGACAAGCTCAGTGACTACCATTTTAACAGTGTGGGCCTAAAAATTTTAACTTATAATTGAAAGGGCTTTAATGCCAATGTTAAATGAAAAATGATTGTTTGGCATGCTTAAGTTCATGAAAACTGATGTAGCTTTACTAAAGAAACTAACTTGGAGATGGTGACATTACCAGAATTACCAAAACACTATAACAATGGGCTCCTTCTTTATGTAGCTAGATCAAAACAGAGCAATACTCTAGTTAGGGCATCCTTTAAGTGTCAGAAACAGGAGGACTTAGGGATGTAAAATGGTGTCTCACCAAAGGAAATTCTGGAAAAAAAAACATCTATTACTCATATCCTTAAGAAAGGTAATAAAATAGAAATTCAAAATTATAGACTGATACTTCTCATATTGCTGTTGGATAAATGCCTTGAAAGACGCTAAATTCATATTTTAAAGGACCCAGTTAACAGCTCGTGTACTATGGAAATACCTTAACATGGTTTCCTCACTAGGATGTCAATGTTTACTCATTTAGTCAAATCCTATGGCCAAGTCTGCCTTGCAATAGACATGGGACTGTCTGTAACTGTTACGTTTTTGCATCTTAATAATGCATTCAATGCCTTAGCACTCTTTATTGCTTACAGGCCTAAAACAATATAATTTCGATTCTTACCTACCTAAATGGACCAGTAACTGGCTTACGGGATGGTCTCAGTTTTCCAGTCCTGTTGGATTAACAAGTATGCAGATGATTGCATGGTGTGATTTACTGTGGTATTAAACAAGGACATAATTGAAATAAAATAATATTTGAAAGATATTACTGAATGGTAAAAAATACTTGCCTCCATTTTAGTCTAGATAAAAATAGCATTAATTATTTTAGAAGGGATGCATTAAAATTTCCAGTAGCATTAAATGACATCATGCTAGAGGACGTTTTTGTCTACAAAGGTCTTGGTATCTCAATGACAAGCAAATTTTCATTTGAGACTCATATTGATAACAGGATTCTGGCCTTAAGACAAATAGGCATAATGCAATAATGTATTTTTTTAAGGTATGAATTGAATACGTTGAAAGGGTATGCTTCTTATTTAAAACCATTATTAGAATACAACAGCTCCTGCATTTATACAGCAAGTCAGTTAGATAAACTTGCATTTGCATAGAGGAAATTTACTAAACACATTCCAACTGTTAACATTTTAAATTATCACAACAGATGTTAAAAGCTGAATTTGTTAATACTTCACTATAGGGACTTTTCAAGTAAAAGCAGTAATGGCGTACGGAGCTTTTAATAATGATACTATATAGGCCTGTTAAAATTTAAATAGATATACTGATTCCTTTAAACACAGGTATCAAAATATGAACTTCTGTATGAATCTGAACAAGTCTACACAGCAAAGTAAATATATTACTCAGGAAATACTGAGAATCTGGAGCAGACTTCCATGTGGTGTACATTCTTTGAATAATTTGATAGAATTCAAAGAAAATTTGAATCGCAGGGCAGGTTATGAAGTTTTCATTCCTAAATTTCTGGAGTCAGTGTAATATTATAGCCCATAGGCTTAAATGCTGCTTTCTATAACTTATTAACTTATGAAGTGGTGCTTTGTTGATTGGGATTTTTATGGACCAATGGCTGATAGACTGTATTTACTCTTATGGTTGCATATATGCTCCTCAAGACTTTTTTTTTCTTCTACACAACTAGCATTTAGATTGGGTGGAGGTTAGGCTATACAGAGCTTTCAACTCAAGAATATGTATATCGGGGAGTGGACCCTGAATGGCACACTAAAAGTAGTAGAACTTTAGAGCTCCATAAACCAGTTAAATTAAACAGGAAAATATGTTTTTTTTAGAGAAATAATAATAAAAGCTTATAGATAAACAGTCAGACTACATAAATAGTAATTTTGGTTGTCTTTCATCAAAATTTTCCTGTCAGAACTTAAAAAATATTTCATTCTCTGAAAATGAGCAACTTAAGTAATTCACATCCCGATGCAGCCTCAAGAAAGTAAATCCAAATGATGATAACTACCTTACAAGAGCTATCTTTGAAGATGGATGACTTTAAAGAAAATTTAGAGAATATTAAAACAAACTGCCAGAAACAGACTGATACTTTTAAGGAATTGTTACAACAGCACCAATCAAAATTAATGAATATCAAAACCTCTCGAAATGATATTGAACTGAAACTCAAATAAGAAGAAACAAAAAGAATATCTTCTGAAACAAAATACTTGGCTGCTAAACAAAATAGACAACTTAGAAAATAGAGAGAGGAGAAACAACATTAGAATTTTCGGGTTACCAGAAAACACAGAAGGTGAGAATATCATTTCATTCTTAACTACTTGGCTTCCTGATTTCTTAGATTTAAAAGAAGGTTTTTCCTTTGATATTGAGAGATCTCACAGAGCTCTGGGGAAATCTGCTTCTTCATCAGCAAATACCCCTCCCAAATCAAGTTATAACATTCCTTTCATATTTGGATAAATAACTAATTTTAAGATCTGCCTCAAGGAAAGCACCTTTAAAGTATAACCAGAACATGATAAGGTTTGACAATGATTACACCACCAGAGTAATAGAACAGAGAAAAAGAGTATGGCCAATGATAAAATTACTAAAGCGAAACAATATCAACACTCAGCTTGTCTTCCAAGCTAAGATAAAAATTCAGTTTGACAATGAGATGAGAACCTTTAATGATCTAGAAGAAGCTTCATCTTTCATCAAAAATAATAAATGTGATTTCTATACCAGAAGATAAGGAATGGATATCCCCATGTCTCAAGAGAATAAAAGAAACAAGTGCTTGGACTGATGTCAGAAAGAAAAAAAAAAAAAAAACAAAAGACTGACCCTAAATCAATGGCTGCAAAAAACTGTTTGTTTTATTCTATCCTCTCAAAGAATTAACTATAGGATAAACTGTCATCAGAAACTAGTTAAAATGAAAGTGTATTCTTCCATTTTTGTCTAAAACAAAAAGATAAATAATCAAACTGCAAGCTTTGTTGCTTAATTTTTTGGTAATTGAAGAATGAATGGTTCTTACAAAAGTGCAGATAGGTCAGCTTGCTCTATTAGTGAATTAGTCCACAGGTTTTATTTATCATTAAATTCTATAGGGCACAAATATAAATAGCTACTTGCTATGGTTCATGATTGTCCTTATCTTTAGATTGTATTTTTGTCTCTATTCATTGAATTTATCTGAATGTTCTGATTTGATTAAATTGGGCACTTTTTATTTTTTATTAGGATTATTTTTCTTAAAATTGTGGTATTTTCTATGATGTTAAAATGTGTCTTCTTCCACTGGATAGTTTTTGCCCATTTTTGCTGTCTTGTATAACAAAATAGCACTGCACTGGCTTGTTGCAGTTGCTTTGTGTCAAGGTATGCTTGAACAGCTTCCTAATGCACATATGGCTATTGTTGTTCAGGGGTATGATCTTATGCTCAGGATTGAGGTAGTTAAATGTTTAATGACTGTTGTAAACATTTAGAGCACTACTTATGTTTGTGGTTAAGCTTTGGCAGCTGCTCGAGTGGTTTACAAAATGGTTGCTAAGAATGTAGAGAAGGAAAAAAAAAACAATAATGCACAGAAGCCGTTGTGGGGCTTGCCTGCTTGAAAAGCCTTTGCTGTATTCTTGATTCACTTGGGAGGCAATGGAGCGTGTAATGGTGTTTTGGTTGTTGGGTGACTGGTGGCTTTGCTGATGCTTTTGTGAATTGAGGATCTGCGGTTTCAGATCACATTGGTGTTTTTTCTTTGTTTAGCAGCTGTCTGGATCTCAGTTTGCTTCTCCTTTGTTTTTTTGTTTGTTTGTTTTTTTCCTTTTTTCTTTGCTTGTTTTGTTGAATGGGGAGGGAAAAAGGAAATGGAGGGAAAGTTTGCTTAACTGGGAGGTAGAAGTGAAGTGTTTTTAATTTTCAAGCCTCACAAGCGCTTCAGTCTGCTTCCCTTGAAGCCCAAGCTGTTTTCTCACCACATTTAGGTTCCCATGGCAACAGAAAACACTGAAGTCACCTCCAAACATCAATGCAAAGCTTCCGAGATGATTCTCAGCAGGCACAGCTGTAATAAGTACAGTTAAACAGTTATTTGTGTTTCCACTAAGCATTACACAATAGAAATAAGATATATAAGCCAGAAAATGAGTCATAAATATAAAAAGTCTATAAGTATTATATCTTAAGTTTGCAAAAAGCATTCTAACTTATTTTAATAGCTATTTCTGTATTACTTTATGCAATGAATATTCTTAATTCTTGATGTTTTTAGAGAGAAGTATACTTTTGGCTTTATACATTTAGTTATGGCAACTGCAGTATTAGTTATGCATAATGAACATCTTACTGATAGTGTGATATTCAATCTTTCAACATCTTCAATATAATTATTAATACTGCTAACTGACTCAGTGCAATGTGCAAACAGCCTTCTTTATAGATGACAACTTCTGAATTTACATAATATTTAATATAAAAAGAAGGGTAAATTATTTTGAAACATTTATAGTAGACGAATACTGGACAAATTATCTTTAGAATTTTAATTGTTTTGTTAATCTCTTAATACAACTAATTATGGGCAAGTTTAATCAACAAAGTTGATAGAAAGAAATATGTATGTGTTGTTACTCTGATGTAATTGGTAGATTACATAATAATCTAAGACATTTGTTTAGATTGATTCCTTTTTGTTCTAGAAACTTATTCGGGTTGTGTTTAACAATATGACATTACTTCAGACCAAATGCCCTTCAAGCCAACATTAAAATAAGAATATGTAGGAAGTCAGCATGAATGTGACACCCAGAGAAAGTAACTTGTTACAACCTGAAGTAAAAATCTATTATAAAATTATACACAATATTTCAGACCTTCGAGCTACCAGGGAAATGTATAAGATTGGAATTGAATATATTTTAACTCATTACTCCAGACCTTGTCACTGCATGAGAACCACAATCCACAACATTTACCAATATTACTAAAGAACAAGTTATTAAATAATATTTTTATATCTTTCAAAAAACAAGTTAATGTATACAATGCCTTTAACTGTAATTTGTATTATCCAATGACTGGAGTAGCATGATTTGTGATATCTGAATAGGAGTCTATGGAAGGTAATTACATATATTAGTAAAACTTTAATTAAATACATATTAATCGATTTGCTATGAAGTATAGTTTCTCATATGAGTAATACTATTAGTGTTGCATCCCAAACAATACAGCCATATCCATTAGGGAGAATATCTGGAGGAATATAACAAGAATGCTTGTTCACATTATATAAACTTTCATTGTTAAGGGGTTCCAACTACAACTAAAGTTATTATCAAAATTTCTGGACAGTAGAACATTATAAAACTATCTAATTGAGTCAGAGTTCTTTGAAAGAGAAACATATATATTTCCTTTTTTGCACTATTTGTTTATCATTAATACTTTTCATAGACCATAGACATTTTATCTTTACAAACTATTCTCTGCATATAGTTTATGGAGCTCAGAGGTTTGTTATGTCTGTTAAAGGTATGAGTGATAATCTAATAGACTTATTTTTATCTATTAAATTTAGGAATGATTTTCATTCCATGTCTAGAGTGGAATTCGCTTATATCATTTTTGTCATGTTTATCTTGATATCATATAAAACATTTATTTTTTAAGCCTGACCAAAATAGTACTCTATGGATACTTATGACAGAGAAAAGTTTAACAATCTGCTTTAAATACTTACACATAAAGACAAAATGTGCTATTATCAGAAGATTATATTAAACAGTCAGAAAAGGGGAAAAAGAAGGAAAGGAATAAAATCTTATTTTTTGACAATAATCTGATCTAGATTTAACTTTACTATCCTTGAATACCAATGGTTTAAATATTTATTTTTATTTTACATTTGTTAACCGGGGGTGTCTGACTGAGTCAAAAAGGCACTTTTTCAGCAGAGGCCAGGGGAGAAAAGTTCCACAAAGAAAAATTACAGACACATTTAGTTATTTAGACATGATCAGTATACACACAAATTACAATAGACATGTTTTTACAGTGGTATGCAGCACATAAACAGTTACAGTGGAGAGAACAAACAAAAAAATATTAATTTTAAAAATAAAGGTAATTAATAGATTTGTGGTGTACAGCTGAAATTTGGAACATTGTAGATTAGCCAGTGTTTGTGAGTAAGATTGAAAACTATTATCAAGTGCTCTAGATTATGTAAGTATATGTTATCTGCTTTCACTAGCTTGGGGAGCAATCATGGCACTGTCAACTTTGCTTGAGATGTTGCCTGATGAGGTATTTAAAGGAGGCTTTGGATGATGTGTTTTGAATGCTAGTAGGGACAGAGTTTCATTTTTTAGCCACTGAACTACTATATAGTGCATCTCCAAAGCTATTGTAGCTGTTGGTGACTTCTAGTAGTAGTTTGCTTGATGATCTAAGAGGCCTTTTGGCTGAGTGATGTTGCACTAGGTTTTTGAGAGCAGGACACTTATTGGGGAGGTAATAGATAGAATGACAGAGGCAGAGCTGATTGTAGGCTAGGTGGTTGGGCAGTTCAAGCCAGTGGAGCTGTCTCAAAGCAGTACAGTGATGAGTTCTATATGAGCAATTTGCAGCAAAGCAGGCAATTGTGTTATAGCAGGCTTCCATTTTGCTTAATTCAGTTTTGTTGAGATTAGTCAGAATGGGAGATGCATAGAGTAGGGTGGATAGAAGTTGGGAGAGAGAGCAATGGCTGATCTTGTGTTGTTGGTAAGAAATGGTTTGATACGGTAGAGTGTCCCCAGTTTGGCATGTACTTTTTTAATAGTTAAGTTGAGATGACTATCAAATTTTAGGTGGGAGTCTATGGTTATTCCCACTAGCTTAGCCTGTGCCACTGGAGCAAATGGAGTAGCATTTGTGGAGTAGATAGTGAATTAACTGTTAGTGTTTTTGTTAGAATTGGTTATAATCATAAGCTGAGTTTTCTTTGAACTGAGGATAAGTTGGGTTTTGGTAAGGTAGTTTTCAACATCAGAGAATGCTAGTTGAGTTGTTTGCAGGAGGATGGGAATATTTTGTGCAGCACAGATTAAGGTAGTGTCATCTGCATACTGAATTATAGATGCATGCTGTGTGGATGTATGGAGGTCATTTGTGAAGACTGTGAATAGTAGCGGTCCTAAGACAAAACTCTGTGGGACTCCTATAGTTATGGGCAGCTGAGGAGAGAGAGAATTTTCCCATTTCACAGCTTGGTACCTGTCAGTTAAGTAGCTTTCGAACCAGGTAAGAGTGGAATTTGATAGATGATATTGGTTTAGTTTGTTTAGGAGGATTTGGTGTGAGACTATGTCAAATGCTTTGGACATATCCACAAAAAGAGTTGACACTTGTAGGCCTTCATTTTTGTGATGGTTTACTGTGTCTGTGAAGCAGAGGAGGGCTGTAGTGGTAATATGGGCAGGTATGAAACCATGCTGAGTAGGTGACAGGATGTTGCTGTCTAGGAGATAGTTTAGCATCTGGGTATGGATGCATTTTTCTAGGATTTTGGCCAGGGGGGAGAGTAAAGCAACGGGTCTGTAGTTATTAAGTTCAGTGGAGGTCCCGCCTTTATGTATGGGTGTAACATAGGATATTTTCCAGAGTTTGGGCACATAGTTTTCAACAATTGATCTGTTTATGAGAGTGGAGACTGGGATAGCAATAGCATCTGCTGTGAGTTTCAAGAAATAGCTAGGGAGTAGTTTGGCTGCTGTTGATGAGGTTTTTAATTTGGAGAGCATGCTTTTGATTGAAGTGGTGGAAAATGTTTTGAGGGTAAAGCTTGCATTAGTGTTATTTGTGTTGGGGGGGGATAGTGAGGAAGGAACTGTCCTGTGATACTAAGGATAGAATTGAGTTCACAAAGTAGGAGTTGAATTCTGTTTTGATGGCAACTTTAGTGTCATGGGTGGTTGGTTTGGGGGTAGCCTTTTGGGTGGATTTTAGTAGCTGGTTTAGATTTTTGTGGATTGTGTTGGTATTTAGTTTGTAATGTTGTGTACTAGGATTTTTTGTCCAATAACCCAAGTAAAATATCAAATTTATTGAAATATTTAAAATTAAACAAAGCCCAGATAGTCTTCATTGAAGAGATGCATTTCAAAACAAATGATAGTTATTCTTGGAATCCCAAGGATTATTTAAACTTAACTCAATCTACTTATAAGACAAAGACTAAAGGTGTAACAATTTTATGGAAAAAGAATATTATAATACCAGAAATCATTTATAAACATGAATACAAAGAGGGTCCCAAGGCTTTCATAGTAATCACATTTCAAAATCGAATATGGACTTTGGTAAATCTATACTGGCTTCCTGGCATTGAAGTAAGAACAATCAAAAATCACATAGATTTTATCTCTAATAATTATACGGGTAATTTAATAATGGGATGAAATTTCAACTGCATTCTAAATTCTTCTGAAACTACTAATAAGAGACCCCCCCCCCCCTTCAGACTTGTTTTATCTCTAAATCTTTAAAAAAGTGGATTGATTCATTTAATTTACTGGATTCATTTAATCTGAAAGATGATAAGTCTTTATTGTTTTCACACCAAGACCGTAGATTTGGCACCCAAACTAGAAAAGACAAAATATTAATTGTTCAAAATCTACATTTAAAAATCAATAATTTTTCAATTACTCCATGCCCCTTTACAGACCATGCTTCTTTAATTTTAAAAATCCAAACTGATTTCAAACCTTTAATTGTCTCCTCTACAATTCCATCATATATAACAAAAAAAAAAAAGAATTTAAACACTGGTTGTTATCAGAATTACAGTTTTTTCTAGATACTAATTATGCAACATAAATCAATAAAGTAATGATATGAGGCTCATTAAAAGCTTATTTATTGGTAAAACCATTAGTTGGCACAAAAATAAATTAAAAGTGTGGGACACAGCATTATTTAATGTTCAATCCAAACGTATGTCAATAAAAACTAAAAAAAAAAACAAGCCTCTCCACAAATCAGAAAAAAAATGGAAGAGTTAAATAAAAAATATAATGAAATATTAGCACATAAAACTAGTTTAGCTTTAGAAAAAATTAAAAGTAAATTATTTAGCCACTTCTCCAAAATATCTATACAACTTATCCACAGGAGTCAAAATACAAATCAAAGCTAATAATATTAATAACGTTTATCATGAAATGAAAGGAAAGAATATATCAGATATAAGAGATATTCTTGATGCATTCAGACATCACTACATGGAACACTTTAAAAGAGAGAATTCTTATATTGACCAACTAAACTCGAATATTAATTCTATCAATATTAAAAAAATACCAGAAGAATTAAAATCAGAATTACAAAAGCCTATATCCTATAAGGAAATTATTGACAGAATTAAATAAGGCAAGACTAACAAAGCACCAGGAATAGACAGTATTACTATGGAATTATACATACTTTTCCCTCCAATGATAATCTCCCTTCTCCGTAAATCTTTAACAGACGTTCAATCAAATACAATAATACCACCCTCTTGGAAATATTCTTTAATTATTCAGATTCTATAAGAGGATAACACATCAAATTTATATACTTCATATAGGCACATGTCATTAGTGAATAATAATTACAAGATATTCATGCCAATTTTAGATAAAAGAATCAAAATACCATTATCTAAAACAATTAATAATGACCAAACGGGATTTATATATAATAGATACACACACACAATAATATCAAAAAGATACTCACTCTTATAGATTACATAAATAAAGAAACTAGAGAGACACCTATAATAGGTTTGGATATAAAGAAAGCCTTTGACTCTCTAAACTGGGATTATCTATTTAGAATATTAGCACTAATCAATGTCCCCCCTTGTTTCATTCACTTATTAATATATATATATATATATATATATATATATATATATATATATATATATATATATATATAAACAATTTGGCCGATGTTAAATTAGGCCCTTTCACATCAAATCTATTCATATAACAAAAGGCACCAAACAAGACTGTCCTCTGTCACCTATTCTTTCTGCTCTAGCCATTGAAGTATTTGCTGAAACAATATGCAACAATCTAAAAATAGAAGGGGTGGATGTATATAATTAATATAATTCTAAAATAATGCTTTTTGCTGATGGTATATAACTAACCTTAATTAATTCTAAAGAGTCCTTAGAGGAGCTGGATGTAGTGATTGAGAAATTTTATTTGATTTCAGATCTTCACTTTAATAGATCAAAATCTAAATTTTTATTCTTAAATAAAAAACAAAAAGAAGTTCAAGTTAAAGAAAACCATAGTCTAGGAAAACAAGAATCAACTTAGGAATAGTGTTAAGCAAATCTCTAAATGAGATGACATCAATAAATTGCAACAATATTATTAATACAATAAAAACTTGTATTGACAGATGGAATAAAGTACTATTAACATTTGAAGACAGACTACAATTAATAAAAATGGCTTTACTACCCGATATTTTGTATGTGGCTACTGCCATTCAGTTGACTTCTGAAAATGTGTTTTCAAAGAAATTCATTCATTTTTATTAAAATTCTTATGGTTTCCTAAGAGAAATAGGCTTGCCTTAACACATCATATCAGACCATGGAAACTAGGATGATTAAACTTTCCAGATATAGAAACATATATAAAGACATCCAATTTCAAAACTATTATAGACTGGATAACTACAAATCACCTTGCAAATTGGAAATAACTACTAACTGTTATATAAACTGTTATATAAATATATTTAAACAAGTTTTCAATATTAGATAAAATTAATAAACCTTGCTACCTACTAAATATTTGCATGCAATACAATATAGCAAAACCTACTAAAACGCATTTGATTAATTACTACATCAACTAATTTAGGAACCTTATAAATGCTAATTTGGATTTAAAGCTTTGGATTAACCTTTTAGTACCTTTTGCCATAACAAGAGACTATCCCCATAAAATATATAGAGAAGTAATCATTTCTTGGGAACAAAATACATCTTATTGTTGGTTATAATGCATTAACAATTTAAAAGTTTTAGACATGCAAGAGATAAAAACAACTCATAAAAATCAATCACAGGATTGGCTGACTCTACAAAGCATTCTAATGTATACCCAAGATTTATTCAGAATAATTAATAATTCTTCTTGTAAAACTATACTGAAACTCATAAATCCCTTATATGGAACTATATAATGACCATAAAAATGAAAATAGTATATCCCACTTATATAAAGAACTAATAATCTATAAAACAACACCTAAAGCTCCTTACTGGCAATACATCTCAAAAGGTTATTCATTACAACTAAATGAAGAAACTAAAGCAAACATTTTGTTATCAGTTAAATAAACTTCACACATACAATATTGGAAAGTCTTTAATCAGAAATATATACACAGAGCTTTTTTACCCCAGATAAAATTACTAAATTCAGATCCTCCACAAATAGAATATGTTGGAGATGTGAACAGACAAATAGAGTAGACTGGAATCATATTTTTTTCTGATTGTTCTAAAATTAAACTGTATTAGAATGGAATTAATACATTTTTACAAGCTTTGTTTAATGATTCCTTTATCTTATCTAAAGCACTGATCTTTTTGAATGTGAACGAAGGTCCTCATCTGAACAAAACAAATATGTATTTGTTATGAAAAATGTTTGCAATTTCAAGTAAATGTATCACCAGAAGATGGAACTCAAACATATCACCAACTTTGGAAGATTTTTACACTCTACTGAAGAGCTCAATTTTGATGGAAATGAAAATTAAAGAGCTAAGGATTTTACCAAGACCACTGGTTAACAATCCATGGAAAAAAGTTTTGTCATTGCTTCATACTTTACATACAATGAGCTAATATTATCTGATGAACAGATTGTTATAACTAATATTACTTGTTTACAACCAAAACTATTATTAATGTCAGGCTGGTGTATGTATTGTATATAGTTATGCAAAATGTCATGTATAAAATATTATGGAATTATATATCAGTACTTGAAAATAAAAATTTTCTGAAGTAAAAAAAGAATATGTATATTCTGCTAGAACACTAGACTCTTCAGGTGATATACAGCGTTTTACTCTAAATCAAGCAGTTATAATCATCTCTTTCAAATTTAACACAGTCATCTAAAAATATACCTTACCAGAAACACTGTGCTAACCTGAGCTTTCTACTAACTGCATTAATAGCGTGGCTTCATCATGGTGAATAGGGGCAGGTATACAGGAAACAATGTCAGGTAGCAAAAACTTATGCCATCTGTAAACTATCTTCCAGTTTGCACACATCCTTTCAAGAGCTATTCTATAGATGGACCTCCTTGATATAGATGTATGTAACACATAGTTGTTAAATCCTTTAGGTAAATTAGACATACGTAAGTATACTCACATTCCCAACTGGTGTTCTACTCCATTCTTTTATGATGTGTGAACATTCTGAAAATGTCATGTCACGATGTCAGGTATGTCACACTTTAATGTGTAAAACGTATATTGTAAATGATGTCCATGTCTCATTGCATATTCGTGGCATGAACATAAAAAGTCTGGTGATTGTCAACATATTCGCTGTTGTGCTTAGGTGTACAGACAATCAAGTGATGTCTACCAGTGCAATAGTTATCTTGGTAGTACTATCATTCTACCTGTCAGGTATACCTCTGTTGAGTACTCAATGCACCTTTTATTCATATTTGCAACACTGACACTATGACATACTGCATATATTAGTAATGATACATTCTGTAGATACAGACTCTATGGAACAGAATGGTTGTATTCCACTTTGATGTAGAAATAAACATCCTTAATAAATATTTGTCAGTTGAAGCAGGGGGATCACATGTACTGTTCCACATCTGTCAGTCAGATATTTTGCTTTCGATGGATAATGTGTTTAGGTGCTTGGGGCAGCTGTTATTAATGTCATTTCCCACTTTCAATGCACACATTCTGATCAATTCTAATACCCATGCAATTCTACACCAATGTAGATGGTCGATAATGTGGTCTTCATCTTATTTTATCTAGCTGTTATTCTCAATCATGACCTATTTCCGTATCCATTCATTGTTTATCCCTGGTGAAATTATCTATCTGATATATATACACTTACATATTCCTATGTTTTGATGTTGTTTGCCACGTATCACATACCATTGACATTGTAGTAATTTAATAACTGTCACATGCCCATCTCTCTCTCTCTCTTTCTCGCTATATATATATATATATATATATATATATATATATATATATATATTGGATATATATATATGTGTGTGTGTGTGTGTGTGTGTGTGTGTGTGTGTGTGTGTGTATATATATATATATATATATATATATATATATATATATATATATATATATGGTTCCTTTCAGAATTTTGCCTCTTCAGAAAGTCAAATTTCATATGGTTAAGACCATATGTTTGACTTTCCTAAAAGTAAAACCATTTTATGGAGATCATGGTACAGTGAAGATTGAGGAATTTTCCCTTTTTCCCACTGTACTGCAATCTCAGATTTGGCATATATAATTTGCAGGGGGTGCAGAGGTGCTTGCCCCCCTATAAAAAAATGTCGATTTTTGACATTCAGAAACTCAAACGTGCGGTCTCAACTATATGAAGTTCGACTTCCTGAAGAGTCGATTTTGTGATATAGACCCATGTATATAGATACAGACATAGATAAATATGTAATTATATTGATATATCGAGATAATATAGCTATAGATCTATATCTGTCTATTTGTATACATAGATAGGTAGATATAAATAAACACACACATACACACATGCACACACATACGCACATACACACATGCGCACATACACACACACACACACTTAGTGTAAGCATGAGTTAGGTGAATAAGTAGCAGATTAATATAGAAGGTTAGAAAGGTAACTTGAAGTCAGTTTAAAGATGTCAAATCTAAGTGGGAAGATTTTTTATATAAGTATCCGTCAGCAGAGACAGTGGCCTGAATATTTCTGTTGCGGCACTGTTGGAACATTCCCATTTTTCAAGTGCTACATATGTGGCAGCACTTACTTGTCTGACTAACTGTGGTTGGGGGGTGGGGGGATTGCTGGAAGTATGCCAGCAGCAGATTACTTCCATATCCTATGGCTATATTCTATGATTGCTTAGGGTGGAAACATCATCCATGCTGTAGCAACATATACACCTTGGCAATACATTACATGTGTGAGGAGAAGACATTTCATTGTTAGGGCTGTGTGATTCTAAGTTCTTTGGATTTGCAACTTACACACATTTGTTCTTAGGCAAATAACTAATATATATTGCTTTAAAACATTCTACTGCTTGGACTGATGTTAAGATGCAGCACTTTGGGTGGTATCATAGTCCTGCTCTTCACAGATGCATAACAGGAATATGTGAACCATGTCACATGTCCCTAAACCTATATTTAAACAAGCAAAGCATGAAAAAGTGGTAATAATTGTATAAGTTCTGAGCCTTGTAATAGAACACCTAGTTCAAATTCACATATGTTAATTCCCATACTCTGACAAGTTCTCAAATGCAGCTGTATATTTCCTTTAAAAGAAAATGGGTGTAAATCTACATAGATTTCTAGAGACTTTCTTTGCAATTATGCATGGGGATGGGCCTTGAACTGTTTGCTCACAGCTTACCTAAACTTTTTATTTTTTTTTAATTCACTCTGAGGATGTTTTTTTGTAGACAACCTGTTAAAGGTTTTATAAAGTTGAAAATGGGGTAGATTTTACAGTTATAAATAGGGAGGAGACGAGCCAAGGGTTGTGCAGGTGAAGGTGGGAGAAGATATGCACTATGTTTTTCTTTAGGATAGTTGCCCAGTCTTCCACATTTTTAATAAGGGAAGCTGGGGAAGATAAAAAAATGAGAGTATGTCAGAGA
Organism: Protopterus annectens; assembly: GCF_019279795.1. Lineage (NCBI taxonomy): Eukaryota > Metazoa > Chordata > Ceratodontiformes > Protopteridae > Protopterus > Protopterus annectens. Next base: position 995,712,078 of record NC_056747.1, read on the forward strand.
GCGGGTTAAGGAAGAGTTATGAATTTTTTTATCAAAACAAGAAGCCACAGACAAGACAGACAGGATCAAAGCAAAAAGCACAGACAAGACAGACAGGATCAAAGCAAGAAGCACAGACAAGACAGACAGGATCAAAGCAAGAAACACAGACAAGACAGACATGGTGGGCTGACAATGGGGGTGGGGGGCAACACCTTCATGGCAACCATGGAAAAAACAGAGATTAAGGAAGGTCTTGTGCCAATATTGACCTTAGGCCTGAAGGCTTCAAATATTTCCTCACCATAATACACCAGAGAAGGCTGACCCCAATGATGTGGGGGTCAGGGCCATTGGAGGCTTGGCGAGAAAATATTTGAAGCCTTCAGAACTAAGCCTGGACAGTGAGTGTTCTACCTGCTGAATGAGAGATTGGTATGCACCCCAGTGCCATTTTATGGCCCTTTTGATTGCAGCCTAATTCAGGTCTTGAAGCCCATGGTCCTGGATTGCCATACTTTCATACGCTGGGGAGCTCACAGGGTTGGAGTCACCTCCTCCACCCTGCAAATTATTCTCCAGGCATGCAAGGGGAAGTGGTGATTTTTCCCTCACCCTGAGGATTGTAATCTGTCTACCCTGGGTAGTTCTAAACCTTAAGAAAACAGAACATAAGGAGGATGACTAGAAAGAAAAAAAGAAAGATGAAAAGAAAAGGAAAAAAATAAAAAGAGTGTGAGAGAGAGAGAGAGATGAAGACACCGAAAAGACTCATAAATGTTAAGTAGTGCATTCCTTTATTTCAATGACAGAAAAATGAGAGAAATTAACATTTTATTCCTTAGTATGAAACTGTTCACCAATTATAAGGGCAGTATACATAGTCACTTGATCATATGTGAAAGGGGTATTCCTAATGCTTATGAATTAGCTCTGCAAAGGCACTTTTTATCGATGCCATTTATGTTAAAGCACAAGGCATGAAAAATAATGAGATGCAAATGGGAATTGCTGTATATGCTAATGAGGCAGTTTTGTAATTCATAGTCTGACATCAATGTGGTATTTACATCCATTGTTAAACTCACTGGTTTATCCAAGTATGCAAAAGCAGTTCCCTGATGCACAAATTAATTATTTCTCCCAGCAAGTCCTTAATTAAGTTTTATTAAGTATGCACTAGCAATAAAATGACACAATAGTTCTGCCCAGCGACCACTTCAGCAGTCTGGCCAAGTATGCACAGGCACTTTGTTTGACCTACAAATGAATTATTTGCCCCAGCAAACCCTTCAGAAAATTCATGCTAACACAAATCCTTCTGTTTAAGCAAGCTTGCAATTTTATAAGAGCAATAATTAAAATCTGTTCCTATTTTTGAGCCTTTGTTACTCTTTATTTTTGGCTTTATTCAGATTTCTTCAGCTGAAAGGTCCAAAAGTATGCAAACCTCTATACTGCTGCCAGTGAACTACGTCATCCTCTTAATCTCCCACCCCACAACCCCCGCTTCAGAAAATCCATGCTAACACAAATCATTTAAAATATGTTGTTGCTTTGAGCCTTTGTTCACTGTTTATTTTACACTTATCCAGATACCTTGAGCTAAGAAGTCAAGAGGTATACAAGCCTCTAAATTGCTGCTCTTGCTTCTGCCAGGGAATTGCTCACACACTCTCACTCTTCACTCTCTCTCTCTCTCTCTCTCTCTCTCTCTGACACACACACACACACACACACACACACACACACACACACACACACACACACACACACACACACACACACACACACACACACACACACACACACACAGTCTCTCCTGCTTTCGTGCATGCATTCACACATATATATGGGTCTACTTTAACCCATCGAAATAAGACTTCAGCAAAACTCTGTTTCGCTAGTCCGGTTACACAAAAGTGCATTTCTCCAGAAATGCATTTTTGCGAAATTACAGTTTACACAGATTGTTGCTGAAGATTGTGCCAAACATTCTAATGAAAAGCACATGAGGCTGGAAACTAAGAATACAGTCAAACGTATTTATTTCAACACAGTTTAGCGCTTTCGTCTGGTGACCATCACCAGACTTCTTCAGACAAGTTTAAACATAAGCGTAACCCTTTTATAGATACTTAAACAAGATAATTAACTATCAAGGAATTAAAACTAATTGAGCTATTTATTAGAGTTATTAAAAGCAGCCCAGATCAAAAACCTAAAAACACAAGTAAGAAAAACACATCCTCTGTCATACAAGTTTATATTAATGTTGTTTAAGAACATATGAAATTTATAAAATATATATTATAACAAATGTATATAATTATCATTTAAATTATTTCTATTCATCTATCAAAAACTTTCAGTTTAAGTTTGCTAGAAATGGATATTACATTATTGAGTCCTGGTAGGAAGTAAGCATTTAAAAAAACTTGCCACCAGGTTTTGTTTAAAATGCATTGTTTTGAAGCTTTTTGTGAAATATAATATAAAACCAAACTAGGTGGGTGGCTACGCCCCCAACACCCCCCACTGTGGGGGGCTGTGCCCCCCTAACTATATTTACTAACTCCAGGATCATACTACAGTGGAGAAAAGGGCATATACATTTCACTTGCCTTGCAGTACTCTACACAATGTCAGTACTTCACTTCAGTGAAACGAGATTCTGTGAAATGAGTTTGCAGTAATTTGAGCTTTCAGTGATTTGGTCATGGTGAATTCAAATTCCGTGAAATGAGCTTTCAACGAAACAAATTAGACCTGTGAAAACACATAGGGCAGCATTCACGAAACCTCCATGTAAGAGTTAACATGTCTTACACGGAGGCTGCAGTTAAACGGTATGACGTCAGCATGCCATGCATATGCATGAGGGCATGCTGAATCACACCCTAGGCTAACATGGTCTGTGTAGGAAAGTAGGGGGCATGTCCGAATGGCGAGTTCTGCAAAGGGACACGCCCCCAGAAGAGTCAGAGTCCTGAAAGTAAACTCCCACGAGCGAGTCCGCGGAAATGTCAAGGAACACAACACCACACATGCCCCCACAGACTATAAACCAAACTGTAATGTAAAATGTAAAAATAGCAGTTTATTTTTTTTTTTTTTATAATTTCCAAAATGTTTGCCCGTAGTTGCGCTGGTTTGCGTGGGTATGCCCTCCGCTCAGCCACAGTTAGCAGTCATTGAAAAGCATATAAGATCTAAATATGCAAATTAAGCCAAGTAGCAATAGCGTAGCGGTAGAGACGTTGATCAAAGAGGAGGTAGTCACAGTTCGAGCCCCCACAACATCATTTTCTATATTTAGTTAAATAAGCATGAAACAATCCCCTGACATATATATATATATATATATATATATATATATATATATATATATATATATATATATATATATATAACTATAATTTAAGTAAAATATAATGAAATGGGCCATGTATTTTTGAAGAAATCCAAGACAATAAAATAAAAAATGTCATAAGTGCCCATAGCTGAGCAGGGCTCTCACAAGCTGAATATGACTGTTAGCAGGTGAGCAGCGGTTTAACAGGTGTAATATGAGTGCCCGGAGTTGAGCAGTGCTTTAACACACTTAAAATGGGTGCCCGTAGCTGAGCAACACTTCACACAGTGTAATATGTGTGCTCATAGCCAAATAACGCGGTACCCAGCGTAAACCATTTGCATGGAGCTGCGCAGCGTGCCAGCCGGCTTACCGACAGACAATATTGAGCAAGCTGTATCAAAACCGCCTTTACACAGACACACCACCTAGCCTGTCTAGACAGTAGTAAAATAAAAAAAAAGATAAATCCAGGAAAATGAAAGAAGTATCTAAAGATGCAAAATTTAATACAGCAAAAGACTCACAACAAACAAACGCTCTTTTTCACAAATGCGTTTTCGTCCGACATAAACCAGGACTTCATCAGATTAATTTCAAATGAAACCAATTAGCAGTTTAAATAAGCATAACAATTAATTTGAACCAATCAACAATAGTATATTCTAACCAGCAATTCAAAAATCAATTAGTCTCATAAATATTAACTCAAACTTGTTGTATTGTCCCTAAAAATAAAAAGTTCATTGACCCATTCTATGTGTGTGGTGTTGCAATTAAATATTATTGTGAAACCTTATAACTAGATAAAAGCCTGCTTGCTATTATTTTTCTTTTAAAAACTACAATACTTATTAATAAATAATTAAAAAATATGTTAAATAGTTTAAAATATTATGTAATTTCTAGCCATTTCAACCTATTGCACTTTTACATGATAAATGCTGCCATCTAGTGGTTTTATTTAATACTTCAATAAACTAAATATCAGCAGCTTTCAATTTTAACACTGGGGATAGGGAAATATGGTCATTTAATCCAGGTTTTCTCGTGGCATCTAATTTAATTTGCCACCATAATTCTTTATAAGCTAACCATTCTTCCCACAAACCTCCCCTCAAGTGTTTTTTAACCTGTTCCAACACAAAAAAAACAAATTTTGCTTCTAAACATTCCTTAGTATTTGTGTCTTTACATTTCTGAATAAAACCACTAGATGGCAGCATTTATCATGTAAAAGTGCAATAGGTTGAAATGGATAGAAATTACATAATATTTTAAACTATTTAACATATTTTTTAATTATTTATTAATAAGTATTGTAGTTTTTAAAAGAACAATAATAGCAAGCAGGCTTTTATCTAGTTATAAGGTTTCACAATAATATTTAATTGCAACACCACACACATAGAATGGGTCAATGAACTTTTTATTTTTAGGGACAATACAACAAGTTTGAGTTAATATTTATGAGACTAATTGATTTTTGAATTGCTGGTTAGAATATACTATTGTTGATTGGTTCAGATTAATTGTTATGCTTATTTAAACTGCTAATTGGTTTCATTTGAAATTAATCTGATGAAGTCCTGGTTTATGTCGGACGAAAACGCATTTGTGAAAAAGAGCGTTTATTTGTTGTGAGTCTTTTGCTGTATTAAATTTTGCATCTTTGGATACTTCTTTCGTTTTCCTGGATTTAAAATAAAAAAAAAGCAATGGTCAGGCTCAAATCCAGGATACTGTGCACCATAGTCAAAGTACTAAACCACTAAGCCATGACAGCTGTACTTAGAAATGCAGTATTAGCATATATATAGGAATGAATGGAAATAGAAGCATGACAAAGCAGGTTTATTTAAGCTGATAAATATCCAAAATGGCCAATCACAGATAAGTGCGGGAAAACGGGCATATATAAGCCCCATAGGCGGGAATACACAGCATAACTGATTGTGGAACCCATTTGCAGTCAGGATGGCAGGTGTAGGAGAGGGGAGTCGCTTCCGAGCACAGAGGTGGGGTGTTGAGCAGTCCAAATATATGGTTTGGCTCTTAGTCCATGATCATGAGGCTCAACTCATGCAGGGCCAGGTTCCCTGGGGTGCATACAAGACAGAGGCATGGAACCGGCTGGCACATGATCTCACCAGTGCCACAGGCATACCAAGGACTGGTGAACAGGTCCGTCACCACTATGCGGACCTGAAGAGACATAAGCAGGACCAACTGAACCATTGGATCCAGGAGGCCTGGCAAATGTCCAACGCCCCATACTGAGTAAGTATCCATGTAATTAAGTATGTAAGAAATTTATCTTAGCCTATATTATGGAGATGTATTTTCCAATATTACTTCATTTATATCACAGCTGCAGGTGTCCGTTCTATGAATCGTCGAGCGTATGCTGATAGGTTGGTGCGGTTGCGCCACCATGCAGGTTAGTAATTATTTTAATGGATTTGTTATAGAATATAAGTGAGACAGCTTGTAAAAGAGTTCAGTGTAGTCACATATTAATAAAGTTCAAATAAGCCTAGAAGAAAGATTCTGCTAGTACTGTATGATTAGATAAGTGATGCAGCCTGTAATCCAGAAATAAACATTAAATAAGTATCAAATAGAAATGTTCCCCCTGTATTGTAATATCAGATAACTGCTTCAGCCTAAAAATGACTTGTGAACAATTTACAGAGGATAGACATGTGTCAAATATATCCCCTTTTAAAATCTGCCATATGAAATAAGTGAGTCTGTTGGAAAGGATTGTTGTAACAAGTAAGAAATGTTACTAACGCCTAGAATTCTGCACCATCATGAATTGTAAAAATAAAACAAGTGAGAGTATGAGAAAGAGGAATGAATCGACCAAGAAAGCTGTAATAAGTCTGGAATAAAGTTATACTGCAGTCAGTACATTATGAAATGAATGAGACAGCCACAACCAAAGAGTGAAATGGGTTTAAGAAAGTACTGAACCTGGAATGTGTCTGTCCCACAATTTGGATATGTTGCTGTACCCTTGCAATATGGAGATAGTATGGTTGTATGAAATACTGAACATCCACAGTTGTCTAGAGCCATATAAATCAAATGTAGCAGGATGCTGTACCTGAACACAGCCAAATATGAACATGTATGAATAAAAATAGAATGTATATTAATGTAGCAGTAACATTCCCACCACCAACATTCCTAAGGTTACATATAGGAAACTGTACTAAGATATGTAGGGTATATATATCTGCAGCTACTAGAAATGTACAGCATATGTATAGGTAGTTTAAGTTGTTAATGTAATATTTCTTCACCCTACCCTATTTCACAAATAATGCTATTCCACACCAAACTGGGTATGTGCATTCACAATTAATTTGCATGGACATTTGTCCTGTTGGTTCATACATATCTGCATGTACGTTGATGCATGTGCCCTGTTCACATATCCAAACCTGATGGCCTGTTGCCATCAATCAACCCTGCATGCTGTTGGATTGTGTACTGTTGTTCTAAATATGCATGTGTTATGCTTGCTGTTCAATGTTTGGAATTCATGGGTGTTTGGTTAATGGGAATACTGATGCATGCTGTTTCAACTAATTTTGAATGGTTTTGTTTGTTACTAACCCAAAATGTCATAAAATACTGCTAAACATAGGACAAGAGGGAAGGCGGGTTCCAGCGGACCCTCCTCTCCCACCTCAGCTGGCGACTGCACCTGACACTAGTGCCTAGGCCGGAACCTCCACTGGTGGCCCTGTGCCACCTTCAGGTGGAAGCACTGCAGGGGATGGGGCTCGTCCCCCCTCTGCAAGCGTGGCTGGAGGAGAACGTCCACTCACCCTCCAAAGTGTCTGGTCTGTGGTGCGTAGCGAGATCAGGCATTCTGTGCTTGAACCATTACGTCAGCTTGAGGCATGGGTGGTGCAACTCACGGGTGTGCCTGCCCATCCTATACAGCCCCCAGCACAGCCCCGTCCTGGGCAGTGAAGGCGCAGTGGTAGCTGCCCATGGGTGGGGATCTCAGTTCCACTGTTGTCATCTGTGGGTTCATGGGCTTGCGATATCCAAACATCCGCCCCTGTCAATTGTGTTTCCCCCCACATGTGTCATATTCTGCCTCTGTATGCGTCTTGTTTGTCTTGTCTGTTAACCTCCCCAACCTACCTCCCCAAATATACCTAATTCCTGTACCTCACATTCCACTCTCACCTTAAAAAAAAACAAAAAAAGGGCACTCTGTTCCCACAAAAAAATTATGCCCCATACATAGCTGCCCATTTTGCAGACATGTCTGCTGGACATGTCAACTGATAATTAAAATTGGCTGTACAACATATTTTGTTGTCCTCACCCCTCTCTCAGGGGTTGAAGGTTTCAAATTTCACACCAAATTACACACATATGTACAGCTGTTGCTGATAAAGAAATGGGCAGCTATGGGCCTTCCCTACATCCTTCCTGCAAATCCAGAGCTTGTTTTCCTACTGTCCTACCCTCTTTGTGCCCCCTTTTTCACCACTTTCCTATCTCCCCATTTTCTTTTCTTTAAAAGAAATTAGTGCAGGTGTTAGCGAGAGTAAGCACTTTTAAGCAGTAGTCAGCGGGTGTGCGCTTGTGTGTGCTTAGCTAAGCATGTGTGCGTGAAGCTAAGCTGCACTGCGCATGCATGAGCACCTCGCAAACCAGCGCAAACCCGCTTACAACTGCTTAAAAGTGCCTTAGTCACTCTGAATGACAAGGCCTGTAGTCTGCTCAGCAGAAAAATAAAATTCCCCTGTCAGTCTCGAACCCAGGACCTTGGAAATATTAGTCTGCATGACTTACCCCTAAGCCATGACTGATATACAAGAACTTCGTGCTGAAAGCAATTTATCATGAAATAGAAGGACTGAATGTAAAGGGAATATAGGAAGGCTATTACACAAAGTTTGTTTCTTGTATCTTTACTGGCAATTCTTGTGGAATTGCATTACATTAGTGTGATAAGAGAAACAGCCATGCTAGTAGATAATAATGTTACAGTAGCACTTGCAAACCCCACAGAGTATCAGAGCAGGATAAACACCACCATATTTGAATAGGTAAGAGGCCAGACCTCCCAACTGTGACTGATTTACAGGGATGTTCCTGATTTGCAAACAAATGTTAACTGTGCCCCACTGACTCCCTGTGAAATGTACTAACAGTAGGCAGAAAGGTGGGAAATCCCACGTAATGGTAACTGTCAATAAGTTAAAGTAGACACTACTTGCATGTCAGAAATGGTGTAGTAATACATATGCTCAAAATACCCCACAGTCACAAATGCAGAATATCTGAAATATATCACTGGTGTATCCCGCTGATATGTACCATTCCCTGAGGCTGCTCAAATATATACCTGAGAGTATCTGAGGCCTGCAAGTGTCAGAAACACACAGGCATATCAGCCTGTCTGCTGTTACACACTCTGCGAATAGCTGTAGAACTGCTTCCACAAGCACACCCTCATGTAGGAGTACAACCCAGAAATACCAAAGGATGTAGCCATCTAATAAACTAAGGACAGTATAGCAGTTTACAAGCACTGCATGTGCCAGATATTCATAACTGTTAGTACAAAGTACAAGGACCCACTACTGCTCAGCAGCAAAATAAGATACACTTGTAAGTGTCAAACCCCACACCTTCGCCTCACCAGACTGCATGCAGTGCCACCAAACCACACCAAACATATAAGAAATTGCTGCTGAAAGAAATATATCATGCATTACAAGGAGTGAATGTAAATGTAAAATAGGAAAGTCATAGCAACACATTCCAGTAAAGACAAATAGCAGGCCTTCAAGGAGTGAATGTAAAGGCTAAATATTGAAGCCATAGCAAGAAATTGCAAGAGCTACTGTTGTATACCAGTTAATCCACAAGTCCCACAGGAAAGTACTTACTCCCATGTAAACAGTATTAGCATTATTAGGTGTGAGCTAACATACACACTGAGAAGAATGAACAGGAAGAAGCAACAGTCAGGTTTCAGTACAACATGCATTCAGTGGCTACAATACAGGCTTAGATATGAGAGACATACCAACCTTTTGATTCACACAACAGTGTCCACAGCAAACCAGCATGGTCCTCACCTTGAAAAAATGAAAGGCCTACGCCCACCTAACCTAACATTTTATAGCACTGTCCTGAAATCACAGAGAGAACTGCAATTACCACACAGCAGGCTGCATGCAATTAGTAAATGCTGGCCAACAGTTGGTGCAGAGGCCATCACATGCACATGTGCAGATACCTATAAAAGCAGCCTGTACTCCCAGTCCACACATGCAATAACATCATTGCAGCAACTGGAGGGAGAGAGTGAGACAGAGAGAGAGAGAGAGAGAGAGAGAGAAACACCAAAAAAAAAAAAAAACATCAAGACAGCAGCAAGCCAGCCAGCCAGCAGCAAGCCAGCCAGCCAGCAGCAAGCCATCCAGCAGCAAGCCAGCCAGCCAGCAGCCAGCCAGCAGCCATCCAGCAGCAAGCCAGCCAGCCAGCAGAAAGCCAGCCAGCAGCAAGCCAGCCAGCCAGCAGCCAGCCAGCAGCCATCCAGCAGCAAGCCAGCCAGCAGCAAGCCAGCCAGCAGCAAGCCAGCCATCCAGCCAGCAGCAAGCCAGCCAGCCAGCCAGCCAGCCAGCAGCAAGCCATCCAGCAGCAAGCCAGCCAGCAGCCAGCCAGCAGCCATCCAACAGCAAGCCAGCCAGCCAGCAGCAAGCCAGCCAGCAGCAAGCCAGCCAGCCAGCAGCAAGCCAGCCAGCCAGCAGCAAGCCAGTCAGCCAGCCAGCAGCAAGCCACCCAGCCAGCAGCAAGCCATCCAGCAGCAAGCCATCCAAAAAATCTGTCAGAAACAAAGGTAATGTAAACAACATAATCTAATAATCTACATACTGTGAACCCTCCATATGTGTTAACAGTCTGTATCTATATGTATATGAAGATGTGCATAGGGCAAGGGACATACTGCAACTGTTAGTGAAGGCTGGACATACATATGTAGTTGAAGGTTGCTATGTGCACATATCAATGTAGGTTGTAGTACAACGTACAATGTACAATGTAGGTTGTACAACAATGGATGTTTAGAAGTATGTTAGTGTGTGTATGTGTATATATAAATATATGTATATGTATATGTATATATATATATATATATATATATATATATATATATATATATATATATATATATATATATATATATATATATATGTACATAGATAGAGAGGTATGTATAAATAGATAGACATATATAGATAGATAGCTAGAATATGTATATACATATATATGTAATAGACACATACATATATAGATATCTATAGATACATACACATATACAGATAGATATGAATGTCTATAGATATGTGTGTATATGAATATCTCTCTCTTTCTCTCTCTCTCTCTCTCTCTATATATATATATGTATATATATATATATATACATATATATATATATATATATATATATATATATATATATATATATATATAGACTGAGAGAGGCACATGTGGGCAGATGTATTGCAACAGGTGCCTGGTGACAAAGGCATGGACTGAACACCAGTGTGGGTACTGGAGCACCATACCCCATTCCAAAACACTTTAACCACTAACTACCACATAGGTGGTTGCCTGCCTACTACTGGAGGTGTCAGAAGGGAACATGAGAAACTTGATATTCACAGTGGCACACTAGTCTTGTAATCCCTGTACATGGTACGTGTCATCACAAATAGTGTGTCAGCTAGGGAAATTTAGGTCACTGTACCCCTCTACACCTCACAATGTCCTACACGGTGTGTACCTCCCATGACAACTGCAGCAAGGGAAAAGGACACAGACATACCTAACAAAGAGTGATAATGCCCTCAAACACATTCCCTACGCAGAGTGACTAACAAAACCACAGAGTGCCTTTCATACTACCTACACAGAGGTTACCACTGCTGGATATACATAGTTAAGTCACACCCATAACAGTTGTCCAACCGCCATGGTAACACCTCAAAATCTGTCCAGCCTAAATGACCTATGGCCCTCATCCTTGTCACCGCAGTAAAGAGCACATGCTGGAGGTACAGGTTGCTATCCACAAATAAGCCATACCCTGGACTAAACCACCCAGCATTAACAAGCAAGGCTCCTTATTAGTAGATGTCAGACATACCCATGATGAATGCTATGCAGATAGGTAATATGCCGTATGAGTCACCTCTGTGTAACTATGTGACAGGAGCAAGTACAATCATATTACATGTGTCCCAAGGGGCAGGGTAGCGTAACACTATGCTGTTGTAGGCCCAGGGCCAATAGCATAGTACCTACCTATGACACAATGCACACACATGTAGTCGTTGCAATACCAACTATGTGAGGTGTGCCACTGACTGTGTGCAAGGTCTGTAATGGTGTGATTGCTCAGCATGACATTGTGTCTGTCATGGTAGTGTGTGTCCTCGGTATGAGGCCAGAGAAAGATGTGTCAGTTATTGGGATACAAACATACTACATTGCCATATGATGTGCTGTGGTTCCCTGTATATGACTGCAGTGTAGGTAGGGGTATGGCAGTAAAGGCTAGGGTGGATTACCATTGAAATTGTAACTGTGCATTGCATGCATTGCATGGGATGACAATATTCCCCATCCATTAGCTTGATACATACCCCCAGTGTGAGGTTGCTCATTGGACCTCAAACAGTGTGCTGAGTGCTGGTGTATACTAGTTTGTTGTATGGAGTGTGGCAGGCACTGTCACACAGTTGTTGGCTGAGCACTGATATGTGTTAATTTACATGTGTATCCCCTGATAGACAGACAGATGCTATATATGGCAGTTCAGTGATATCAGTACAGCAGAGTATTATGTGTGCCATTTAACTTGCTCACATATTTTTCTTTTCCTTCCATGGTGATGGTGCATCAGTGCAACCCCTGTTATTCAGCTGCAGAGGATGAGGAGATACACCAGAGCCTGGTGTGGGATTTTCCACACTTTTTTCCCGGACCAGCCAGAAACAACAGGAGAGGGCTGCACTGTGGCAAGACCTTGTCCGTCGGGTAAATGACATAGGCATGCATAACTGGACATATGAGCAGGTACGCCATCACTGCAGTGATTTAATTAGAAATGTCCATCAACGTGCATCTGATATCCACAGACAACAGCTTGCCACAGGTGATGGGGTACCTATCCACCCCCCCTCACCAGACTGGAGGAGCTCCTCCTAAGTGTTGTGGCTCCAGCCCAACAACAACCACATCCACAGACATGTGTCATGATGGAGGCTGGAACCACACAGCATGTCGACATGGAGTGTGCAGGTAACATGGCATATCTGTAGTTGAATGTTGTCTGCACTGGTAGTTTATGCATGTGTGAGATGTGTACTGTGTGTGTAGCTGTTATCCTGGAAATTCTTGTGCAAGATTGATATTCTGAATATCATCAGTACACCTGTGAAAGCCAACTGTTGTACTACTGTACTGTATCATACTCACAGTATCAATGGCACAGTTGTGCCCACTGACAATAACTGTCTTATTTGTGCAGGTCCCTCTGGAGTAACAGCAAGGCAGCCAATCCATGCTGATGAGTGTGTAATAACAATACTATTAATACTAATGATAATAATAGTAATAATACCCTTAAACAGTATTGTGTATGTGTTGGATTGCAGGTGTGTGGGTGTGTTTGAATCTCATGTATTGAGGAGTGTGCATGTGTGCATGTGTGCATGTGCCCGTGTGCATGTGTGCATGTGCATGTGCCCCTGTGCATGTGTGCATGTGCCCGTGTGCATCTGTGGTAACATTGTGTACACATTGTAAAATGTGTTTCCTGTCTTCCTTTCACAGGTTCTGATGTTGCTCTGTTGGCATGCAGCAGGGAACCTGAAGTCACTGCTGGGGATAGTGATAATGATGATACATGTGTAATGGCACAGGGAGGTGTGACAGGGTCTCTTGTTGGTCAGCCAATCGACAGTACATAGCAGTCAACCCCATCAATGTGCACAATCATCCTGCCGATACATCCATTGTCACCAATTTCCTTAGCTGAGGGACAGCATACAGTGGGCATTGACCAGGGTAATGTGGTATCAGTGGCACATGCACCCCCTCACAGCAGCCATGGTACCACACAGGCAGATGTCCAGGGGTTCTCGTGGGAGCTTCCATGGTCATACTGCCCCAGTCAGACATGTCCACAGAGGTCTATCAACCTCAGCTATGTTCCGGGCTGTAATGCAGGCATAGGCACGTATGGAATGGTACACCAGACAGGGTCTGAGGGAGCTTAGAGCACATCGCACTGCTATGAATGACACTATGCATGACATAGCGGCTGCCATCCGTACTGTCAGCGAGGTCATTGACAGACGTTGGGGGGACACATTAGATATGTTCCACAACCTCATGTCCATGAGCCAGGGCAATGCATGATGGTTGAGGCGTCGATGTATGCCAGCAACATCAGCAGCTGGCAGTCATCGCGGATGACAACAAACCCACAGCCGCTCCCATAGTGCCAGTACCAGCCCCAGCAATACTGGATCTGTGCTGTCATCAGACTGCCCTAGAAGACCACGTGCACGTGGCTCTGGACAGTCCCAGCAGGGACATGTGTCGAGTCATCAACCAACTGCTTCTGATGACAGTACCCAGTCTGGCTTAGTACCTGATACTGTCCGTAGCACCCCTGCCAGGCATAGGTACCGTGTCCATGGCCAGAGACAGTGATCTGTATGACCTGGCAGGTACAGTCTGTGGCTGTCCACAAACACCCGTATATGGCAGCCATGAGGTGGAACTGTGTGCATGCATACACACATGCATAATGCTAACACCTAGGGCTAACACATACACACACACACACACACACACACACACACACACACACACACACACACACTGCATCAACATTGCCCCATGTTGTACTGTTGTCCCTCACTAACACACACACACATACATGTCGATTGGATGTGTCAATGGCAGACTCTGGCATACCAAGTACACACCCTGTGCATATGATGAAACTGTGCCACCTCCTGAAATCTGTAACATTGATGCAGGAACAGGATAGCATGGTGCTGATGCACAGGGTGACTACATAGAACTGTAGTAATATTATCATGTTGTTAACAGTACAGTGCAATGATATCATTGTGGGTATATCCCAGCATGCCTGATGCATTAACAGTATGATTGTCATTGTAGTTTTTTATACACCAGTGTTAATTCCAACAGTGTAATGTCTGCACATCTTGGCATTCTGGTGGTAAGGCTGAAAACACAAGGCCACCTACATAGGTAGCACAGGGGATAAGAAAATGGAAGTAATGATACTCAATGCCAGACATGTAAACCGCAAGATGCATGCAGTCCAAACTCTACACAGCATGGAGAATGTTGATATCTGTGCAGTGACAGAAACCTGGTTCAAGGCTCCCAAGAGCACCCTAGCACTACCAGGTTACACCTCATACCATGCTTTACAGCCCCAAACCATGGAACTAACTATGAAAGGAGGGTGAGTATCAATAAATGTCAAGGATACCCACACCCCCAGGTTGGTGCCACAGCATGAAGCATCACAGACTATCCACGTGCAACTAACAGTGGGTAAAACTGCCTTCCAGTTCATAGCCTGCTACAGACCACCCTCCTAAACCCAGGAAACCCATTTGGCCTACTTAAGAACACATGAATATATGAAGGTGTCTCCAAACAACATTATAATGGGCAACTTCACTACCCACACATAGACTGGGAGCATTACTGTAGCTCCAACACCCTAGGCCAAAGGTTCCTAGAATTCATAAACTCAAATGCTATGGAACAACTTGTTACCACTCCCACAAGAGGGGAAAACATTCTGCACCTGATCATCACCAACATGGGGACTTTATGCTCCAGACCAGAAGTGTATCCCTCACTGGTAAGATGACACCATAGAGTAATCTCACTGTATATTCACATACCAACCGCAGCCCCTGCACAGAAAACCACAGTGAAAAAGTTGTGTAAAGCAAATTACACACAGCTCAAAACCGAGACAGAGGTGGAATCCTTCAAAGCCCCTGGGCCTGTAGGAAATACGGCCCACACTGCTGAATCCTTTATAAATGCATTCTATGAACACCTCCAGGAATGCACAGATCATGCAATTCCAAATATAACCAAGACCCAATCCTCCAAAGACAGGCGTCCTTTCTGGTGGACCAAAGCCACATAACAGAAAACAATAGAAGGAGAAAGCTACTACATGATCGACCGATATCCCACAAAGGGAAGACATCTCTGATCAGTATTTGGACAAAAATTACAGGCACTCATAAAATCGTCTAAGGCCAGCTTCAAAAGAAATATTGCACAAGACACTAAGGATACTCACAAGACTTTCTTTACTTATGTTAGGAATCTGGGTGGGAATCTGGGTGGGAATTCCCACCCAGATATGCTCAGAAGTTGTTCTAAATGACACAGAATATACCTAAGCCACATACATTATTTCAGCTCCACAGCACGAGTATAACAGAATTCACTTAAGGGTGAATAAAAAATGTTGCCAGTTAAATAACATATATAAAATCCACTTTATTACGACAAGGTTAAGCGCTTTCATCTAATTACATAGACTTCATCAGAACACTGTCCTTACACATTCAAACATTTTTATACTACATTCAAACTAATTGATGCACCAGTCAGGACAACAATTCAACTTGCATATAATTAAACTATGTAAAAATAATATAAAAATAAGAGTCTGCTGTTCCCATTTCACAATATTAGTATATATGGTAGTGAAATCACTGATGCTTCTTATACATCAACACACTATAAATAATATATATTACATTCAAATACTGGTTTACTTATAAAAGCTTATTATACATTTATAAATCCTTTTAAAAAATCTTTTAAAAATTATGTTAAAAATTAAACCTTATTCAACAATATAGGTTTAATGGTAATGTATTCATTAATTCCTGGTGGAGAAGTTGCATTCAATAATATTTGCCATCTAACCTCTTTCTCTCCCAGAGTATACTTGATACTCCCAACTCTTTGTGATACCTTCACCACTTCCAATATTGCAAACTTGAAAGTATTGCAATTGGAACTGTCCCATACATGTCTAAATAGGGCATTGTTCTCATCCCTTTTCTTTATAGCATACAAATGCTCATAAATTCTATTTTTCAATTTCCTTCCTGTTTGACCCACATAAAAACTAGGTCAGGTGGTGCACAGAGCCAGATAAATAACATTGGTAGTATCACAATTGCCACGACAAAAGTGTATAATATTTTTACTAATATTTTGCAACTGCACCTCCTGATCCTCCATAATAGCCTTACATTGATTACAGTGTCCACATTTCCGTGTACCTGCCACTTGTCCTTTAACCCTCTCTGTATTGTGTTCAAATTTATTCTTAAGGTTAAACCCCACACTATTAACAAACTTGGGTTCATTACCCACAACACCCTATATTACATCATCCCCCTTTAAAATATTCCAATTCTTCTTAATAATATGTTTTATATCCTCTGTATAATAATTATAGGGTAAAATACATGCAGTATGGAAGTCCCTTTCATTTCCTTGACTATTGGTTATACTTATATTATCTATACCCACTCCTAATAAAGGTTTATATTTAATGCCCCACATTTTGCTCACATACTCTATAGCATCCTTAATAACATATTCAGGGTATCCCCTCTGCTTGAACATATTCCTTATTTTCTTCAACTCCATCAACATCTCACTGTACTCTGAAATCATTCTAGCAGCCCGAATACACTGACCCTTGACTATGTTATTTTTTAACCTAACAGGATGACAGCTGTTGTATTCCAAATATGTGTTGCTAAATGTCTCCTTCCTATATATATTGGACTTAAAACCATTGGGTGTCAAGGCAATATAAGTATCTAAATATGCTATACCATCCATGCTGTATTTGTGTGTAAAACTCAAAAAGGAGGCAGATGCATTTATATATTGTATAAATTAAGGGATAGCAGTGTTGTCCCCATCCCATACTATAAATACATCATCCAAAAACCGTACATACCTTTGGATATACTTCATGTATCGACTACTAAAAATAACTTCACGCTCCCAGTCTAGGAGAACCATATTAGCATAAATAGGGGCACATGCCGTGCCCATAGCAACCCCCTTGTTTTGTCTAAAATATTCCCCTTCATAATATATTAAATTATTGTCCAAAACAAGGCTCATAAATTCCTCTATTAACTTGATTTTATCCCAAGTATAATCAGTATATTTATCAATACTATTAATGAACCTCTCCATACCCTCTTCCCTAGGTATACAGGTAAATAGGTCCTTAACATCTATGGTGACCAAAGTTAAGTTGGGTTTCCAACTGGATTGAGTTAATCTTGCCAGAAAATCCCATGAATCCTTTACTATATGACTGGTAGAAGCATATATAGGTTTAAGCCAATTATCAATAACTTTCCCAAATGGGAAGGTTTTGGACCTACTACCCGATATAATAGGTCTAAAGGGGGGATGCAACATATTCTTATGTATCTTCGGAATACCTATTATGGTTGCTGTAACCAGGTATTTCACTTTTAGGTACTGATATAATTCCTGATCTATCCTATTTTCTATCAATAACTCTTCCAACAGAGCATCAATTCTACCATATGCTATATTTAGTTCATTAACAGACGAGACTTCGTATTGATCTGTATCAGGTAATATACCTTGTATCTCATTCTTATAGTCAGTAGATTCATATAGCACAATTCCCCATCCCTTGTCTGGTTGCATAATTCTAATATTAGGGTCACTACATAATACACACATAAGTTGAAACTCATCCTTACTCATGTTGTATTTTATAGTATGTGAGCCCTTCTGTCCATAACTATACATTTCATCCAAAACTACCTTTTCAAATATACCTAATGTCAGGTGTAATAGTGGGGTAAAGACACTCTTTCTATGTAAAGAATTTGACATTCCATTATTCCTACTACCTTTAAAAAACACAGATAAATTTAACTTCCTCAAATAAATCTTAAATTGGATAACATTCTCAACCAAATTAAACTTACTTCTAGGAATAAATTTCATTCCCTTTCTAAACAGGGCAAAATGTGTATCTGTTATAGTCAAGGATGTGTAATTGTATATAAAAAAATTATTTTGTCCATATTGGACCTCATTGTACTTAATAATGGGTTGTACAAGTCCTACTGCCAACGTTCCCTGTAATTCTCTTGTGGGGACTGTTGATTCCACCAGGCATTGGTATTCCTGTCCTGCACTTCTTCCCAATGGTATCCCTTTCCTGAAAAAGGTTTATATGAATTTTGTGCATTATATCTAGTTTTTTTTGCCATTCCCATCCATCTCATTACCTTTAGTGGCATTATTATTTTTACAAACCTTATTCTTCCAATTATACATGTTGCCTTCCTTATATTGCTGTAAATCACATTTTAGTTTATCACATTTCCTTTTAAATATTTTTTGAGAAGTAGTATCTGCATACATAAATTGTTTATCAAATAAAGTACGCCACTGATCGAAAACCAAATCTTGTGTAATAATTTCATTCAACCTATCTACTTCTTTAGTAAGGCTAGCTAATGTATAATCATTACATTTCATAATAAATTTCATAAAACTAAATCCAAACGAATCAAATAATACATTACATTCATTAATTAATTCATCATTGAGTACCAGCCCCAATGGTCGTTTAAAAAAACGTAACCCCATAGGGACTATTTTCAGTTCCATACATCTATTTAAATAAGAATTTTCCACTTGCAAACTCTTAATATTATTTAATTTACGTCCAAAATCATAAATAATATCTCTCAAAGTTCCATTGGATTCTTTGACATTGTAATGATTTCCTTGTACAATGAGTCTGAAAACACAAACGGATTGTCCAAAACAAAGGTTTCCAAGACCTCACAACCTTTCTTTTTAGAACGAGTAACATAAAAATCCCCTAAGGGAACAAAAGATGATTTCACAGTACCTGGTGCTGCCGTATTCGTAACTACAGAATACGTGCGTTTGGGAACAGTTCTTTTAGGTTTGGCGCCAGATATTAAATATACGTCCTCCATACTGCTGCCTAATTCCACTGATTCAGGCGTACAAAAGTTTTGCGCTCTACTACCAGCTGCAACGGTACCATGAGAGGTCCCTATATTCTCTGGCACTCCACCACGAAAATCATGCACTTCCTGGTTCACAGGAATAGCAGGAGAACCGAAATGAACACCAGAAATCACAGCTTCAGCCAACACATTTCTAAAATCAGCTGTGTTCCCCGATTGACTACACAGCTCAATTAGTCTAGTTAATTCACCCTTAATTATAGACATTTTGGATTGGAGCTTTAGAAAATTTCCTTCCTAACTGGGGAAAAAATGGAAGGAAGCTCCTCCAGTGAATTCATGAAGACCAATGACTATATAATACACCAACACTCGAGTCCAACAAGATTTCAGCTCCACAGCACGAGTATAACAGAATTCACTGAGGGGTGAATAAAAAATGTTGCCAGTTGAATAACATATATAAAATCCACTTTATTACGACAAGGTTAAGTGCTTTCATCTAATTACATAGACTTCATCAGAACACTGTCCTTACACATTCAAACATTTTTATACTACATTCAAACTAATTGATGCACCAATCAGGACAACAATTCAACTTGCATATAATTAAACTATGTAAAAATAATATAAAAATAAGCGTCTGCTGTTCCCATTTCACAATATTAGTATATATGGTAGTGAAATCACTGATGCTTCTTATACATCAACACACTATAAATAATATATATTACATTCATTGGTTCATAGGTTCATAGGTTCATACTAGGCTATCTGCCCAAGGGCATTTATAAGCCTAGCCCATAGTTATGTGGCTTTCGCCACCTCTTTAGTTTGAATAAAACTATGCCTATTATTTTGCTGTGCCTCTGTCAAGCAGTGACACTGAAGTAATCCCTGGGGTATATCTGCGATCTCCCATCCATTGGTCAAGATTCCTCTTGAACAAGGCCAGCGAGGTGCTCTGCCTCACATGTACCGGGATTTTGTTCCACAGCATAGGGAGTCTCTGGGTGATGAATCTGTCCCTCCAGCACGTTCTATTAATAACCGTGTCAAGGTTTAAGTCTCCCGCCCTTGTGGTTCTGAGGGATCTAGATTTTTTGAGGTGAAGCATATTCATCAAATCTGGGTTTGACATGGCCTTATATGTCAGGCACAGGTCACCTCTGAGCAAGCGGTATGAGACTGAATAGAGCTGGAGTTCTTTCAGTCGGGCAGCATAAGACATATTTTTGAGACCCTTTATCCTTTTGGTGAGGAACTTTTGGGGCCTTACCAGCTGCTGCAGGTGTCGGGTCAGATACATTCCGAATGGGGCATTGTACTCAATCATAGGTCTAATGAGTGATGAGTACAGGGGGACGATGACCTCCCTTGATCTAGATGTGAATCCCTTCATGATCAGGTGGGCAATGTAGAAGGTTTTCCTGACTACTTTAGCAACATGAGTGTCAAACGAAAAGCTAGTGTCAACCTGGGTCCCCAGGTCCCTGATGACTTCTTCTGTGCTCAAGTGGATTGCCACCTATATGGTAGCTAGGGGTAACCTTGTTTTTCCCGAAGGGTATGACTATGCATTTCTTGGCGTTTAACTTTAGGCCATGGCTCTGGCACTAGTTATCCGTTTCTGTGAGGCCCTTCTGAAGGATATCTGTGTCAGAAGTGTTTTCGACTATGGCGCCCAGTTTGCAGTCATCAGCAAACTTTGTCAGCCATAACCCTCCTGTGTTTGCTTCTACTTCAGAAAAGTAGATGCCGAACAAGAGTGGACCCAGGACTGAGCCCTGTGGGACACCACTTGTGACAGGCTTAGAGTCTGACATGGCTCCAGCAACTCTGACCCTGTGGGTTCTGTCACTTAGCCAGTTTGCAACCCTACTTGTGATGTATGGGTTTACATTCAACCTGATGAGTTTTTCGATGATACCTGAGTGGGGTATTGTGTCGAAGGCCTTTGCCAGGTCGAGGTAGGCTGTATGGACTGCTTTTCCCTCATCAATGGCCTTGGTGACTGTTTCGAAAAAGTCAACCAAGTTTAAAAGGCATGATCTGCCTTTGACAAAGCCAAACTGGGTTGGATCCAAAGTCTGCAAGTTCCCTATGTCTTTATTTATGAGTTCCATTATGATCCTCTCCATGGCTTTGCAGATAAGGCTTGTCAAGCTAATGGGATGGTAATTTCCAGGGTCAGTGGAGGCATCAACCTTGTGAAGTGGGACCACAGTCGCCGTGCGCCACTCCTTGGGTACGTATCCTGAGGTGATGCTAAGATTAAACAGCTGTCCTAACTGCGGGTTTAATTCCTCATTGAGTTCATGGCGCACACAGCCGGGGACACCATCCGGTCCCATGGATGCTGTGTTTTTTGCCTTGGAGAGAGCAGTTCTCACCTGGGCGTTGGAGATGTTTGGGGGGCAACAATCCTCTGGTATAGATATCTCTCCTTTTGGGGGAGGGGCGGAGAAGTTTGCACTGAACCTGTCAGCCAGTATGTTGGCAATGTGTGTAGGTTCAGTAATCTTCACATCATTTTGAACTAATTCTGAGCATATCTGGGAGTTTCCTCCTAGGTTTCTAACATAGCTAAAGAAGGCCTTATGATTGTCTTTTGTGTCCTTGGTGATTTTTCTCTCAAAATTTGCCTTGGATGATTTTATGAGAGCTCTTAGTTTTTACTTATAATGATCAAAGGTGTCTTACCTTTCAAGGATTTTGCTCTATCTTGTAGTAGCTTCCTCCTTTTGTTGTATAGCTTGTTTATGGCTGGGGTCCACCAGACTGGACGCTTGCCTTTGGTACAAAGAGTCTTAGTTTTGTTTGGGATTGCCTGATCCATGCAGTCCTGTAGGTGCTGGTAGAAGGCATTTGTAAGTGATTCAGCGGTTTGAGTAATGTTTACCACTGGCTCAGGGGCCTTAAAGGAGACCACACTAGTTTTTAGAAGTGTGAAGTCGGCTTTTGAGAAGTTTTTCACTGTGGTCTTTTTATTTCGGGTGGGGCGGGATGAGGACCTCCAGCGAGATTAGTTTATGATCTGATCTCACCAGTGAGGGGTATACTTCCGGTGTTGAACATTGTGATCCCATGTTCGTGATGATGAGATCAAGTATGTTTTCTCCTCTTGTGGGGATGGTGACTAGTTGTTCCATGGCATTTGAGTTTATGAACTCCAGGAACCTTTGGGCTAGAGTGTTTGGGCTTGAGTAGTGTTCCCAGTCTATATTAGGGTAGTTGAAGTCACCTAGTATGATGGTGTTTGGAGATACATTTATCCCCTCCAGTGTTTTCAGGAAGGCCATGTGAGGTTCCTGAGTTTGAAAGGGTGGCCTGTAACATGCTACAAATTGCAGAGCAGTCTTGCCTATGGTTAATTGCACCTGGATGGTCTCCGATGCATCGTGCGTTGCCACCAACCTTGAGGTGTGGGTGTCCTTTATGAATATGGACACCCCCCCTCATTTTTTGGTGTTGTCCGGATTTTGGGGCCGGAACGCATGATATGAGGTGAAACCTGATAGTGCTGGGGTGCTCTCAGGAGCCTTGAACCAGGTTTCTGTCACAGCACAGACATCGATGTTCTCCATACTGAGAAGGGCCTCGAGTGCGTGCATCTTGAGATTGAGACTTCTGGCGTTGAGCAGCATTACCCTTAGTTTTTTTCCTTTTTTGTGTTCTAGGGTGGTAGGTTTAGAATTTGAGCCTTGCCTAAAAAAGGCACTATGGGGGTGGCAAGAGTCTTTGCCAATATCCGGAAGCCCAGGGGTGACAGGTGCAAGCCGTCCCTTGCGAAGCAGCGTGGCTTGTCCAGCATGTCATCCCAGGCAGACAGACATTGAATCCCCTTTGAATGACACCAGAATTTAAGCCAATCATTAAAGCTGATCATCTTATCACTGTATTGTGGCATCATTCTAGGTGAAGGTAGGATACTGTTCAAGGTCAGGGTCATACCTGCTTGGGCTACATAATCAGAGAGCTCCTCAATGTCTCTTTTCATGTAGTCCAAGGAGGTACGTCTCAGGTCGTTGACACCAGCGTGGACAATGACTGAGTCGTACTTGTATCTGCTGTTGAGAGACCTGAGTGCTTGCGTTATGTGGCGGATTCTAGCTCCTGACAGGCAGCTTACTGTGACCTTCTCCTTACTCAGTCTGGTGAGCGGGACGTCAGTGTGTCTGACTATGGAGTCACAAATGACGAGTGTGTCTGGCATTGTGTTTGGCCTTAAGGGCTGTGACTGTTTGACACTCTGACTGTGTGGTCTATGTGTTGCATGTGTTTGGTCCTGAGGTGGTAGTTGTTTGGGTGTCTGCTTTGGTGGCCTCTGCTGTTTTGGTAGATTTTTGATCAGAGCCTCCGAGTATGTCTTTGTGTGATTATGTGTATGATTTGAAGTTGTGATGGTATTATGTGTGACTGGGTATGTAGTGTGTGTGGTTACCTTCTCCTCCTGTCTGGTCTTGCCAGTCCTATGTTGAGAGAGCTCAGCCTCCAGTTTGGCCGTATAGTTGCATCTCTCACATGTATTTGTGTTTTGTGGGAGAAGGAGAGGATTGTCTGTGTACATGAGACAATTGTAACATTGCCTCAATATTCCCAGGTTCACCAGTTGAGCAGGAGAGGACACTAGCAACTGATCCCTCGACATGCTAGAAGTAATAGGTAAAAAAAAACTTACAAAAGACTCTGGGGGATGTGGGTTCTAGGCTGGTGGGGTACTATCTATAATAAAAGTGCTTTATCAAGGTGCAAGTACTGTAGGAGCAAGTGCTAGGCTTTACAGATAGATAATAGTCTACTTGGGAATCAAGTAGAGATGAACTTTTTAGTTATAGGATACACTGGTTAGATCAGCAGTATAGTTCGAGGAAGGTAGTTATAAGGGAAAATTTGAAGAGTGGAATTTAGGTAGCCCGAATAGTTTAACCTTGTTTAAACACCACTGCTCTTGTGTGCAACAGTGGCAACTCCGCACTAAATCGCGCTAACGCGTGCTTTCAAATACTGGTTTACTTATAAAAGCTTATTATACATTTATAAATCCTTTTAAAAAATCTTTTAAAAATTATGTTAAAAATTAAACCTTATTCAACAATATAGGTTTAATAGTAATGTATTCATTAATTCCTGGTGGGGAAGTTGCATTCAATAATATTTGCCATCTAACCTCTTTCTCTCCCAGAGTATACTTGATAGTCCCACCTCTTTGTGATACCTTCACCACTTCCAATATTGCAAACTTGAAAGTATTGCAATTGGAACTGTCCCGTACATGTCTAAATAGGGCATTGTTCTCATCCCTTTTCTTTATAGCATACAAATGCTCATAAATTCTATTTTTCAATTTCCTTCCTGTTTGACCCACATAAAAACTAGGACAGGTGGTGCACAGAGCCAGATAAATAGCATTGGTAGTATCACAATTGCCTCGACAAAAGTGTATAATATTTTTACTAATATTTTGCAACTGCACCTCCTGATTTTTATAAGTAAACCAGTATTTGAATGTAATATATATTATTTATAGTGTGTTGATGTATAAGAAGCATGTTTGAATGTGTAAGGACAGTGTTCTGATGAAGTCTATGTAATTAGATGAAAGCGCTTAACCTTGTCGTAATAAAGTGGATTTTATATATGTTATTCAACTGGCAACATTTTTTATTCACCCCTCAGTGAATTCTGTTATACTCGTGCTGTGGAGCTGAAATAAGCCACATACATTGCCAAGATCATTGCTGACAGGTTCAGCACAAACATCTCCCCCCTCCCCACCACAAGGGCAAATATATATCCCAGCAGAGTGATACCCCCCTGACATCTGAGATGCTCAGTCGCCCTCTCCAAAGCAGAAACACAGCATCAATGGGAGCAGACAGTGTCCCAGGCTGCATCCGACATGAACTCCAAGAAGAACTAAACACAAACATAAAAGTACTTTTCAATCCCAGCCTTACTACAGGATATGTAGCCAAGGAGTGGTGTACAGCAAAAGTGACCCCTCACCACAAAGGTGGAGCCTCAAAGGATCCTGGAAACTATTGCCCTGTACACCTGACTAGCTTGGTCTGGAAAGCTATGGAAAGGATCATCATAGACCTCATAAATAAAGTTATTGGAGACCTACAGACACTGGATTCTACCCAGTTCGGCTTTGTTGAGGGCACATCCTGCCTCTTAAACCTGGTTGATGTCTTTGAAACAGTCACCAAGACCAGTGACGAGGGGAAGGTGTTCAACACAGCCTACCTGGGCCTCGCAAAAGCCTTCGATACAATACCCCACTCAGGTATATTTCTCGGAGGTACAGGCCAACACAGAAGGACTGTGGCTGAGCAGGTTCGCAGATGACTGCAAACTGTGCGCCATAATCAACTCACCAGCCAACAGAAGCATCCTACAACAGGGCCTCATAGAAACAGACAGCTGGTGCCAGAGCCATGGCCTCAAGCTAAACGCCAAAATCTATATAGTCATCCCCTTTGGCAAAGACTAAGTGACCACAACTTAACACATAGGTGGTAAGCCATTAAATACTGTACACATGATTAGGGACCTGGGGACCCGAGTTGATAGCAAACTGTCATTTGACAACCACATGGTTGTAGTGGTTACACAGACAGTTTATATAGGCTACCTAATCATGAAGAGATTCACAGCTAGATCACAGGAGGTCATCGTGCCTCTTTAGTCATCCCTCATCAGGCCCATAATTGAGTAAAATGCCCCTTTTGTGGTGTACCTTACCAGACACCTGACCTGCAGCAACTGGAAAGTCCACAAAAGTACCTCACCAAGGGGATCAAAGGGCTCAAACAGATGCCTGACATATAGAACCATGTCCAACCTGGAATTAATGGACATGCTGCACCTCAGAAAATCCAAATCTCATGGAGGTATGTGCTCGTGACACTTGCACCTCAGCACTTACATAAATAGGACATGCTGGAGGGACAGATTCATAACCCAGAGGCTTCCTTCACTCTGGAATAAAATCACAGTCCAGGTTAGGCAGAATTCCTTAATGAGTCTCTGCACGAGGAATGTTGCTGAGTGGATGGGAGACTGTAGGTTTACCCCGGGCAGTACTACACTATACCAGTAGCCATTCTTACTGAGCCACACACATCCCTATGAAGAATGCTGTTTGGCATATAGCAGTCTCACGTAAATGCCAACACACTAGCGATATGTTAATCCACGACTGAAAATGTTTACAGTGGCCTACAATGCATTCTGCACATGACACACATGACCACCACATGGGTATCATACAGATGGATACCTGTTGTCCAAGCCATGCTCTATTACTGTAATGCAACTGTAACTTTGTCATCAGCATGTACTTAACATAGTATTCCAGTAGTACCATGTAGGTGGCAGCACCCATCATGTAGAACGGGTAATGGTGTGTACATATGGACAAGTGTTTACTTGTCTATCCTGTGATATTCACATTTCCAAAGGTATTGTGCAGTCCCTTGGTGTATCGCCTAAGCAAGAAGGTGTCTTTATGCATATCAGCAACAGTTGCCATACACCTACACTGGATGTCCCCTACACTGGATGTCCATTACTCACAGACTTTGATGTGTTATAACATGTGTGACATATACTCCAGACATGAACCTTCACCCACATTAATATATCACAGCTTTCATGAGTGTGTGTCATCCAGTTGGCCTGGGACACAGATCACTGCAGTAGCCTGCATTGTCAACAACATACATGTATGGCGTACAGTCTGGGAATCTGCAGGACATGCTGGCACAGGTAACAACTGTATTCACATGAGGCAGGCTTCACACATAGGAACTATTTAAGGTCACAGGTACATATTTCTATGTGGCACACACATACCTGATGTGTGCATTGAAATTACTGTTATAATTATATGTCATACCATAATAAAAGCAACACCCACCACACATTGACAAACTGTGTGACAAAAACACACATGGCATTTGCAGGATTCAAACCCCTACCTAACTATGTTACGACACTTGAGAGAGACACATTAGCAGAGTATGCTATTCGCATTACTGGGTGGGTTTCCTTCTCCTGCTATACTTATAGGGTGCTGACATCATCAGTCTTTACAAAGAGGAATGTACATCATGTAGTGTGTTATTCCAGTTGTCAAAAGGTCCAGTTCTTTCAAAGGGAATTGCACACACCCGGCCCACCGCCCCCAAACACACACAGAGCATTTGCAGGATTCAAACCCCTACCTAACTATGTTATGACACTTGAGAGAGACGCATTAGCAGAGCACACTATTCGAATTACTGGGTGGCTTTTCTTCTCCTGCAGCATTTATAGGGTGTTGACATCATTATTTAGAAAGGGGTATGTACATTTATTACTATCCCTCAGCATGGGGGATAGAATATATATGCATTAACAGACGCCTACTTCAGGGTCATATATGCACATCAGCACTGCCAGGTTATGTTTTATACCATGCTTTGTGACCACAGGACTTGTAACACACAACACAACCAGGGGGTGTATCCATCACAGATACACACACCTCTCGGTTGTTACCACTGCACTAAGCATGACAGGCCATACATATACAACTAACATTGTGCAAAACTGACTTTTGGTTTGGTGTGTAGAGTAGACCACCCCTCCCATATCCAGGAACCACACTTGGCTTCCCTGGGAACAGTGTAGGATATGAAGGTGTTCACATACACCATTGCAGTGGTTAACTTCAGGTACAGGAATATTGAGTGGAGCAACTACTCAGGCCTCAACAACATCACCCTACAGCCAGTACAATTTGTGAATCTATGTGCTATGGCAGAACCAGTCACCACAGCCACAAGGGGGAATACATATTGGACCTGACCATCAGCAACATGGGGACTCTATGTTCCACACCAGAGGTAGACCACCATTGTTAATATCTGACCATAACCAACTTTCCCTGGATGTCCATATCCCATCCCCACCCCCAGGCAAGGAAATCACTGCAAACAAAGTATTTCTCAAAAGCAGACTTTGCACTTGTGAAGACTGGGGTGAAATACTTCAAAGGCCCCATGCTGGAGGATTATACAGCCCAATCTGCAGAATCCTTTACAAATGCATTCTATGAGCATCCGGAAGGTTTGCATTGATCATGCTATCCCAAATAAAACCAAGACTCCTCCACAACAGGAGACCTGTCTGGTTTACACCAGCCATATATAAGCTGTACAACAGAAGGAGGGAGCTAATACATTACAGAGCAATATCCCACAGAGGGAGGACATCTCTGAACAGTATTGGCAAGACACTTCAATCCCTCACAATCATCACTTGCAAGTTTTGACAGTGAAATTGTCCAGACACTGGAGATAAGGCTCCCCTCAGTCTGGAATTGAATCCCAATTAATATTAGACATAGCCCCTCGCCAACCCTCTTCCAGCAAACTCCAGCCACATGGATGTGACATTGCAAATTCAACCCCTGGGATCTCCACTGTGTCCCTGCTTTACGGAGGCACAGCACACTAGCCGTAAATGGTGCCTTCTGTGACCTACTTTACAGAGGCACAGTAGGCTATTGTACTGGGGAGGCAGATGCCAAATACACACTGGCTAGGCTTATGTATTCCCTAGGGCAAACAGCCTAGTATTGACCTCTACACCCATATGTTTATGTTTCGGATGCACAATATTTGTTGCTGAGAAACTGTTTGCAGGTCTTTATTGCCATAGCTTTCCCTGTTTCTATGAACAATTTGTGTATCTGTGGAAGATGTTTGAATATGAGAGGGTTCCACTATATTACTTATGTCTCTGTTGTCATTTAACTGTGTGCACTGGGCAGATTGCTGTATTGTGGTAGGTTCCTGGCTTAACACATACAAATGCCAGATATGTGTGGCCAACTGCTATACTGAGACATGGCCTAAGTGTGTGAGCATGCCCAATTCAGGCTTTCCATGGTTTGTTGCCTGACATATGTCTCATTTAAGTGTGTGAGCATGCCCAGTGTGACCTTTCCATATGTTGAGATCTGAGATCCACCACATTTGTGGTTGTGTGTGAACTTGAACAATATTTGACATTTATAGTTGTGTGTTGGAGGTCATGTTGTGTTCTTACTGCCCAACTGCTGTGTGTCTAAACCCAACAGGGATTATGCTGTGCCTGCAGGGTTTCCATGGGATAGTTTGCATACACTTGTCAACATTCTTTCATACTGACCAAACACTGTAATATTGTATAGTGTACTGGTTCAGTCCTTTCACTGTGGTGGACAGTATCCTGGGTTTCAGTCCTATCACTGCTTTAAATATTCATACTGAGCACACCAGACTGGTTAAGGGCCAGTTGTGCAAATATGACCATGTTGCATTTTGTTCAGCTATGGCTTACTTAAACCAGGCTTGTCCAACATTAGTAGTGTATTCCACAACTGGAGTGGACATTGAGAAACACTAGGCTATGTGCCCTAGGCCATTTCTAATCCTAGTCAGAGAGTGTGTTTGTCCTTCAACACACATTTTAACTGGAGTTTGCCATGACATTTTTCAAGGTTAGTATACTGTGCCTCTGTCTAACTGTGACATAAAAGTGATACCCAGGGTAAACCTACAATCTCCCATCCACTCATCAAGATTCCTCTTGAAGAGAGTCAATGATGGACTCTCTGGCTAACCTGGACTTGGAGTTTACTCAAGAGTGGAGGGAGCTTCTGGGTTATGGATCAATCACTACAGCATGTCCTATTTATGTCAGTGATTAGGTTCAGGTCTCTCATGTGCATAGCTCAATGGCATTCAGATTTTACAAGGTGCAGCATGTGCATTGATTCCAGCTTGGACATGGCTTTATACATCAGGCACAGATCGCCTCTGGGCAGGCAGTATGCCACTGTGTGGAGTTGCAGTTTGTTTAATCAGGCAACACATGGCATCTGTTACAGCCCTTTGATCCTCCTGGTGAGGTACTTTTGGGTCTTTCCAGTTGCTGGAGGTGTCTGCTAAGGTACATCCCACAAGGGCCATTTCACTCAATTGTGAGCCTGATGAAGGATGACTGAAGAGGCACAATGACCTCCCCTGATCTAGATGTGAATACCTTCATGATTAGGTGGGTATATGACATGTTTCTCTAACCACTACAGCCACACGGTTGTCAAATGCAAGATTTCTATCAACTTGTGTCCTCAGGTCTCTTATTACTTCTAAAGTACTTAATGGGTTAACACCTATGTGGTAATTGGTGGGCACTTACTGTTTTTCCAAAGGGGATGACTATACACTTTTCTGCATTTAGCTTGATGACATGGCTCTGGCACCAGTTGTCTGTTTCTATGAGGCCCTTTTGTAGGATGCTTGTGTCAGCTGGAGGGTCAGATATGGTGCCTGATTTGTAGTCATCTGCAAACTTGTTCAGACACAGTCCTTCCATGTTTGCCTGTACCTCTGAGAAATATATACCACACATGGGAGGTCCCAGGACTGAGCCTTGTGGGATGCCAGTTGTAGCTGGTTTGGAGTCTGACATGACTGCAGCATTTCTGACCATGTCAGTTCTGTCCTTGAGCTGGTTTGCAACCCATCTACTGACATAGGGGTTTATATTTAAGCTGGTGAGCTTATCTATAAAGAACAAGTGGGGTATTGTATGGAAGGCTTTTGCAAGGTCCAGATAGGCTGTGTGGACCACCTTCCCCTCATCAATGGCCTTGGTGACTGTTTCAAATGACTCAACCAGGTTTAAGGGGCAGGATCTGCCCTTAAAAAGCCACACTGGGTAGGGTCCAGTGTCTGTAGGTCCCCAATATCTTTATTTCTGAGGTCCATGATGATCCTTTCCATAGCTTTGCAGACCAAGCTAGTCAGGATTCTGGGGTGATAGTTTGCAGTATCCATTCAGTCACCACCTTTATGGAGAGGGACCACTGTTGCTGTACACTGCTCTTTGGGTACATATCCTGTGGTAAGGCTGAGATTGAGCAGTAGTTTTATTTGGTGTTCAATTCTTCTTGGAGTTCATGTTGGACACAGCCCAGGACACCATCTGGTCCCATTGATGCTGTGTGTTTTGCTTTGGAGATGCTGGCTGTTACCTGAGCATCTGCAATGTCAGGGGGACAGCACTCTGCTGGGATAGATGTTTCGCCTTTTGGTGGGGGGGCGGGGTTTGCACTGAACCTGTCAGGTTGGATGTTGGCAATGTGTGTGGGTTTGGTGTATTGTTTGTCATTTTGGACTAATTCTGAGCATATCTGTGAATTCCAACCCAGGTTCCTACCATCAGTTAAGAAAGCCTTGTGATTATCCTTAGTGTCCTGTGCAATTTTTATCTTGTAGCTGGCCTTAGAGGATTTTATGTTTGGACATAGTTTTTTGTCATAATACTGATCAGAGATGACTTCCCTTTTTGGGTTTTGCTCTATCATGTAGCAGCTTCCTCCTTCTCTTGCATGGTTTGGTAATGGCTGGGGTCCACCAGGCCAGATGCCTGCATTTGGAGGATTGGGTCTTGGTTTTATTTGGGATTGCATAATCCATGCATTCCTGAAGGTGTTCATAGAATGCATTTATAAAGGGTTCTGAGGTCTGGGCCATATTTTCCACAGGCACAAGGGCTTTAATGGATTCCACCTCAGTTTGGAGGAGTGCAACATTTGCCTTACACATGTTTTTCACTGTGGTTTTCTGGCCAGGGACTGGGGTCGGGATGTGAATATCCAGTGAGATTACTCTATGGTCTGATCTTACCAGTGAGGGATACACTTCTTGTCTTGGGCATAGAGTCCCCATGTTGGTGATTATCACGTCCAGTATGCTTGCCCCTCTTGTGGGAGTGGTAAGTTGTTCCATAGCATTTTGGTTTATGAATTCTAGGAACCTTTGCCCTAGGGTGTTGGAGCTAGAATAATGCTCCCAGTCTATGTTTGGGTAGTTGCAGTCACCCAATATAATGTTGTTTGGAGAGACCTTCATATTTTCATGTGTTCTCATGTAGGCCAAGTGCGGTTCCTGGATTTAGGAGGGTGGTCTGTAGCAGGCTACAAACTGGGAGGCAGTTTTAGCCACTGTTACTTGCCCATGGATAGTCCGTGCTGCTTCTTGCTGTGGCACCAACCTGGGGGTGTGGTTATCCTTGACAATTATTGATAGTCACCCTCCTTTTGTAGTTTGTTCCATGTTTTGGGGTATAAAGCATGGTATGAGGTGTAACCTGGTAGTGTTAGGGTGCTCTTGTGAGCCTTGAACTAGGTTTCTGTTACTGCATAGATATCAACATTCTGCATGCTGAGGAGAGTTTGGACTGCATGCATCTTGCAGTTTAGACTTCTGGCATTGGGTAGCATTACTTCTAGTTTCTTATCCCTTGTGATACCTATGGAGGTGGGTTTGTGTTTTGAGCCTTACCTATTCAAGGCACTATGGGGGTGACAACAAGCTTTGCCAGTATCCAAAAGGCCAGGGGTGATGGATGCAAGCCATCCCTAGCGGATGGAGCATCATGTCTTGCTCAGCATGTCATCCCAGGCTGACAGGCATTGGATCCCCTTTGACTAACAGCAATACTTAAGCCAATTGTTGTAATTGATCATCTTGTCTTCATATTGTGGCATCATGCTTGGTGAGGGTAGTATGTTAGTCAGGGTCATCAAGTCTGCATATACTATATGGTGTTACATTGCTTAACACATGGCAATCATGCTTCAGGTGGTGCTGCAGGGCTGCCTATGTTGGATGCACATACTACACTCCCTGTACATGTTTGAAAGCAGGTTGTGTCAACTTAGGCATCCCTTTTACTATATATGTGAGTCAGAGAGAGATATAATTTCCAGGGTTCCTACTGAGCCAGTGTATGTGCTATGTGTTGTCTCTTTGCCAAGGCCAAGGCATACTGGGCATGCCTCCTTCTGCCTACTGGGGCAGGCTCAGGTTGCTCCTCTTCCGAGTCACGCTCTGCCTGTGATGGCCTTGGCAATGTTGGGGGGCTGTTTGGCCGGGCCTATGCTGGTCCTGCTGCAGCTGTTTTCGCAGAATCACATTATGTAGCATAGCACATGCCATGACAATTTGGGTACATGTAGTTGTTGAGTACTGCAAGGCTCCACCAGATGTGTCCAGGCACCGGAACCGTGACTTGAGCAGCCCAAACACATGCTCTATTACATTACCTGTTTGTGCATGTGCCTCATTATGGCGTTCCTGTTCAGGTGTGTGTGCGTTTCTGATGGGTGTCATCAGCCATGGCTTCAGTGCATAGCCAGCATCCACCAGTAGGTGACCATGTGGGATGTCCCCACTGGCAAATGTCTGGTACAGCTGCGGCAGATGCCAGATATGGGAATCATGGTAGCTTCCAGGGCAGCCAGCACACACATTCAGTATTATGCCCTGGGCATCACACACAACCTGGCAGTTGATGGAGGGGAAGCCCTTGCGGTTGAAGTAGACCCTAACCCGCTCACTGGCTGGTGCTTTGATGCGTATGTGCGTGCAGTCTATTGCACCCACTACCTCAGGGTATTCCGCTATTTGCTGGAAGAGACGCATATTGCTGGCCAATACCTCACAGGAATTGGGGAAATATACATGATCACTGACATGTGCTGACATGGCATCCAGGAACTGGTGCAGTACCCTGGATGCTGATGCCTGTTATATCCCCATCATATCACCAGTTGGTCTCTGGAATGTACCTGATGCTAGGATTCTTAGGCCAACACATACCTTGGTTTCCACTGGGATGGGTTCCCCTCTGTTGTTTCTGTGTGTGAGGCATGGCCTGCACAGCTCAACAATTTGCTGTAGGAGGTCTCTGTCCACTCTATAGCGCTCCACTATCTCCATTTCATGTAACCCCTGGTAGGTGACCCTGGGCCTGTACACTCTTCTATGTCTCCTCACTGTGGGTTGTCTGGCAGCATTTGCATTGTCACCACCCTCAGCATGTTGCATA
Source organism: Protopterus annectens (assembly GCF_019279795.1). Lineage (NCBI taxonomy): Eukaryota > Metazoa > Chordata > Ceratodontiformes > Protopteridae > Protopterus > Protopterus annectens. The sequence goes on from NC_056747.1 coordinate 995,746,515, forward strand.
TGTCACCTTATAACAGCTATGGCAGCCCCTAGCATTTTTTGTCTGAGTGAGGCTTTTCAGTTTTCACTTGTAGTAGCTTACTCCAGTGTTGCAGTGTCTCTTGAGAGAAACATACTGCACTGTTGTTTGCAGAGTTTTAAGTGCTGGGCTGGGCTACTGTTCTGCCTGTGTAATTGCCTGCTTCTGATTGTTTCACCTGTTACCTCTGCTAGTATTCCCTGGTAGCTTCCTACAATTTCTTCTGCTTCCTTTTTCCTTTCTGTTTCCTCAGGGGGGGCGACATGCAAACAAGCGCAAACACACTCACAGCAGCTAACACGTGCGCACACATGCTTAGACGGACTAAAATTTACTTATTCGGGTTTAAACGTGCGTACACCAGCGCAAATGAGCTAACAGGTCTTTAACCAAGCTTCTACATGCTTACTCCAGCTTAAACACGTGCACTCACACTTACACGCGTGGACCCTATCTTACTCGGGCCTCCGAGCATGCACACGCGCACATGCTTGGCTAGCAAGAAACTTTGGTGTTATCCACAGTGTACACCTTCCATTTCTTGGTTTTCCCATGTCTACTTCTTGACACACCTCTTTCCATGATGTGTGACTGACAGCTTTTACATGCCACTCTGCTCCACTGAACTGCATTTCTTTCATACATACCCCCCTGTGATGCCACCTATCTCTTACTCTGTTACTCCCCCTTATCCTACTCATACACTCCAGGGATTGTGCTCATTTGCTATGTAAAAGTGCAATTCACTATCCTAACACTCATTTTACATAGGATTGCCTACTAATGCTTAGTTACATGTCTTACACTGAGCTTCCCCCCTTAGCAACCCCTAGTCAGTGGCCATGTTGTTTTCAGCCTGCTATTCCCTTACATTGTAAATTGTGGGTTTTAAATTTTTATTTTTTCTGTTTTTTTACAGCACAGCCCGTTTGCGCAGTGCTGCTCTACGTTTAAACATCAGCAAAAAAAAAACATTTTTATTTTAATTTTCCATGGGGGTACGTTGCCAGTGGCCACATATTTGGCCATTGGCATGCTTCCTGGAACATATGCAACCTTTATTTGCAGCTGACAAGGCTCCATTGTGTGATTTGCAGAACGGTACTCAGATAACACGGCTCTTACACGGACAGGTTTGTGCTTCCTGGATCGCAGAATTACCTCATTTGCATGCCTTTCGGCTGCAAGTGAGGTAATTTTCATATTCAAGCCCTGGCCGTGTAAGAGCCATTTTAGGAGCTCTCTTACATGCCCCTACAGGCTGTTCGTGAATCGCTCATTGGACATGATGGCTGCATGGAGTCTTACACTACTCTTAGACTCCGTACAAGCCATCGTGAATCCTGCCCATAGCCTTAGATATTTTGGCAAATGGTGGAAGTTGTAAAACAATTTACATTCCTCCACACTTAAAGAAAATAAAAAAAACTCTAGTTCTTGTTATTGTGTCTGCTACTGCACTGAAATTGAGAGACAAAATCTTTTGTTTATGGCCTAGCTATAAAGTAACTTAACCTCAACCATTATTCTGAAGTTTTGCAAGTTAATCTCCTGTGTTTCAGTCTTCCCTGTTAAACAGTTACAATAGTGTATAAAAATATCTCTTCAGCACACGTCTGTACAACATGACCTACAGCTCTAGTACATTTGTAACACAGGCATATGAATCATGCTCATATTTACAAATGATACAAAACCACTTACAAAATTCTAGATAGTTGGACTGGCAGTATTTCCTTCTGTCACACTTCTATATAAATCATATTAATATTCACAAATGACATATAATTATTTACAAAATTCCAGATAGCTGGGCTGTCAGTATTTACTTGTATGACATTCACCCCCCAACCAAATTCTCATGCAAGTTTTCCAAGTGACCTTTGAGAAACATTGGTTGAGAGGGTGAGCCTGTCTGGGAATATACTACCCCATACCCTGTCTTGAGATTCCAGCTGCCTTGGCATTGCTGACCTTAGTACAGGCTCCACCATAGTAATTTGGGATTTTTCTGGCTGCATCCCTGTAGCCATAGATCCCACTGAGACTCCTCCTGCCTCTTACTGGAAATATTTAGCACCAGAGTCTCCCTATCATGATAAAGTTTCATCATGTTAACATGGTACAGTTTGTGCCCCTGCCTCCTGCCTAGCAGTTCTACCATGTATTTAACATCATTGACCTTCCTTGCCACCTTGTAGGGTCCCTCCCAAGCTGTCTGCAGCTTATTGTGTCTGACAGGAATGAGAACCATTACCTGCTGTCCTACAGCATACTCGCTAGCTCGAGCATTTCTGTCACACCAGACCTTTTTCTGCTGTTCAGCTTCTTCCAGGTTCTCCTGGGCCAAGCCCATGAGTTCCCTAAGCCTTGTCTTGAGCTTTAGGACATATGCCACAATAGACTCCTTCTGGAATTCACACTCATCCTCCTACTCATTATGAATTAAATCTGGAGGTCCCTCACCCTATGCCCATACAGCAACCTGAAGGGTGAATAACCTTTAGATTCCTGGTGCACATCTCTGCAAGTAAATAACAGATGAGACAAATATTTGTCCCACTCCATCCTGAACTGGTCTGCCGATGCCCATAGCATGGTCTTAAGTGTAGAGTTTAACTTCTCAACAAGAACATTAGTCTGTGGATGGTAGTGGGTGGTCCTTAAGGGCTTCACCCCACAGTGCTCCCTCATTCAAGCCAGTGGGTCTGACATGAAATTGGCACCTCTGTCAGTCAGTATTTCTTTTGGGAAACTACCCTGCTGAAAATCTCAAACAAAGTATTTGTCACCTTTTCTACCTTAATGGAGGACAAAGCCACTGCCTCAGAGTATCAGGTACCATTATCTATGACCACTAGGACATTGTTTTTCTCTTTGGAACTTGGGGTACTCAGAGGACCTGCAATATCCATAGCTACTCTCTGAAATGGCTCCTCAATCACAGGCAAAGGCATCAAAGGAGCTTTGACCTTGTCCTCTGCCTTACCTACTTTTTGGCACTGCTCACAGGTCCTGCAATTCCCTGTTACATCTCTGGAAATCTCAAGCCAATAAATGTTCTGCATAATACGTCTCTTGGTACACTTTATGCCCATATGACCTGCAAAGGGAATATCATGGGCTATGGCTAGAAGTGCCAGACAGTAGACTATGAGCACTACCATCTGCTGTATTCTCTCACCTTCTAGCACTCCCTCAGGGGACCACTCTCTATACAGTAACTGTTTTTCCCAGTATACAGATTCCCCCTTCCCTTGACAATCAGGTGCCTCACTGGCTACTTCCCTCAGGCCTTGTAATGTAGGGTCTGAGGGTTGAGCCTGTCTCAACTCCCTCTTGCTAACCCTTCCCAGCTCCCCTTCCACAGGAAGTCTGTCATCCTCTGACAACAGTGCCTTACTGTCAGCCTGGGTACTACTACTCACCTCTTCCCTTGCAGTCAAACTGTCCAAGGGAACATCAGTATCCACAAGCAGCTCTGGCTCACCTTCAGTCTCACTACTACATTGTTGCTCCCTCCCTGAAGTAAGCACCACACCTGTTCTGGCTTCACGTCTGTGGTCTGTCTGGGTCCTCCCAGGCTACTAGACCCACATGCTTGTCTCCAAGACTGACTGCATGTCACTGCATGCACACAAGGTACAGCATTATGAAAATCTTTCCTTATCAGGACATCTGCAGGGATATTCTCAAACACACCTACTTGCTTCCATTTCCACCCTCCCAGTCAAGGTGAACCCTAGCCAAAGGTATTTGGAATGGGGTCCCTTTTAAAGCTCTGACTGGAGTAGACTGCCCAAGCAAGTAGTGCTCCTCTTTAACCATTATAGTCTTCACAATGGTTAGGTCAGAGGCTGTGTCTCGCTTAGCAGTGGCCTCTTTCCCATTTATTAAGATAGGATATAACCTCTTGTGGTAGTTTGCTACTCTTGATTTCTTCAGACAACTCACTGCTGGCATTCTGGCATTCCCTCTTCCTGGCTGTCCCACCTTTTGTTTCTCACCTTGCCTCTATGAACATCTATATGCTACATGGCTCCAATGGTTGCATTTAAAAATGTTAGCCCTTGATCCTGAATGTGTAAGAGGACCAGTGGCTTCCCTTACTACTGGCAAATTCTGTTGGGGCAATTTAGGCTGCCACCATGGGTTCCCTTAGACCCATGAGCAGCACTGGGTATCCCTTTCCTGTACAGTGATGCCCTGCTTGCTAGGTATAGGTCTCCATTTTCCTCCACTCATCTGCTGTATTGCATTGCCTATCTGCCAACCAGATTCTCATGCCCTCAGGCAAAGTGCTAAGGGTTTGTTCCCTCACCATAAGGTCTGCCAGCCCTTCAAGTTTGGTGACCTGACACCCACTCACCCACCTATGAAAATAAGTGATTAACTCAGCAATATAGTCACACATATCTTCATGTGCCTTGTGTCTATGTTCATGAAACTTTTTCTATAAACTTCAGGTGTTAACTTAAATACTCTAGCAGACAATTTCTAACAGTATTATAATCTAAGCAGTCAGTATCAGACAATTTAGAAACAGCATTTACCATGGAGTAATGGGTTCATGATCTGTACCCAGAGCCCTTGGTCAACATTATACTCTTTACATACCCTTTTAAACATATGAGTACAACTGTCAAAATTATTACCCCCTGTAAACTGTGGAAGAAATTTACTGACCTTTGTGGCTTCTGGGATTCGGTTACTCACTTCCCAATTACATCCGTGACCCTGACGAAGGGTCAGCATCTCCTTCTCATGTTGCCTCTGGATCTCATTCTCCTCAGCCTCTAGACATCTCAGTTACTAATTTTCCGCAGAATCCAGAAGTCTCAGTCTCTCTGCTGCTTCTATTTCTAAATATTTTGCCTCCAGTTCAAGTCTCTTTAACTCCAGATGGATTTTTAAGTCCTCTTTGGAAAGGTTGAACAGTCCATTTTCTGAAAGTTGCACATCTCCAAAGCCAGTCTGATTGTCCTCCTGGTTGCTGGTCTGTGATGCAGCTGTGCCTAGGGCTGCAATAATCTCAGCTTTAATCATGTTGGCATGCACTAGTCCTTTGTCTGGGCACATCTCAGCCAACTGTCGCTTTGTCAGCTTGCCATACTCCTCTGCTGACATCCTTGCCTGCTCTCCCTGACTAAATAAGCTAGCAAACAAGTAAATAAAACTACTGTGATGTGAAACTCTGAATGTTCACTGTGTAGCTGGTTGAGAGTACAAACACTTTCCTTAGTGACCACTGTTTACAGACTACAGGAGTTCAATAGCCACACCACTGAATCCTAATATTTGGATAGCCCACCACTGCCAACCAATTAATATGTGATGCCCCACCACTGGCCCAGTAATTAATGAGTCTCAGTTCCTATCACTGGCAACAGTGGGTGATATACACACTGAGAGCATGGCAAGTACCAGCACAGTAAAGTGCAATTTCCCTTAAGA
>NC_056747.1:995754486-995971986 GCF_019279795.1 Protopterus annectens
GGCAAAGCCATTGGGATTTTAAGAACATTTTTAATTGGTTCCTGAAAAGGTGTGTGGATGTGGTAGAAGTTAGTTCAGTTGGGAGTTTGTTTCATGTTTTTCCAACAGAGTTAGAAAACAGACAGTCCCCTGATTTGTTTTTAGATTTTAAGGTGGCTACTTGTAATCTATTTGCAGAATGTAGGGTTGGAAGGTTTTGATAAGGATTGAGGAGGTTACTGAGTATAGGGGTATTAGTGGGATGGTGTAAGATTTTGTGGATAAAGGTGAGTTGCTGGTAGAGTATTTCCAGCCATCCTAGTAGTTTCAGATTTTGACAGTGGTGGGTTCTAATTGGGGTACCTGTGGCAAATCTGGCTATGTTGTTGTAAGAAGTTGCCAGTTTATTTAAATTGCTTTTGGTTAGGTTTGTATATATGGGGGAGGCATAGATGAGGGTTGAAATCAGGTGAGTTTGAGCAATAGTAATCTTGGCAGAGGCTGTGAGAAATGGTTTGAGTTTATACAGGAAACCATGTTTTCTATTTACATATTTAATGGTTAGGTTAATGTGTGTGTCAAAGTTGAGGTTATTATCTATAGTTACACCTAGGAATTTATTGGTAGTGTCGGGAGTGATGACAGTACCATTATTAGAGGTAAATAAGAGATTGAGTGGAGGGGTCTTATGTGTAGGTGTAAACACTAGTAGTTTTGTTTTTTGGGGTTCAAGAGGAGACACCGTTGGTGGAACCATTTTTCCACTAAGGTGAATACAGTTTGTGTCCTGTTCTGGAGTTCAGTTGGAGAGGAATCATGACAGATTAGAGTTGGATCGTCAGCATATTGGATGCAGGTGGTTTGGGGAAGGGAGGTTTTGAGATCATTAATGAAAATGCTAAAGAGGAGTGGACCCAAAATAGAACCTTGTGGGACTCCAAGTGTGACTGGGAGCTGGGAGGATAAGTTGATCTCCCAGCACACTGCTTGTTGTCTATTTTCAAGGTATGAATGAAACCATTTAACTGCTTGAGTATCAACTGAAAGAGATTTGAGAATGTTTGATCATAATTGACGGTTCACCATATCAAAGGCCTTGGAGAGGTCTATAAAGAGGGCTGAAGAGAGCAGGTTATTATTTCTATTTCTATTAATGCAGTCAGTAAAGGATAGGAGTGCAGTGGTAGTGCTCTGGAAAGGCCTGAAACCGTGTTGGCAGTCCACTAATAGGTTATTTTCAATGAGGTGATGAAGTAGCTGACGGTGAATATATATATATATATATATATATATATATATATATATATATATATATATATATATATGTGTGTGTGTATCTGTATAGACATATGTTGCAACTCAGTCACTGAGTTGAAATTCCCTGAGCATCAGCTTCTCAAGTCTCAAGATGCTGATGTGCAAAATGACAGCTTTTTCCTCAGGGAACTATGGCAGTGAAGTCTCTATTTGTGAACCAGCAGTAATTCCTCTATTTTCGCAAATGTCTTCCTTCTTCATGTTTATATTATCCCCCTGCAAGAAATACTGACAGTTTGAGCTTTTCCTCTTTGGGTTCAGTGATGTGGTTCCCCAATGTCTGTTGCCTGGAGATTTTTTTCTGGAACCTATAAATGTATATAGATAAATATAGGTAGACATATCCTTAGCTAGACTGATAGCACTTCTCAAGCAACAATGCTGTTTTATCAAGAAAAACAAAAGCAACAGGCTCAAAGCCATAGAGCAACAATAAGTTTTGTTTACCTTGAGATAAAAACTTTGTCTAGAGCAGTTTTTTTAAAAGCAAAATGGCCAAGTAGTTTAACAAAAATATTCTTTTTTACTTTGGATTACAAGCCTTTCTCTATTTATACTGTCTGCTGGAGAGTAAAAGTGAAGAGTTCCAGGCTATGACTCTGTTCACCTTCAATAGTTATAGTTTTGCATCTTGCAAATTTCAAGTGACTTACCAGTGGTTAGGAAGTTTAAATCCAGGGATCCTGTCCCACCCTACTCGTCCGAGCTTCTCTCCCCTCCGCCACATTAGTCTCTCTGTCTCTCTCTAAGAGATCAACATTTCATTCCCTCTTTGGTTCTGTTGTTCTGTTTTTTTACATGAAATGGCAGGCTTCCTCTTTTTGTTGTATGTGTATAGAATCTTCCTCCCATTATACCCAAACACCTCATCTCCACATATCCAACAATGATCACTAGGTGTATAAATAGATAGATAGATAGATAGATAGATAGATAGATAGATAGATAGATAGATAGATAAATAGACTGATAGATATGAGCATCACTTCTCATCTCTTAATAGTCTTAATAAATGTCGTAGTGAGAGAAACATCTGATTGAAAGCATTCATGCCACAGGAGCCACAGGAATACTGGCTATAAACTTCCTCCATACTAATATACTAACAATTCTGAATCTTGAAATTTCAAAAAATCATTTTCTAAAGACACATTTAAAATAAATGTTTGCAACTATTGAATCAGTTATGCAAAATAGTGTAAGCACAGAAAGTATATGGAACACACAGACCTTTATGATTAAATTTATCTGAAATGCACAATTCTTTGCCATGATACTAGTGATAGCATTTTAACTCACAACTGAAGTTTTATAACTAGCAGCAATCGCCAATGAATGGACACTTGTACACTTGAAAAACAAATAGCAGTATCTTATTAACCATACCAGCTAGACACCTAGCATCTGCAGCAGTTGTGTCTGACTGGATGTCTGTTTCAAAATGAAACCTCACAGATCATTATGCCATGTTTACTTATTGATTTACGGAAATATAAAAATGATATTTTTCATCTGTCATGCAAACATTTCTCTGCAGTTGTGCTAAGGAGAAACCATGTATCGGTTGCAAATTTGTCCACACTAATGTCATCTTCCTGCTGATACCTTACCATACTTTTTCTCTTGTACAAAATGACCAGTATTCACATTAACAACATTAATTAATTTACTATATCCTCAACTGTGTTCATCGAAAACGCTGCAGGATGATGTACTTTCACTGAATTTTTTCTACACGGTGTTGGTAGAGAGACTGAGTCATGTACAAGAAATTCATTATATAAATTATTTCCCAGCATATTAAAATGCAATATTTTTATAACCATTGTTGCATTCAAATGTCACCATGTGGAGCTCAAAGTCACATATTCTATATTAGTTTATTTCATATACTCTCCTCTCGACCCCGGCGACTGACATAAATAACACTTTCTTTCTGTCAGTGAATTATTAATGCAAATATTTTAAAATGCCCATATTTTATACATCACTATACCAAATGAAGTATTAGATCTTTATTTCTGCTAAAGCTGTTATTTCTAGTTTCATAGGAAAGTACTAGGCTATCAGTCTACAGACCATTACAAGCCTTGCCAAGTTACTTCCAGCTTCAAGAAGGGCAGTACAATAGAGACTGGGGGTGAATTTAAGGTTGTCAATCCATTTATCTAGGTTTACTTTGAAGCTGGCAAGGGTGCTTCTCTGCTTGACACAGTGTAGAAGATTGTTACATTGATTGAGGATATGTTTAGATATGGATGCATCATGCCAGCATAAATGATTTATCTGTTGATAAAAGTTTAAATTCTTTAACTGGGTATTTGAGGAAATGTTTGTTCTTTGAAGGAAAATAAATTAATGGTTCAAAATACTGCAGGATAGACTATATGTTTTCAGCATGCTCCTGAAATCCTAAACTAAACTTCAATATACTACACGTTGTGAGGGAATTGTTATTAGAATTGTAATAAAGTCTGCAGAATTTCATTAACTATTATTGTAGACAAATGTCAATATCTTCATTTAATGTGTCTCAATGTCTCATTTCTGTAAAGCTTTCTTTCACACACCCTCTTCTCTACCCTGTTGCCTAACTCTTACATTATTTTCTTTATGCCAGTCAGACATTAATACAAATATTAAAAATAGGCCAAATTGCATATATTGATGATGCAGACTGAATGTTACAGTCTTTATTTCTTCTACTACCTTTAACTATATACCAGTATTTATGTAAAACTGTCAGTTTTTAGCACTTGTTTGTAATCCTGAACCAAACTCAAACTAACCAAACTCCATAACTGAATTATTAGCTAAATCACTACACAAATATACAAATTTTCATAGCAGTTATCATACACTCCTCTAAAAGCAAATGGCTGCTACTGCAACTTAACCTTAAGCCATAAAACCATATTACCATTTTATGTCCCTCACCGTTTCCACTACCACTGCTATTAAGCTTCCATTTACGCAACTAGAAATATACACCTCCTGTAAGCTACATATGTATTAAAAATTGTCAGTTATTGTATTTATGCTGTCCTTACTATGTCTACCTATATTTTAAATGCCTAAAGTCCTAAAAGTGCTATCAAAAGCTAAAAGTACTGCATTGATGGGTCTTGACAATATCCCTGAATGTATCTTAAACAGCATGAAGGTTGATTTAGCCATATCCCTAACAACACTGTTCGATCTTAGCCTTCGTGCGGGTTTTGTACCAAGCAACTGGATAACAACTACAGTCATTCCTGCATGAGGAAGGAAATTCTACACACCCAGGAAATTACAGACCTGTAAATTTCCAAGCCTCATATGCAAAGTCATGGAAAGACTTACCATGGGGACCTCCAAACACTGGATCATTCTCAGTTTGGGTTCCTCATGGGCAGATCATGCTTATTCACCCTCGTGCTTTTTTTTTTTTTTTTTTTTTGAAAAGCTCTCCAAAACAATGGATGAAAGCAAAATGAAACCATTGGTATACCTTGACCTGGCCAAAGCTTTTGACACAATTCCCCGCTCAGTCATAGTAGAAAAGCTAAAGAAACTGGGAATAAAACCATATGTCACCTGCTGAATTGCCATCCAGCAGCCATTATTGGCCCATAAACATTATATATACATATACACATATATGATCCTTCAAGGTGCAGCTCATGCTCAGACGTGAATATTAGGTCCGGTAAGCAGAAGCCACAACTGGCCCATAAACATTATTTGAGTTTGAGTGAGGTAAGTACAGTTGTAGTAGGGAAGGAGGGAGTGGAATGAGGTGGAAACATGGATTAGGGTTTCAGGTAGTGATTGGGATAGGCAATTAGGTTTAGGGAGTGGGAAGAGAGTTTTAGGGTTAGGGAATGGAAGAGGATATTTAGGTTTAGGGAGTAAAAGCAGAATTTAGGGTCAGGGTGCAATCAAGGAATTTAGGTCGAGGGTGAGAGGTTGGGATTTTAATTTAGGCAGTGATGGAGACTTTAGGACTAGGGATGGGCAGTGCAGTTTTAGGGTTCGGCAGTAAGGACTCAGGTTACAAACTAAGTGGGAATTTTAGGGTTACAGTCAGGGCTGTGGTAGGGCTATACAGTGTAACAAGATTGTGTGCTGGAAGAGCTAAATAATTAAGTGAGATCTGGCTAGTGGAGACAGAGCACATGCCTTTTCAAATAAGTGGTAGTGAGCAAGTGTATAGCGACCTACTAGCACGGGAGGACTGGTTGTAGATAATATAAATAGACAGACAGATATATAAATAGACAGAGAAATAGATAGATAGATAGATAGATAGATAGATAGATAGATAGATAGATAGATAGACAGATAGATAGATAGATAGATAGATCTGCTTATCAGAATGCCTGCACTTACCAACAAGGTAGCCCTGTGAAATTTCTCTTTGCAGAATCAGTGAGGTAGCCAGAGGTGGTAATCATGAGCACTGTCAAAATACTGTGCGTACACATCAGATATCTACCCCTGTGAAACAACCTGTAAGTGTGCATACACATCAGATATCTACCCCCTGTGAAATGATCGGTATGTGGCTGTTGACTGAAACAGTAGTCCTTAGTCTTGACATATCATTGTTTATGGACACACAGGATGGTCTTTTTCACCATATGTGTCCATATTATAGTAACTAGTACATTGAGAAGGCTTGCGATATCATAGAAGCTATACATGGAGGTGGTTTTCTGCCCAGTATGCTGTGGTAGCAGATATGCTCATCCACACATGGAAGTAAGGTATATCAAGAAATGTATTGAGTATTCTGCATGATGATGGCTGTGATTTATCTATTGTGTCCCCTGTCTGTTTCAGAAAGGTACTGTTTTGAAGTATGGTATGAGATGCAAACATGTTAGTGTCCACAAGTATTGAAAGTCCATACATTCTTCCTGATCCTGCCTATTAGCATACATATCAGTATCTCTTTCTACATGATAATAGTCTGTCAGTTATTACTCATTTAAGTTGTGGCATGTAATTCATATCACCTGAAATGCATTGCCCTGCCAGGAATGAAGCAGTGGCGCTTACAGTCAGTAAGTGCTGGTTCACAAATGTTGCTGTTGCTCCAAGCATCTTTGCCTGTTACAGCTCTAAAAGTTCATACATGCTTTTCACTTTTATTGCAGAACTCAACTTGCTGCATGACTAATGCATACTATGATTATGCGCTAGCCTGTGTTACATATTTATTGCATTTTCCTGCTGTTTGTTGCAAAAAAGAAAAAAAAAAAATATTCTTGTTTCCCATCTTTCCTGACCTAGAGTAGTCCAAATACAGGCTTTGCTGTATTCTAGACTTTTGGAAAGTTCCTGTGTTGCCCATTTCCTTTCTTGGATAAAGGGAGGCTTCTTTGTTCACCAGTGGCAGTGGGGAGCTTAGAGCAGCCTATCTATCCCTGCGGGAGTGTTCCCAGCACAAGAATCTGGTAGTCTATTGGCCGTTTTGGGCCAATTTCTAGCTCTTTCGAGTACCCCTATATAAAGCCCGCTTTGGTGCAGATTTCACACTTGTTACTACTCAGCCAAGCTGTTCGTGGTCCTGCAGAGTGGTGCTAGCAGCAGAGAGGCTAAAAGAGCGACTGCTAACCTGATAAAAGTGTTTTTTTCCTGCTACTACCTGGACGACTGCGCAATCTAGCCAAACTGCAAGTATTTCTGCTTCTTGAACTATTTTAAACTGTTTAAAGTTGTTTTTGCACCTGCACTTTTAAAGTTTGTCTTGTTTGTTGCATTTACCTGTTGAGGCTACACACTCAAGTGCGCTAGCCTGTGCTATATATTTATTGCATTTTCCTGCTGTTTGTTGCAAAAAAGAAAAAAAACAAAAAAAATATCCTTGTTTCTCGTCATTCCTGACCTAGAGTAGTCCAAATACAGGCTTTGATGTATTCTGGACTTTTGGAAAGTTCCTGTGTTGCCCATTTCCTTTCTTGGATAAAGGGAGGCTTCTTTGTTCACCAGTGGCAGTAGGGAGCTTAGTACAGCCTATCTATCCCTGGAGGAGTGTTTCCAGCACAAGAATCTGATAGTCTATTGGCCGTTTTGGGCCAATTTCTAGCTCTTTCAAGTCCCCCTGTATAAAACCTGCTTTGGCGCGGTTTTTGTGCTTGTTACTTCTCAGCCAAGCTCCTCGTGGACATGCAAAGTGGTGCTAGCAGCAGAGAGGCTAAAAGAGCGACTGCTAACCTGATAAAAGGGTTTTTTTTTCCTGCTACTACCTGGACGACTGTCCGATCTAGCTGAACTGCTAGTATTTCTGCTTCTTGAACTGTTTTAAACTGTTTAAAGTTGTTTTTGCACCTGCACTTTTAAAGTTTGTCCTGCTTGTTGCATTTACCTGTTGAGGCTACACACTCAAGTGCGCTAGCCTGTGTTACATATTTATTGTATTTTCCTGCTGTTTGTTGCAAAAAAGAAAAAAAATATATCCTTGTTTCCCGTCTTTCCTGACCTAGAGTAGTCCAAATACAGGCTTTGCTGTATTCTGGACTTTTGGAAAGTTGCTGTGTTGCCCATTTCCTTTCTTGGATAAAGGGTGGTTTCTTTGTTCACCAGTGGCAGTGAGGAGCTTAGAGCAGCCTATCTATCCCTGGAATAGTGTACCCAGCACAAGAATCTGGTAGTCTATTGGCCGTTTTGGGCCAATTTCTAGCTCTTTCAAGTCCCCCTGTATAAAACCTGCTTTGGCACGGTTTTTGCGCTTGTTACTACTCAGCCAAGCTCCTTGTGGACATGCAGAGTGGTGCTAGCAGCAGAGAGGCTAAATGAGTGACTGCTAACCTGATAAAAGTGTTTTTTCCTGCTACTACCTGGGTGACTGTCCGATCTAGCTAAACTGCAGGTGTTTCTGCTTCTTGAACTGTTTTAAACTGTTTAAAGTTGTTTTTGCACCTGCACTTTTAAAGTTTGTCCTGTTTGTTGCATTTACCTGTTGAGGCTACATACTCAAGTGCGCTAGCCTGTGCTACATATTTATTGCATTTTCCTGCTGTTTGTTGCAGAAAAGAAAAAAAAAACAAAAAAAAATATCCTTGTTTCTCGTCTTTCCTGACCTAGAATAGTCCAAATACAGGCTTTGCTGTATTCTGGACTTTTGGAAAGTTCCTGTGTTGCCCATTTCCTTTCTTGGATAAAGGGAGGCTTCTTTGTTCACCAGTAACAGTGGGGAGATTAGAGCAGCCTATCTATCCCTGGAGGAGTGTTCCCAGCACAAGAATCTGATAGTCTATTGTTCGTTTTGGGCCAATTTTTAGCTCTTTCAAGTCTACCTGTATAAAACCTGCTTTGGCGCGTTTTTTGCGCTTGTTACTACTCAGTCAAGCTCCTCATGGACATGCAGAGTGGTGCTAGCAGCAGAGAGGCTAAAAGAGCGACTGCTAACCTGATAAAAGTGTTTTTTTTCCTGCTACTACCTGGGCGACTGTCCAGTCTAGCTAAACTGCAAGTATTTCTGCTTCTTGAACTGTTTTAAACTGTTTAAAGTTGTTTTTTCACCTGCACTTTTAAAGTTTGTCCTGTTTGTTGCATTTACCTGTTGAGGCTATACACTCAAGTGCGCTAGCCTGTGTTACATATTTATTGCATTTTCCTGCTGTTTGTTGCAAGAAAGAAAAAAAAAACAAAAAAAATTATCATTGTTTCCCGTCTTCCCTGACCTAGAGTAGTTCAAATACAGGCTTTGCTGTATTCTGGACTTTTGAAAAGTTCCTGTGTTGCCCATTTCCTTTCTTGGATAAAGGGAGGCTTCTTTGTTCACCAGTGGCAGTGGGGAGCTTAGAGCAGCCTATCTATCCCTGGAGGAGTGTTTCCAGCACAAGAATCTGGTAGTCTACTGGCCGTTTTGCACCAATTTCTAGCTCTTTCAAGTCCCCCTGTATAAAACCCGCTTTGGCGCGGATTTTGCGCTTGTTACTACTCAGCCAAGCTCTTCGTGGTCCTGCAGATTGGTGCTACCAGCAGAGAGGCTAAAAGAGCGACTGCTAATCTGATAAAAGTGTTTTTTTTCCTGCTACTACCTGGGCGACTGTCCGATCTAGGTAAACTGCAAGTATTTCTGTTTCTTGAACTGTTTTAAACTGTTTAAAGTTGTTTTTGCACCTGCACTTTTAAAGTTTGTCCTGTTTGTTGCATTTACCTGTTGAGGCTACACACTCAAGTGTGCCAGCCTGTGTTACATATTTATTGCATTTTCCTGCTGTTTGTTGCAAAAACCCCCCCCCAAAAAATGATCCTTGTTTCCCGTCTTTCCTGACCTAGAGTAGTCTAAATACAGGCTTTGCTGTATTCTGGAGTTTTGGAAAGTTCCTGTGTTGCCCGTTTCCTTTCTTGGATAAAGGGAGGCTTCTTTGTTCACCAGTGGCAGTGGGGAGCTTAGAGCAGCCTATCTATCCCTGGAGGAGTGATCCCAGCACAAGAATCTGGTAGTCTATTAGCCGTTTTGGGCCAATTTCTAGCTCATTCAAGTCCCCCTGTATAAAACCCGTTTTGGCGCGGCTTTGTGCGATTTTGCACATAGCGCAGCATCGGGCAGCTCCGCTTAATTGGGTTTAAACCATTCTCGGCTCCACAAAGTCTGCTCTTCACTTTTTCCCTTAGAACTGATCAAGTTTTCATAATAAACACCCTATTCCTACTCTAAAGCCTGACACTTGCTCACTAAAGCAATTATATAAGTCAGCACTAAAAAATTAAAAGCACTACACCCTCACAAACTCCCCTTGAGTACCTTGTTCCCCATTGGCCCTTTTTTTCAATTATAAAGGAATTCCCAATACTATTCTAGCATGTCCAAAGGTCAGTTGTCAATCTCCTCTCCAGTCCAGCTGGTGAATCTGGGAATCTTGAGGCAATGTTACAACTGCCTCATGTACACAAACAACCCTCTCCTCCTCCCAACAAATTCCAACACATGTGAGAGATGCAACCATATAGCCAAACTGGAGGCTAAGCTCTCTCAACTCAGTACTGGCGCAACCAGTCAGGAGGAGAAGGAAACCACACTCACTACAATTCCAGTCTCACATAGACCTACCACGACAGCAAATGAAACACATAAACACACAAAAACATACTCGGAGGCTCTAAATAAAAATCTGCCTAAGCAGCAGAGACCTCCAAAGCAGACACCCAAGCAACCGCTACCCCAAAACAAAACACATGCAACACATAGCTCACAACACCAGTGTGCTGAACAGTCACAGCCCTTAAGGCTAAACAACACACCTGATACACTTGTAATAGGTGACTCTATCATCAGGCACACTGACGTCCTGCTCAGCAGGCTGAACAAGGAGAAGGTCACGGTGAGCTGCCTGTTGGGTGCTATGATCCACCACATAACACAAGCACTCAGGTCACTCCAAGGCAAGTACAGATATGACTCAGTCATTGTCCATGCTGGTGTGAATGACCTGAGATGTACCTCACTGGCCTACATGAAAAGAGACATAGAGGAGCTCTCTGAGCATGTAGCCCAGGCTGGTATGACCCTGACTTTGAGTAGCATCTTACCCTCACCAAGAATGATGCCACAATAATGAAGACAAGATGATCATTTTCAACAATTGGCTTAAGTATTGGTGTCATTCAAAGGGGATCCAATGCCTGTCAGCCTGGGATGACATGCTCGACAAGCCACGATGCTTCGCTAGGGACAGCTTGCACCTGTCACCCCTGGGCTTTCGGATATTGGCAAAGGCCCTTGCCTCCCCCATAGTGCCTTTTTTAGGCAAGGCTCAAAAGGAAACCCACCTCCATAGGTATCACAAGGGATAAGAAACTAAGAGTAATGCTACTCAATGCCAGAAATCTTAACCTCAAGATGCATGCACTCGAAACTCTCCTTAGCATGGAGAACATCTATGTCTGTGCAGTAACAGAAACTTACGAAAACACAAAATGACGAGCAGGACCACAATAAGAGATAGCTTGAAATGAATAAGTGGTTTTATTAAATCCAAGTAAAACGTAAGCGCTTTCGGCCAGAGCAATCTCCAGCTTTCTTCAGACAAACAGCGTGGTATTGTGTGTGAAAACCTTAAATATTATTAAACAATTAGTTATACCAATCGGAACAGAATGCATTCCGTGGTTAACTGTTACCACGGTAACATTAAAGCAGAATTGTGTATATAAATAAGTGAAAATTAATACTGAGACTTGAAACTTAAAGAAGTTTCACATACACTCAATTAAAAATGTATATATACATAATTTACAATATATTACAAAGACAATGAAATAAAAAACATTACTTTAAAAATTAAAATAGTAATCGGTCAAATATGATCCTTCTAAGGAGTCTAAATGTTCTAAATAAAGCCAGATCCTCTTAATAAAATATGTACATTATGTCAGATATTAAAACTGAACGTGTCATACTTTAGACAAAGGTGTATATATATATGTGTGCTCACTTAGTTGTGACTAACACAGTCCAGTTATCTATTATATGATAACCACTTGAGCGCACAATTGATAGAAAGATTGTCGTTTATGCTTGGTATGAGATGTGCCCTAGTCCGAATTTGCCACATTAGTTCATCGATCTCCAATTTAATTTGCCAGGGCCCCCCCTCTAATTTCAGGATTCCTTTGTTGCACTATGACGAAACTGAAAGTATGCCCTGTATGCTCAATGATATGCTTAGCTAAGGTGTTATTAACATCATGCCTACTAACAGCATACATATGTTCGTAGATCCTAGTTCTAAGTCTACGCTCCGTCTTACCAATGTAAAAAGCATTACATTGGTTACAGAGGGCGACATATACCACTGATTTGGACTCGCAGTTATAAAAGTTGTTAACCTTGTATGACTTGTTGTTAATGGAAAAATGTGTTCCGACCCTAATAAACTTACATTGTGCACATGCACCACATTTGTGCATGCCATGTGGCCGGTTAGAAGTAGATCTATTGGGTGGTCTTTCTAAAATAGTTTTTAGATTTTGTCCCCTCCTGTAAGTAAATTTAGGTCTTATGCCCAAGATGTTTGAAAGGGTATTGTCATGGTTAATGACATCCCAATTTTTATTAATGATTTCCCTGATCTTAATAAAATCCAAGGAAAAAGTATGTATAAAGGACACATTGTAATTAACATTTTCCAGAACATTGTTCCCAAGGGGGCCCGAACAAGTTGGAAGGTCAACTGTTCTAACATTCACCTCTGTGATAGTTCTAGTGGAGAGTAGGGGGGTAAAATATCCTTCACTACGCTTGTTAGATACTTCCAAAATGATGTTATTAACTAAGTGTAATTAATAACCCCTTGTTAGAAACATGTTTTTAAGTTTGTTGCATTCAGCAAAGAAATCGTGGTCATCGGTTACCATACGTGCTGCCCTTACCAGCTGACCTTTTATGACAGATCTTTTTTGGTAATAAGGGTGATTACTAGAAAAATGCAACAAACTGTTGGAATATGTCGGTTTTCTATAAATGGTATTTTTTAGTCTTCCATTACTTGTGTCCTTTGTTATCATGATGTCGAGATAATTTATCTCAATGTCAGCTACATTGAAAGTGAACTGTAAAAAATCAGTCATGTTGGTCATCCTTTCAATAAATTCTGGAATCAATTCTCTCTTACCCTTCCAGATACAAAAAATGTCATTCTGGTACCTAGTGTACCAGGAGACATGTTGTTGGAATAGATTATCCTTGAATAGGTATTCTGCTTCCCAATGTGCTAGAACAGCATTTGCGAATGAACCCCCACAGGGTGAACCCATGGTGACACCCGATGTTTGGAGGTAGAAAATGTTCTCAAAAATAAAAAAGTTATTGGATAGAACTAACTCCAAAAGTGTCTCACTAAGGTAAATAGTGTTTTCTTCTACCTTCTTAGCCAACATGAATTCCCTGACCCAATTGAGTCCTATTCCCTGTGGTATAACCGTGTAAAGGTCTTTTATGTCTATTGTAAGGAATACCATGTCTGGACTGTATTCCACTGTACTGATGTCTTTCAAAAAAGACCAAGAGTCCTTGCAAATGTGTGTCTCTTGTTGTAAAAGAGGTTTAATAATACTGTCCACAAGTCTAGCACATGCATAAGTAGCCGAACCCCTCCCGTCAACAATCGGTCTAAAGGGTGGTGCTTGTAATCGTTTATGCAGTTTGGGTGTACCAAAAAAGGTGGAAATTTTTGGAGCTGGCATCTGTAAATACTTATATGTACTTGGATCGATGAAACCTTCTAACAAAAGATCATACAAAGTGTTGTTAATTGTTCTATAAGCACCATGTATTTCATTAAGAGATACTTCTTTATATACAGGTGTGTTTAAGTGTTCCATCATATATTCTACGTATTTGTAGTGATCCATCAGTACAATTCCCCCACCTTTATCCGGTTTCATAACACGTGTGTTACAATCCCTCAATAAACGAAGGAAATCCCATTCTAACATAGTAATATTGTTAGAATGCCCTTGGTTGGTATAAATAACCTGATTCTTGATCGCCCAAAGGTCAATCTCACAAATTTTTTTCAAAAACTGCTAGAATGGGATGGAGTGGTGGGTTGTATGTGCTGGAAACCCTTAAGGTGTTAAGTATTGGGGTGTCGTTACCAAGTAAAGAACAAAGATTGAGTTTCCTAACATATATTTTCAAGTCCACAAGCATCCTACCTATGTCCATGTGCTGCCCTGGGACAAACGTTAAGTCCTTAGCAAAAAAATCTACAATATCCTGATGGATATCAATGAGTGTATAATTATACACTTTAAAGTCACTGTCAGAGCTGAACAAAATTTTTGGTTTGTGGCCGAAACTGGGGAGTTGTGTCATCTCTTCCTTCCCCGTCTCTTGTTCTTCGCGTTGTTCACTGTCTGAGCTCTGATGCGATTGGTGGTTCTGGTGTTGTTGGCCTGGTAAAAATCCTGGCCTTCTTGCTGGTTCGTGTTCCCCATAGGGGAGTCATCCCTAGGGATATACCCTGATGCATTGCCTTGCTCGAAATTACTGGCGCCCGCATTGTTGTTATTATTAAGTCTTGGGCTTCTTCTGGTGCTCTGTCTTTGCCCAGAAAAATTGTTATTTTCATTATTGCCATTACCATTGATGCCAGTAAGATTTGTTGTGTTGTTAGGTTCCGCATGACTGTTACCCCCATTATGGGGTGTGTGTATTGTCCGGGGAGGCCTAGGATAAGCACATTTGTTAGCATAATCCATTAAGTCTCTAGTAAGTTTCTTTTTCTTAATAAGTAGTAGTTTTTCCATACTAGCCTCAATGCTAGAAAAAATACGGCAATAGTCATATTTGTAACGGAAAAAAACACTATCAGAAGTAATAGACTTTTCTAATGCCTCCAAGTCAAGTGACAGGGTTGCAATGTCTTTAGAATAAAAGGCAATGAGAGCTTGCAGAAACTCAATACCTTGACGATCAAACAAGTCCAGCAATTCTTGATGGAACAGAGAATTATCCACCAAGTATAATTATACACTCATTGATATCCATCAGGATATTGTAGATTTTTTTGCTAAGGACTTAACGTTTGTCCCAGGGCAGCACATGGACATAGGTAGGATGCTTGTGGACTTGAAAATATATGTTAGGAAACTCAATCTTTCTTCTTTACTTGGTAATGACACCCCAATACTTAACACCTTAAGGGTTTCCAGCACATACAACCCACCACTCCATCCCATTCTAGCAGTTTTTGAAAAAATTTGCGAGATTGACCTTTGGGCGATCAAGAATCAGGTTATTTATACCAACCAAGGGCATTCTAACAATATTACTATGTTAGAATGGGATTTCCTTCGTTTATTGAGGGATTGTAACATACGTGTTATGAAACCGGATAAAGGTGGGGGAATTGTACTGATGGATCACTACAAATACGTAGAATATATGATGGAACACTTAAACACACCTGTATATAAAGAAGTATCTCTTAATGAAATACATGGTGCTTATAGAACAATTAACAACACTTTGTATGATCTTTTGTTAGAAGGTTTCATCGATCCAAGTACATATAAGTATTTACAGATGCCAGCTCCAAAAATTTCCACCTTTTTGGTACACCCAAACTGCATAAACGATTACAAGCACCACCCTTTAGACCGATTGTTGACGGGAGGGGTTCGGCTACTTATGCATGTGCTAGACTTGTGGACAGTATTATTAAACCTCTTTTACAACAAGAGACACACATATGCAAGGACTCTTGGTCTTTTTTGAAAGACATCAGTACAGTGGAATACAGTCCAGACATGGTATTCCTTACAATAGACATAAAAGACCTTTACACGGTTATACCACAGGGAATAGGACTCAATTGGGTCAGGGAATTCATGTTGGCTAAGAAGGTAGGAGAAAACACTATTTACCTTAGTGAGACACTTTTGGAGTTAGTTCTATCCAATAACTTTTTTATTTTTGAGAACATTTTCTACCTCCAAACATCGGGTATTGCCATGGGTTCACCCTGTGGGGGTTCATTCGCAAATGCTGTTCTAGCACATTGGGAAGCAGAATACCTATTCAAGGATAATCTATTCCAACAACATGTCTCCTGGTACACTAGGTACCAGGATGACATTTTTTGTATCTGGAAGGGTAAGAGAGAATTAATTCCAGAATTTATTGAAAGGATGACCAACATGACTGATTTTTTACAGTTCACTTTCAATGTAGCTGACATTGAGATAAATTATCTCGACATCATGATAACAAAGGACACAAGTAATGGAAGACTAAAAAGTACCATTTATAGAAAACCGACATATTCCAACAGTTTGTTGCATTTTTCTAGTAATCACCCTTATTACCAAAAAAGATCTGTCATAAAAGGTCAGCTGGTAAGGGCAGCACGTATGGTAACCGATGACCACGATTTCTTTGCTGAATGCAACAAACTTAAAAACATGTTTCTAACAAGGGGTTATCCGTTACACTTAGTTAATAACATCATTTTGGAAGTATCTAACAAGCGTAGTGAAGGATATTTTACCCCCCTACTCTCCACCAGAACTATCACAGAGGTGAATGTTAGAACAGCTGACCTTCCAACTTGTTCGGGCCCCCTTGGGAACAATGTTCTGGAAAATGTTAATTACAATGTGTCCTTTATACATACTTTTTCCTTGGATTTTATTAAGATCAGGGAAATCATTAATAAAAATTGGGATGTCATTAACCATGACAATACCCTTTCAAACATCTTGGGCATAAGACCTAAATTTACTTACAGGAGGGGACAAAATCTAAAAACTATTTTAGAAAGACCACCCAATAGATCTACTTCTAACCGGCCACATGGCATACACAAATGTGGTGCATGTGCACAATGTAAGTTTATTAGGGTCGGAACACATTTTTCCATTAACAACAAGTCATACAAGGTTAACAACTTTTATAACTGCGAGTCCAAATCAGTGGTATATGTCGCCCTCTGTAACCAATGTAATGCTTTTTACATTGGTAAGACGGAGCGTAGACTTAGAACTAGGATCTACGAACATATGTACGCTGTTAGTAGGCATGATGTTAATAATGCCTTAGCTAAGCATATCACTGAGCATACAGGGCATAATTTCAGTTTTGTCATAGTGCAACAAAGGAAGCCTGAAATTAGAGGGGGGCCCTGGCAAATCAAATTGGAGATCGATGAACTAATGTGGCAAATCCGGACTAGGGCACATCTCATACCAGGCATAAACGACAATCTTTCTATTAAATGTGTGCTCAAGTGGTTATCACACAATAGATAACTGGACTGTGCAAGTTACAACTAAGTGAGCACACATATATATACACCTTTGTTTAAAGTATGACACGTTCAGTTTTAACATCGGACATAATGTACAAATTTTATTGAGAGGATCTAGCTTTACTTAGAACATTTACACTGTTCAGAAGGATCATATTTGATTGATGACTAGTTTTATTTTTATTTTTAAAGTAATGTTTCATATTTTATTGCCTTTGTAACATATTGTAAATCATGTACATATACATTTTTAATTGAGTGTATGTGAAACTTCTTTAAGTTTCAAGTCTCAGTATCAATTTTTATTTATTTATATACACAATTCTGCTTTAATGTTACCGTGGTAACAGTTAACCACGGAATGCATTCTGTTCCGATTGGTATAACTAATTGGTTAATAATATTTAAGGTTTTTACACACTATACTACGCTGTTTGTCTGAAGAAGGCTGGAGATTGCTCTGGCCGAAAGCGCTTACGTTTTACTTGGATTTATTAAAACCATTTATTTATTTCAAGCTATCTCTCATTGTGGTCCTGCTCGTCATTTTGTGTTTTCGTGGATTTTACCAGTAACAGAAACTTGGTTCAAGGGTCCCGAGAGCATCCCAGCACTACCAGGTTATACCTCATATCATGCTTTTCGGCCCCATAATGTGGACCATACCACAAAAGTAGGGGGATTATCAATATTCGTCAAAGATACCCACACCTCCAGGTTGGTGGAACAGCATGAAGCATCAGAGACTATCCATGTGCAACTAACAGTGGGTAAAACTGCCTTCCAGTTTATAGCCTGCTACTGACCACCCTCCCAAACCGAGGAACCCCACTCGGCCTTCCTGAGAACACTGAAAAATATGAAGGTCTCTCCAAATGCCATTATATTGGGCGACTTCAACTACCCAAACATAGACTGGGAGCATTACTCTAGCTCCAAAACCCTAGCCAAAAGGTTCCTAGAATTTATAAACTCAAATGCTATGGAACAACTTGTTACCACTCCCACAAGAGGGGCAAACATACTGGACCTGATCATCACCAACATGGAGGCTCTATGCTCCAGACCAGAAGTGTATCCCTCACTGGTAAGATCAGACCATAAACTAATCTCACTGAATATTCACATCCCGAGCCCACCCCCTGCCCAGAAAACCACAGTGAAAATCTTCTCTAAAGCAAATTTCACACTCCTCAAAACCGAGGTGGAATCCTTCAAAGCCCCCGGGCCTGTGGAAATTATGGCCCAGACTGCAGAATCCTTTATAAATGCATTCGATGAACACCTTCAGGAATGCATGGATCATGCAATCCCAAATAAAACCAAGACCCAATCCTCCAAAGGCAGACGTCCTGTCTGGTGGACCCCAGCCATAAACAAACTATACAATAGAAGGAGGAAGCTACTACATGATAGAGCAAAATCCCAAAAAGGGAAGGCATCTCTGATCAGTATTAGCAAAAAACTACTGGCACTCATAAAATTGTCTAAGGCCAGCTTCGAGAGAAAAATTGCACAGGACACTAAGGATAATCACAAGGCTTTCTTTAGTTATGTTAGGAACCTGGGTGGGAATTCCCAGATATGCTCAGAATTAGTCCAAAATGACAAAAAATACACCGAACCCACAGACATTGCCAACATCCTAGCTGACAGGTTCAGTGCAAACTGCCCCCCCCCCACCAAAAGGGCAAATATCTATCCCAGCAGAGTGCTGCCCCCTCTGACATCTCAGATGCTCAGGTAAGAGCCGCCCTCTCCAAAGCAAAAAACACAGCATCAATGGGACCAGAGGGTGTCCCGGGCAGCGTCCTACATGAACTTCAAAAAGAGCTAAGCCCAAATATAAAACTACTCTTAAATCTTAGCCTTACTACAGGATATGTACCCAAAGAGTGGCGTATGGCAATAGTGGTCCCTCTCCACAAAGGTGGTGCCTCAACGGATCCTGGAAACTATCACCCCATAAGCCTGACTAGCTTGGTCTGAAAAGCTATGGAAAGGATCATTATGGATCTCATAAATAAAGATATGGGAGACCTACAGACACTGGATCCTACCCAGTCTGGCTTTGTTAAGGGCAGATCCTGCCTCTTAAACCTGGTCGATTTCTTTGAAACAGTCTCCAAGGCCATTGACTAGGGGAAGGTGGTCCACACAGCCTACCTGGACCTTGCAAAAGCCTTTGATACAATACCCCACTCGGGCATTATAGATAAGCTCACCAGCTTAAATATAAACCCCTATGTCACTAGATGGGTTGCAAACTGGCTCAAAGACAGAACCCACATGGTTAGAATTGCTAGAGCCATGTCAGACTCCAAACCAGTTACAAGTGGCGTCCCACAAGGCTCAGTCCTGGGACCTCTCTTGTCCGGTATATATTTCTTGGATGTACAGGCCAACACAGAAGGACTGTGGCTGACCAAGTACACATATGACTGCAAACTAGGCACCATAATCGACTCTCCAGCCAACACAAGCATCCTGCAAAAGGGCCTCATATAAGCAGACAACTGGTGCCAGAGCCATGGCCTCAAGCTAAACACCAAAAAGTGTATAGTCATCCCCTTTGGCAAAAACAAACTGCCCACAAATTACCACATAGGTGGTAATCCATTAAGTACGGGAGAAGTAATTAGGGACCTGGGGACTCAAGTCAATAGCAATCTCTTATTTGAAAACCACGTGGCCAAAGTGGTTAGAAAAACATTTTGTATAGCCCACCTAATCATGAAGGGATTCACATCTAGATCAGGGGAGGTCATCGTGCCTCTTTATCATCCCTCATCAGGCCCATAATTGAGTACAATGTCCCTTTTGGGATGTACCTTACCAGACACCTGCAGCAACTGGAAAGACTCCAAAAGTACCTCACCAAGAGGATCAAAGGGCTCAAACAGATGCCATATGCTGCCCAGTTAAAGAAACTCCAGCTCTACTCACTGGCATACCGCCTGCTCAGAGGCGATCTGTGCCTGACGTATAAAGCCATGTCCAACCCAGAATTAATGGACATGCTGCACCTCAGAAAATCCAAATCCCATCGAGCTATGCACTCGAGAGACTTGAACCTCAGCACTGAAATAAATAGGACATGCTGGAGGGACAGATTCATAACCTAGAGGCTCCCTTCACTCTGGAATAAAATCCCAGTCCAGGTTAGGCAGAGTCCCTCATTGACTCTCTTCAAGAGGAATATTGATGAGTGGATGGGAGATCGTAGGTGTACCCCGGTTATCACTTCTGTGTCACTGTTAGACAGAGTCACAGTATACTAACCTCGAAAAAGGGCATAGCGAAATTTATTTAAAATGGGTGGCGAAAGCCAAACACACTCTGGCTAGGCTTATAAATGCCCTAGGGCAGATAGCCTAGTATGAACCTATGAATCTATGAACCTAATTACATCCTGTTTGCACAGGTGTTCTTTGCATATCATTATGTACACATTAAACTATGCACCTTCATTTGCATGTCATTTTATGGTAATTTGCATTAAAAAAGTCCTATGTTGCTTCCCTCACTGCTCCATAGTGCTAGATAATACTATAAATTGCAGCATGTCTGAGAGTGACCACCTTCTGAGTAAAGGGCACACTATGTAATAAACAAGCAGACTATGAAGATCAGTCATAGAATTTTTCCCATTGAAACACAACAGCAGTGTCACATGCAGGGTTGAGGTAATGCCATGTAGAAGCCAAGAAAATTAAGTCATAGAGAAGAATCCCTGCTGAAAAGCTCACATCAACAGTTAATAAAAAGGGAAACTTAGTATGGATGTAAATATAAGCCAGAATTGTGACATTCTGTCATTTCTGATGTCTGCCTGGAGGCACAAGCGGCTTTTACCTGTTGTCATCTGTTGGAAAAGCACCTTATATTGTAAATAATAGGTCTGAAACATGAGTGGTAATATTTGGGTAAACTGGATGAAGTCATCAGCACTTTTTCTTAGTTACTCTTAAGAACTACAAGAAAAATATATAACAGATTATTCATGTAGAAACTTAGATCAACATTATATTAGTGCTAAAAAGATAATTCAAGATTACCATAATGTTTTAACAACTTTACAGGAAAGCACAGATGTAATGTTGCTAGAATAGATTGTAATGTTTATAGCGGGTAAGGTTTAAATAATAAGCATTGCCTGTCTAAATGTTACTGGTATGTTATGCTACTTAAAAGTCTGCCTAGCCATCATTGATTCCTGATTCTGTTTCAGATTTGTATTCTCGAATAAGCAAAGACAGATTTTTTGTTCAGAGACATTTCAGAAACTATAGACTATTACCTAAGACTGAAAGCCTTAGGACTGTTATTTACTTTGATATATTTCTACCAATCGTTTAAGCATTATTAACTGAAATAATGTTATCAACCACTAAGGAGTATACACACACACACACGCACACACACCCACACACACATTCACACACGCGCACACACACGCACACGCGTGCACACGCACGCACACACACCCAACCACACACACCCACACACACCCACACACACCCACACAGACCCACACACCCACACAATTTTGAAATTGGTACACCTCGTTTGCTGTAGCATAGACTAGATCCAGGCCTGCTGAATCTAACTTTGTTTGTATAACTTGAGCACTAATCCAGGTATTCTTTAAAGTATTCAGTTGTATTTATTACTGCTGGTAGTAACTTGATTAAAGTGTAGCTATCATTTCTAAGTCTTTTGGATTAAGCACTTGGGCTTCAGACCAGTTGTTTTAATTTAGGAAGGTTTGTGGCCTGCACTGTGGTGGCAGGACAGGTAGCTTACATCCTTCTAAGTTGGGAACTGCTGATTGAGAGCTCAGTGTCTGTTATTCTAAAAGTGTATTAGTTCTGGTTTAAGCACTTGGGCTTCAGGCCAGTTAAGACATTAAGAAGGATTGCGGTCTGCACTCTTGTGGGAGGAGAGGCTGGACTCTGCCCTTCTGAGCAGGGAATTTCTGGTTAAAGGCTTATAGTGCCTGCATATTCTAACTGTTTCTTACTGAAATTGATACACCTTGTTTGCTGTAGCATAGACTAGATCCAGGCCTGCTGAATCTAGCTTTATTTGTATGCTTGTTGTTTGTTTATTTCCCTGAAACGCTAATTCCACCTAAAACGTGGCCTTTTAGCACTTCTGTGGATCCCTAGTGATATCTGCATTGCTTACTGTACTTATTTCCTTGTTTCACTTGAAAGAAAGTTACTGTTTTTCGTTTTTGCATTTAAGTTACCTGTAACACATTGCATTTAAGTTACCTGGCACTTGCTCACTAAAGCAATTATATAAGTCAGCTCTAAAAAATTAAAAGCACTACACCCTCACAAACTCCCCTTGAGTACCTTGTTCCCCATTGGCCCTTTTTTTCAATTATAAAGGAATTCCCAATACTATTCTAGCATGTCCAAAGGTCAGTTGTCAATCTCCTATCCGGTCCAGCTGGTGAATCGGGGAATCTTGAGGCAATGTTACAACTGCCTCATGTACACAGACAACCCTCTCCAACTCCCAACAAATTCCAACACATGTGAGAGATGCAACCATAATGCCAAACTGGAGGCTAAGCTCTCTCAACTCAGTACTGGCGTAACCAGTCAGGAGGAGAAGGAAACCACACTCACTACAATTCCAGTCTCACATAGACCTACCACGACAACAAACCAAACACATAAACACACAAAACATACTGAGGCTCTAAATAAAAATCTGCCTAAGCAGCAGAGACCTCCAAAGCAGACACCCAAGCAACCGCTACCCCAAAACAAAACACATGCAGCACATAGCTCACAAAGCCAGTGTGCCGAACAGTCACAGCCCTTAAGGCTAAACAACACACCTGATACACTTGTAATAGGTGACTCTATCGTCAGGCACACTGACGTCCCGCTCACCAGGCTGAGCAAGGAGAAGGTCACGTGAGCTGCCTGATGGGCGCTAGGATCCGCCACATAACACAAGCACTCAGGTCACTTCAAGGCAAGTACAAATATGACTTAGTCATTGTCCATGCTGGTGTGAATGACCTGAGACGTACCTCCCTGGACTACATGAAAAGAGACATAGAGGAGCTTTCTGAGCATGTAGCCCAGGCCGGTATGACCCTGACCTTGAGTAGCATATTACCCTCACCAAGAATGATGCCACAATATGAAGACAAGATGATCAATTTCAACAATTGGCTTAAGTGTTGGTGTCATTCAAAGGGGATCTAATGCCTGTCAGCCTGGGATGACATGCTCGACAAGCCACGATGCTTCACTAGGGATGGCTTGCACCTGTCACCCCTGGCCTTTCGGATATTGGCAAAGGCTCTTGCTACCCCCATAGTGCATTTTTTAGGCAAGGCTCAAAAGACAAACCCACTTCCATAGGTATCACAAGGGATAAGAAACTAAGAGTAATGCTACTCAATGCCAGAAGTCTAAACCTCAAGATGCACGCATTCGAAACTTTCCTTAGCATGGAGAACATCGATATCTGTGCAGTAACAGAAACCTGGTTCAAGGCTCCCGAGAGCACCCCAGCACTACCAGGTTATACCTCATACCGTGCTTTTCGGCCCCAAAACTTGGACCGAACCACAAAAGGAGGGGGAGTATCAATATTCGTCAAAGATACCCACACCTCCAGGTTGGTGGCACAGCACGAAGCATCAGAGACTATCCATGTGCAACTAACTGTGGGTAAAACTGCCTTCCAGTTTATAGCCTGCTACAGACCACCCTCCCAAACACAGGAACCCCACTTGGCCTTCCTGAGAATACTAGAAAATATGAAGGTCTCTCCAAACACCATTATATTGGGCGACTTCAACTACCCAAACATAGAGTGGGAGCATTACTGTAGCTCCAACACCCTAGCCCAAAGGTTCCTAGAATTTATAAACTCAAATGCTATGGAACAACTTGTTACCACTCCCACAAGAGGGGAAAACATACTGGACCTGATCATCACCAACATGGGGACACTATGCTCCAGACCAAAAGTGTATCCCTCACTGGTAAGATCAGACCATAAACTAATCTCACTGGATATTCACATCCCAACCCCACCCCCTGCCCAGAAAACCACAGTGAAAAACTTCTCTAAAGCAAATTTCACACGCCTCAAAACCGAGGCAAAATCCTTAAAAGCCACCAGGCCTGTGGAAAATACGGCCCAGACCGCAGAATCCTTTATAAACACATTCTATGAACACCTTCAGGAATGCATGGATCATGCAATCCCATATAAAACCATGATCCAATCCTCCAAAGGCAGACGTCCTGTCTGGTGGACCCCAGCCATAAACAAACTATACAATAGAAGGAGGAAGCTACTACATGATAGAGTAAAATCCCAAAAAGGGAAGGCATCTCTTTTCAGTATTAGCAAAAATCTACGGGCACTCATAAAATCGTCTAAGGCCAGCTTCGAGAGAAAAATTGCAAAGGACACTAAGGATAATCACAAGGCTTTCTTTAGTTATGTTAGGAACCTGGGTGGGAATTCCCAGATATGCTCAGAATTAGTCCAAAATGACAAAAAATACACCGAGCCCACAAATATTGCCAACATCCTAGCTGACAGGTTCAGTGCAAACTTCTCCCCCCTCTCCCCACCAAAAGGGCAAATATCTATCCCAACAGAGTGCTGCCCCCCTGACATCTCAGATGCTCAGGTAAGAGCCGCCCGCTCCAAAGTAAAAAACACAGCATCAATGGGACCAGATGGTGTCCCGGGCTGCATCCTACATGAACTCCAAGAAGAGCTAAACCCAAACATAAAACTACTGTTCAATCTTAGCCTTACTACAGGATATGTACCCAAAGAGTGGCGTACAGCAACAGTGGTCCCTCTCCACAAAGGTGGTGCCTCAACGGATCCTGGAAACTACCGCCCCATAAGCCTGACTAGCTTGGTCTGCAAAGCTATGGAAAGGATCTTCATGGACCTCATAAATAAAAATATTGGGGACCTACAGACACTGGATCCTACCCAGTTTGGCTTTGTTAAGGGCAGATCCTGCCTCTTAAACCTGGTTGATTTCTTTGAAACAGGCACCAAGGCCATTGACGAGGGGAAGGTGGTCCACACAGCCTACCTGGACCTCGCAAAAGCCTTCGATACAATACCCCACTCGGGCATTATGGATAAGCTCACCAGCTTAAATATAAACCCCTATGTCACTAGATGGGTTGCAAACTGGCTCAAGGACAGAACCCACATGGTTAGAATTGCTGGAGCCATGTCAGACTCCAAACCAGTTACAAGAGGCGTCCCACAAGGCTCAGTCCTGGGACCTCTCTTGTTCGGTATATATTTCTCAGTGGTGCAGGCCAACACGGAAGGACTGTGGCTGACCAAGTTCGCAGATGACTGCAAACTGGGCGCCATAATCAACTCTCCAGCCGACACAAGCATCCTCCAAAAGAGCCTCATAGAAACAGACAACTGGTGCCAGAGCCATGGCCTCAAGCTAAACGCCAAAAAGTGTATAGTCATCCCCTTTGGCAAAAACAAAGTGCCCACAAATTACCACATAGGTGGCAATCCATTAAGTACAGAAGAAGTCATTAGGGACCTGGGGACCCAAGTTGATAGCAATCTCTCATTTGACAACCACGTGGCCAAAGTGGTTAGAAAAACATTTTATATAGCCCACCTAATCATTAAGGGATTCACATCTAGATCAGGGGAGGTCATCGTACCTCTTTACTCATCCCTCATCAGGCCCATAATTGAGTACAATGCCCCTTTTGGGATGTACCTTACCAGACACCTGCAGCAACTGGAAAGACTCCAAAAGTACCTCACCAAGAGGATCAAAGGGCTCAAACAGATGCCATATGCTGCCTGGTTAAAGAAACTCCAGCTCTACTCAGTGGCATACCGCCTGCTCAGAAGCGATCTGTGCCTGACGTATAAAGCCATGTCCAACCCGGAATTAATGGACATGCTGTACCTCAGAAAATCCAAATCCCATCGAGCTACGCGCTCGAGAGACTTGAACCTCAGCACTGAAATAAATAGGACATGCTGGAGGGACAGATTCATAACCCAGAGGCTCCCTTCACTCTGGAATAAAATCCCAGTCCAGGTTAGGCAGAGTCCCACATTGACTCTCTTCAAGAGGAATCTTGATGAGTGGATGGGAGATCGTAGGTTTACCCTGGCTATCACTTCTGTGTCACTGTTAGACAGAGACACAGTATACTAACCTCAAAAAAAGGCATAGCAAAATTAATTTAAAATGGGTGGTGAAAGCCAAACACACTCTGGCTAGGCTTATAAATGCCCTAGGGCAGATAGCCTAGTATGAACCTATGAACCTATGAACCTATGAACACAAACATACACACACACACCCATACATACACACACACACACACACATGCACACACGTGCACACATGCACGCACATACAGACACACGTGCACACACGTATACACACTCACACACACACACACACACATGCATACACCTGTGAATGTGCACACGTGTGTGTGTATGTGTTTGTGTGTGTTCATATATATAAGAGCGACAAGCAGGAATGTGATGTTGAAACAAGACAAAACATTAAAAAATATTTTAAATGCAGCTGTATTTGAACTGGCCTTGTTCCACACATTGTTAAAATTTAGCCATATATTTCTTACAGTTTAACCTTACAGCCCACATCACCTCACATGAATAATCGTTTGACCCTTCTCTCACCACCTCAGTCCCCATCACTTCACATGTATTGTCGCTTGACCCTTATCTCAGTCCACATCACCTCACATGGATTGTCATTTGACTCTTCTCTCACCATCTCAGTGCACCTGTCTTCTCTCATTCCCTCTCTTTTGTAGTACACAGCCTGAAGCGACTAGTGAAGTAGAGTGGAAACAGGACTGAATACAGCTGTACTCCAAAGCTGCTAAAAATCCTATGTCTGGAGTCCAAAGTCATGGAATGCCAGAATTCTTGACATTTTGAGCTAAACTTTGATAAAAAAAATGTTTTTTGATGTACTTCATTTTGAGTCTGTTGCAATGACATCAATGTACATTAGGTCAAGATTAAAAATGCCAAAGTGGGCCTCATACCTTTTGCTGTCAATGTCACTCTTTTCTAAATTTGATAGCAAATGCTATGAGAAATAAATCAGTGATACATGGCAAGTATTCAGTAGATATGATTATATTTTTTAGTTGGTTTCATATTTATGGAAAGTATTTTTTCAGACTATGTCAGGTTCTAGAAAGGCAGTTTTACATTGTAATGCCAATACAAAGTACAGAAACATTCTGCTACACTTTATTTAACATCTCTTTCATATTCTGTACTATGATTAATTTATATTAACATCTGGAGACATAAAGGAATTATTTCGGCAGGATCATTGTATGTTGAGACCATAATGGCAAACTATTTAAGTTTCAGAAGTAAACTACAGCCAACTATTTGGGATGATGTGATTATGATAATGACAAATAAAATGTGCATCAAACACACTGTGACTTGCCTTTGTTTTAGTTCTTGCTTTTAAATTCTTAGACCAAAACATTTGTCTTCTTGGCCCCATAGTATAGAGGAATAAAGCCCTGTTCTCTGCCCTCAGATTAACTCTATTCTAGCTGCAGCACAGGTGCTGAAAGGAATGAGCCAGTGAGAATGGGAGGAGGAGGCCAGTTTCAAGACAGCTGTGGTTAAAACATTTGATCGAGCAACCACGTCGGCATCTATTTGTGGCAGGGTTGAGCTCATTGCATTGGTGACACCTGCAGGAATGCAGGTGTATTACCCATAGCAAGCAGTCTGGTGTAGCCATAATCTTCAGTGATGCACTGCTTGGTCAGGAGACTCGTCATGTGTAGCAGCTTATATATATGCCTCCTGAGGGACAGCACATGTAGAACATACAAGCCACCAAAAGGGAAGGCAGGTAGGATAGCCTGCAGGATTTGCAGACTGACCCATTCCTTAGCACTCAACCCCCACTTCATTCAGAGAAAGCAGTGGATTAATTAGGCTTCCTAGTCAGGGAATGAATCAAACAGAGGCTACCTCATCAACAGCTCCTCTAGCAATATCTTACATGTAATGAATAATGTAAAACTGTTTCTTCTTCTTTTGGAAGCATGCATTTTCCTTTCTTACTCTTCCATCTTAAGATTTTTTTCTGAAATCTTTCAACTTGGAGAGTACATGTATTGGACACCAGCAGTCTTTCAAACTTTGACTTCTTATTGGTTAGGACAGCATTGATTACAAGAAGAGTAAACTGTTTATTGGAACATTTTAGAAATACATCTCTTAAATATCTAAGAACATTAAAAATGTTTGCTAAACCCAATACTAGCTTCAAAGAAGATAATATAATAGAAAAACTGAAAGCAATACTAAAAAATCTTTCTTGAGAGTAGTTTATTTATAGACATAGATAAAAACTCAGTGTTTATGTAAATTTCTTGAGTAACAATCAGTACTTTAGCTTTTTCCATTTTATACAGTTTTAACAACATTATATATTCTTAGACTTTCATTTACTGTAGTAAACAAAGGGCTGAATTCCATAAAGTTTGCAGAATTTGGCACATTCTGCCGATATCAGTGCAAAATTTGGAGATAAGCTTGTAATATGTCAATATGCCTCAGTAAACTTAGAATATCTTGACACATAAAATTTCTCACTAGTAACGGCACACAGTATATCAGTCACCGACATGCTGTAACTTATGAAAGCTGTCTTATAAAGCATGATGTACAAAGTTATGGAAAGACTATCCTAATCTAAGCTGCATGACATTCCTAAATACATGTCCACAACAATCTCTCCAGTAAGCTTAGAGAAAACTATAGACCATCTCCATATGTCATTTATTAATAAAATATGCTTGCTTTCACTTATGGATTCTGACTGAATCCATACAATTTCTAATAAAAAAATTAATAAAAGCAAATGGCAATCATAGCCACATCACCACAGTTAACAGCAGCTAACAATGGGTGCAAAACATGTGTGAGGAGCACAGGTAGTGGACATACCCAAGGAAATAGGGAGATGGAAAAGCAGACGCAGTGTATGGGTGAAAAAGAAGGACACACAAGAGGTATGTTGGAATAGGAAAATCTGAGGAACAGTCAGAGCGGCATGGGCAATGTTTTTTTTGTTTTTAGGAATAAGCACCATTTTTTTGAAGAATAGAAGGAAAGATAAAGACAGGGAAAGAGGAGGAGAATGCCAAATCAGCAGGTATACCCATATAACAAATATCACAACACATGACAGACAAAAGCCAGAAATAAACAATAAGGAGAGATAAGGTACACATAAGGCACACTGTGCAACATGGGCAATGGAAAGTTGACAAACAGGATGGGGGTGCATACCAGCCATGGTAAAATGCAGAAATGCATATCTACCAATGTACTATTATGTTATGATGTATTGCAAACTGTGTGGCAGTCATACCTGGATGTGTATGACCAATGGCTGTTGTGTGTTGTAGGGTAATAAATAGGGATCAAAGTGCACATTGGATAAATAATCCAATATACAAGTAGTCTATCAGCAGTACATGTGTAAGCCAAGCAACAGAACAAAAGAGCAAATGAAGCCCCTGGAATGCTGGCTAATACCAGCTGAGGACAGAATAGAACTTCTAACTATGCATGTTAAAGGCAAACAACCAAGCACAGTGCCAAACAGAAGTACTGTAACAAAGCAGAAAACTGGCTGCTACCTAAACAAGTAGGTGTACACAGCCCAGACATGTAATAGAACACATATGTCACACACATACACCTTACCAAAGGCACAAAGGTGTAGGTGCATATATATATAACCTTCATTGGCCTAACAAGAAAATGTTGGAAAGCAATGTCAATACACATACACACATCAATGAAATACAATAATATATGGTAATAAATCTGTGACTAATGCTATATATCCAATCTCAGGTTGTGCATGTGAATTTTGACAAAAATATGTAACACACAAGTATAACAAGAACAAGCACGTACTGCAAGCAGTAGCCAGCAGCTTGTGTGCATGTCTTGCATTTGTATAATGGCCATAAAGTTGGCACAAATTGATCTTGTAAAAAAAAAAAAAAACATTTATGTGAAAATGGATAAGAATTCCAACAAAGGTGAACATGTATCATGCATAACGTGCAAGATGTATGACATGCCTACAAAGTGAAAGAGAGGTGGACAACATGGGTCCTCATCAAGGAGTACATGTCAGAAAAACTATGTAGGCAAATGATTAAATAGGACAACACTATGTAAGGTGGCACATTGCAAATGCATGTGTATACCACATAGGGTGTTGTTGAAATTCACCCCTTACTACATTGAGCCGAATGGCAAATGCATGTCAGATGGGCAAACTGCATTGCTGATGTCAACAAAAATGGGCATATATAAATCACAAACACAGGATTGTGCAATCATATAACAGCAGGCATAGGTAGGTAAGCAAGCTAAGAATTGGTATCACATATACATATATACTGTCATGCCAATGTAAAGAATAAACACCTATAATCAAATATTATGGACCATGGATATGACTGAGCAAAGGACAGTCCTGTGAACAACATTACAGCACATTAACATGAATCAATGACAGCTCACAGTCCCAAGGTACAATGGGGCTTCTGTATTTATCAGAACATGTACAGAGATATGTACGTAAATCAGTCCATATGTACAACATTTGCTGAAAAGTGTGAATGTATGTGAATAAGGAAAGGATGTGGATATGTAACATAGGTCAAAGAAGGCATACTATAATGTTAATGAATACATTATCATTACCACAGTGTATACATGAACATATGCATTCAGTAAAAGAGGACTGTCCATATGTAGCAGACACTTTCACATTAAACAACATGGCATCAATGGTTGTCACTTACATATTCTGATCTTTGGAGAGGAGCATGCTATGACACTGTGTAATGCAACATTCACACGAGTCTACCTTGCAAAACAACACTGTGAAAATGACAACATAACACTAGTAGTGTGACCTGCACTTTTCAATACTTGCAATGTATGTCTCAGTAAACCGACCAGCAGACTGTCTGAGACAATATCACTATTTCCATGTTTCTTGTCTTGCATGTGTATCCTACACATTTATGTTGATGTGCGAATGTCAACTATGACTCAGGTGTCTGGGCATGTTGTATAAGCAGTCACAGATTAACATTATTATAATGAATATATTGAGATGGAAATCCAGTGGGAAACATAAAAGCCATATCAAAAAAGTTGATCAAGACTATGTGGTTACTAGCTGACCCTGCATCATTTTTTGGAATGCAACAAAACACATAAATAATAATGTACAGACACAAACACAGTGACAGCCTATGACAAATGAAAATATTGTATATGTCATGCAAACAGTTTTGTCCTACAAATGTATCAGTGCCATACATACATTTATTAGCAGTCACTACCCTGTAAAATGCAAACAATATGATACTGTTTAATCATTATGTAACAGACAGTTTGAAATACTGAACAGGAATGCCTGTATGCACAAGTATTCCTAAACACAGGATACAAGTGTGTTTTAAATAAGCCATCAAAGTTGCTGTAGGCAGATCATATACTCATGCTAAACTGAAAGGCATACCAGACCATGCATAAACAACTGTATAAATATTAACACACAGACACCCACTCAGTATGTGAACAAGCAAGCTATGCAAAACAGATCACTCCCTGAGAGCCACATCCAAACATACAAGTGTACCAACACATGCATGATCATGATAAACAGCAGGCAAAGGACTATTAATTTGCATGTGAAACATCACAATCAAAGCATTTCTGACAGTTAGACATAAATGACTGTCATTTAGGTTGTAACCTACATTTCAAAACATAACCTTCAGCAAATATGGCTTGCAGCTAACTCATATGTAAATATAGTTGTAGGTAATTCATACTTGTAATCAAAGGTATTGTCTGACTATTGCACTTACCTTAAAGATGCATGATGGGTATTCCTGTATTATAAGTAGTATACGTGGTAATAGCAAAAATACGAGCTTGTAACAATGATCACATCTCTTAAATACAAAAAATGATAAAGTAATCAACACACCTCTCTCCCTGTACTGCTCCTCCAGATTGTGCATCCTGTTGATGCACAGGGCCCAATTATGAGTGCACTCTTCATCATCTGTAAAAAGTGAAAAGCATGTATGAATAATGTAGGTATAAAAAATTGATATACATTGCTTAGCTCATGTTCTCTAATGTTTAAATTGAAGACCATTATAGAATCTCCATGCACAGCTTTTAATGTTTCACGCACAATCCTTTACATATTGAAAGAGAAATGAACATGGATTAGAAGACCTGAGATTCAAACTTGCTACTCGCAGCTACATTCTTACGCTAACCCTGAGATCTACCTGCCTAGCTAATCTATCTTGCCTGAAATGGCACGGATGAAATGCATTTAAAAGAATCTTGAGGTATGATTGTGTAAGAATGGGGTACTAATAGAGATAACAGCTTATGCTTTACAATAAATACAGAGTGCTGTGCATTTATGAAAATAAAATAGCAGGCCTGAATGCATGTCAGCACAGTGGCCACATTGCAAAAACACAGCTGTAAACTTTCATAGCTCAGACAGTAGAACACTGTCATATAACACATAACTGATATTAATGGACAACCACAAATTGCAATACATCACGTTGTGCACATAAATGTATTTCAGGTGGGAGGACATAAAATATGTACAGATATTTGCTGTCAGATTACAAATTATAACTCAAAATTATCCCTGATATTAGGAGATGTCTCTGTTCTACATTTAAAATGTATCTCTGACCATCTGACTCCCTCCAAATATAAGTATTAGAGGGGTGTTGAATAAACAATGACACACTTATACATGACATTCAAGTTACAAATGTTAGTATATTCCACATTTTTTCTGTATAACTATCCCAGTATCTTCAAAGCTTTATAGATAAAACTGTAGTAAAGCTTTTTTTCTCAAAAATTTTTTATTAAATATATAAATAACAAGACAGTTAGGATTTTTATACATGAAAAGTAAGTAAAAGCAGACATATTTCAACTCGTATATGAGAAAACAATCCTTCAGAAGATTTAACATATTATTAAATAGCAAAACAAAACACAATATGTACACTATATACAAGTTAGGCAACCTGGAAGGGAAAAAAAAAAAAAAAAAAAAAAAAAAAAAACTTTTTACATTAACTATTTATTATATTTAAGACTTTTTCTAACACTAACTTTTTTAAAGCTTTTTTTTTTGGACTTCTAACTAAGTGCCTTTGAGCATCAATATATGAAAAAGCCATTTTTTGGAAAGTGACCCAATTTAGTTTGGTTCAATCCAGCCAATTTTGTATTATGTAAAGTTTTAGTAATGAGCAAATAAAAACGATAACGTGAATATCTAATTTTGAGAGATGAGTTAATGGAATATGAAGAATAGCAAATTCCCAGGTCAATGTAGATTTTTGGTATCCCATTTTCTGCAATCTGACTTTCAAAGAGGTCCATAATCTGTGAGAAAAATGACAGTACCATAAGATATGTAAAAGGTCTGCTTGGGGGTGAGAACAACAAGAACATGAAGGAGATTTACTTGGGTTAAATTTATTTAATTTGAATGGGGTATAGTAGGCATCATTATTAATCATTAATTGTGTGTATGATAATTTTTTAAAAGGGATAAATTCCTTTGTATATCTAATGGCTGAAAGTTTCTGAAACTCTGACAATTGGGAGTTATAAGTTAACCAAACATTTGATAAAAGACAATTATGGTCCTTCATTAAGCTATTGATTAATTTATAAGAGTTTGAGAGCATTTTATCTGATGAGGAAAGTATTTTGATAATCGTGTTAAGGTTTGTCAATTGTGTTTCTATGGGGTCTAGACATAAAAACTTGTTTTTAATTATTAGTCTTAGTTGACTAAGGATTGGTGAATAGTTCCAATTTACTTTCAAAATTTTACGCCAATCGGGTAAAGATAAATCAAGATATTTCAAAACATCTCCAACTTTTAATTTTGTTATTAAATGATATTTTGTTAAGTTAAAGGGTTTGTTGTCTATCATTATATTTGGGTTTAGATGAATTGGTTGTATAAGGTGAGATATCTTTTCTAGATTACATAATTTGAGTAAGGTTTGGAAGGCTCTAATCTTTTGTTTAATTGTAGTAGACATATTTTTAATGAATAAACTATCCAAAGATATAAAAGGAATAGCTTCTGGATTTATATTTTTTGAAATAATGTAATTGTACCATAATTTTATCCATAAAGAATGATTTGTATAAGAAATATTCTTGAAATTAGATATGGTGAGAAGTTTATTAGATGAGACAATCAAGTAATAGAGATATAGATTCGGAAGGCCCAAACCACCCCTATCCTTAGAAGTTGACAGTCTGGAATAGGAAATTCTAACAGATTTAGGGAACCATAAAAATTTTGCCAAAGCTTTATTTACAGACTCAAAAAAAAATTTTGCAATTATCTGATCAGATGATGTGAACTGGTAAAGGAATTTAGGCAAAATGTTCATTTTAATTATGGCTGCCTTTGATAAAAGTGAAAGGTTTAGATGTTTCCATCTGTCAATATCAGTTAATATTAAGTTCCATATTTTATTGATGTTATTTTGAAAAGAAGATTTATTGTTGTGTTCTAGATTGATACCTAAATATTTTATACTATAAGTAAACTGAAAATGATGATCAGAAAATAAAAATGATTTATGTGCTAAGTGATTTAAGGGAAAGATATGAGTTTTAGAAGAAATTAAAAGATAATTTGAAACCGAAGAGAAGTAATCAATGGAGTTTGTTATTTTTCTATAATCAGATAATGGAGTTTGGAAGTAAATAACTAAATCATCAGCAAAAGCTGAAAAATGAATTTTGGTGTTTAGAATTCTGGGGACATTATGAAAAGTATTTTGAATAATATACAACAACAGAGGTTCTAGATAAATGTTAAAAAGAAAGGGAGACAATGGACAACCCTGTCTTGTTCCTCTAGTAATCTTTATAGGAGATAAAATTGACCATTAATGTAAAATCTAGTAAACATATCTTTATATAAAAGTTTTAAAAAATTAATAAAGAATAAAGAAATATTGAAACATGACATAGTTTGAAAGAGAAAGTTCCAACAGACTCTGTCAAAGACATTTGATGCATCAATGATCAGAGCATATATAGGGTTTGAATCTTTTTTGATGAGATGAATTATAGACTCTAATGACAAAGTATTATCCCAAGCATGTCTATGGGACATAAAACCTGATTGATCTAGGGAAATAATTGAGGGTAAAATCCGTTTCAATCTGTTCGCCAAAATAGATGATAAGATCTTAATATCTACATTAATTAAAGAAATGGGTCTATAATTTACTGGATCA
Source organism: Protopterus annectens (assembly GCF_019279795.1). NCBI lineage: Eukaryota > Metazoa > Chordata > Ceratodontiformes > Protopteridae > Protopterus > Protopterus annectens. The sequence continues at coordinate 995,789,990 of NC_056747.1, forward strand.
GATTTTTCTTTATTATTCTTTAGAATTAAGATGGTTTTAGATGTATTCCAATGAATATCTGAGATACCGTTAACTCTTATATGATTATATACTTTGAGAAGAAAGGGAAGAATTGCCAATTTGAAAGTTTTGAAAAATTCTGGAGTAAAACCATCTGGACCAGGAGATTTACCCAATTTAAGATTATCAATTGAATCCGAAATTTCTTGTAACGATATAGGAGCAGAAAGTAGTTTTTGATGACTATCATTTAATTTAGGGAAATGTATAGAATTTAAAAAGGTTTTTAAGTGAGTATCATTAACAATTTTAGAAGAATCTGAATATAAATCAGTGTAGATAGAAGTGAATAGCTGAATAATTTCTTCATCTGTGTTATATAGATTATTTTTATAAGATAAAGATGTGATTTTCGGTCTTTCATAATTAACTTTAATAATTCTCACTAATAATTTAGATGGAACCTGGGCCCATCCTGAATATGAGGCAAGTAATTTTTGTTCAGCTAAAGAGAGGTTATTTTGGTGAAGCAAAATTAAATCTTTCTGACAGTCGAGAATTTGTTTTTCTATAGTAGGGTCATGATTCAGTCTAAGATGATTTTCCAGGGAAAAAATTTTAGATTTTAAAAACTCCTTTTTCTTATAGTATTATTTTTTGAAAAAAGCCGCTTTACTAATAAATAATCCTCTTAATCTCACTTTACATGCAGCCCATTGTATGTCATAAGGAATGTCTGATGATCCCAGGTTATTTTCCATTTCCTGTATGATTTCTGAACATTGTTTGCAAATCTCTTCATTTAGTAGTAAATTATTATTTAAAGACCACTTATCAAAGCTAATTTTATTTTTAATATTTGAGTTTATGTTTAATTTTAGTGAGATTCTTGAATGGTCCGAAAAGAATCTAGGTTCAATGTTAAAATCCAAAATATATTTTGAGATATAATCAGAAATTAAAAAGAAATCCAATCTGGACCACGAACGATAACATTTAGAGTAATAAGTAAAGATATCATTCTTATTTAAGATTTTAACAGTGTGAAGTGGATCAATTAAATTATATTCCATCATCAAATCATTAAGAGCCATAGTGGATTGATAATTATAAGTAACAGAGGATCGAGTTCGATCAATTACTGGATTTATTACTGCGTTCCAGTCACCACCCACTATAATATGGTGGTCTTTATAAGATGTGAGAATATTAAAAATTTTTAAAATAAACAAATGTTGTGAATTACATGGGCCATATACGTTTAATACTAAAAGAGGTTTGTCCAGACCTACAATAGAAGTGGTAAATAAACACCATCTCCCCTCATTATCGAATTTCTCATCAATAATGCTCCCCATGAATTTTTGTTTAATGATTATAGCTACTCCTCTAGAGTTAGATGAGTCACCTGAAGCTACTATCTTTTTGATCCATTTTTTATTTCTCTCTTTATTCCAATCAAGACGCGGAATATGGGTCTCTTGAATAAAACAAATATTTGCCTGTGACTTAAAAATCAGATGAAATAATAATGACTTTTTCTTTTTGCCTTGAATACCTCTAACGTTCCAAGAATCCAATAATATATCAACTGGCATATTCAAGGTATACAAATGTTATTGATGCTATAAAGGTGAACTTAAAGTAAAAATCCACTAATACATTGTAAAAGAAAAAAAAACAAAAGAGTTGCATTTAAATAAGCAATCAGGACAATAATTATCATTTGCTGAAAAAAGAAAAAAAAATTTTTTTCAAGAGCAATAAAATGTATATTAATATCCTTTATCCTAACCCTAGTGCCTACCCACCCATCACCCTGTGATAAAGGAAGATCAAAAATGAATAAAATAGAAGTTGTAATTATAGATGATAATAGCATCAGATTAATATAAACATTGTTCAATGAAAGCCTAACACTAAATAAAACCAGAGTAGTACTACTACAACTATATACAAGACTAACTAAATTCAAGATGCCCAACATACTCAATCCCCACTTAAAATACTAAGCTAAAAGCTCCTATATTATTAAGTAAAATATATAGCGATTGAATGCATATTCCTCATGTATTTCAAAGAGAAACAAAAAAAAAATAGAATAAATTTTGATTAACTAAAACAATACAACATAGCAAGTATGATCTTTAAAACAGAACATATGTAAGGTAATGTAAATGAATATGAATAAATCCATCTAATAACACTATCATATCTGTGAACAAGACATTGAGAAAACTAGAGATATTTGTATCCTTTATAGGGTGGTGTTTTTAGAAATACATATATATAACAACAGGCTATAAACATTGCTAATCATATAAAATCATGCACTGTCCATTAAACACTTTTTAATGCTAGTAGCATTTTCGGTAGTCAAGAAGACAATAAGTGTGATATAAAAACTCAGATAATTGTGGAATGGTCATTTAACTATAGTTCAATATAGCATAAAGTGTCCTCCATATGTACATACTCTAAAAAAAAAAAAAAAACAATCCAATATAGAAGTATGCTAACTGACTAAATAGAAGTAATATAGCATCTGCTCAAAACTGATTTATTATGAATTGTATAGGTTTTGGCGCCATCTAATGTTCAAAACTAAATACAAATAAGAACTATTAGATAGTACCTTAAGCTACATTATATATAGTGTATTTAATGAATATTAATGTATGTTCATATGAATTGAAATAAATTTTAGAATACTTATACTAATAGCTCTGTTAAATTATATACTTAAACTGTCCTTCTAAAATATGAAAGCAATACAACAAAACAGGATACATAAACACAGTGCTCATAAATATATACATTATATTAAGACAGATAATTTTAGCTAATAACATTTAAAGATATCCATTCAAGCATTACATTTAAGTAAAGGTTTTCTATAATATAACCATCAACTGCGGACCCCTCATCAAGTTTCTGAAAGGTACATGAATTTGTGAGTTGGTGTTCTCCTGCCGGTTTCCCTGCCTGTTTGCTGCTTTGTTTTTGAGGTTTTGTTAGTGCTGCAGCCTTTCTGGTTTTGTCTTGTGTCATTATGGAGGCAGGTATGGGGAATTCCGCCGCAAGTGCTGTCGGCGCTTGTGGGGAGGATGGAGTGCAGTCAGTGGCTTCCTTTTCTCGCCAACTTACGGGACAGCTCACCCAACTCGTACAGCTTCTCACTCCCTTGGGTCAAGGGTTACAGGCTATCATTACGGAACAACGCGAATTGCTCAGGGCTTTTACTTCAAAGACTGCTGGTTTCAACCTGCCCTGTAGTTCAAATACAAGTCGCGGTGCTTGCGAGGTCCAAGACGGAGGTGCATCCTTCAGTTTTGCTAATACCCCGGCAGCTTTTCGTGACCGGAATGAGGATGTAATAGTTTCTGAAGTCAACGGTGCTGCTTCTGGCGGCCAACCTGTTTCATCCTTCAAGGACTGGGTGTCTCACAAACCTAAATTTACTTTCAACGAAGACTGTGTGAGTAATTCTAATATTAGTTCCTTTTCAGACAATATGCGTTTGCTCCAGCAAGTACTCTACAAATATAAAACTTTGGAATTGGACAACCTTTATCTCAATGAATGTTTGAACAGGCACATAGTCCCTAAGGCGCTACGGGTGTACAAATACCCGAATCATGTGGAGCGTGGTAGTGATTTTCATACTGAGCTCATTAGATTGTTTGATGAATGTGGCCTGGGTATTGTTAGGGCCATTATCAAAAGAAACGAAATGGATATGCAAGCATTGTTAAAGGATATTTTCAAATATAATGATGTTATTACTGCTGATTTATTGTTTACCATTGAAACGGAAAAGCAGAAATATTATGATATGAGAAAACATATTGACCAGCAATGTAACATTACATTAAATCGTAAATATAAAAAATTAAACAGGGACCTCAAGGAATATGCTGAAGGTAGACACTATCCCAATCCCCCTTTGTTCAGAAGTGGTTATAGACATCCCCCATTTGTTAGGGGCAATCCCAGTCCGGTGGAGGACTTGATTCCCCCGCAGGAACCCTTTTCCCCCCTTACCCCATTCTGATGAACATTATCAGGAAGATTTTTTACCGAGGAGGTCGGAACGCCTGCGCAAACAGTCCCATCACCAGCAGATGAATGGACAATTGATGGGACCACAGCAGGGAATGAGGGGACCACCTTCCAAGGGGTGGAGGGGGAATCAGAGGGAGGACTGGTAGGTTCTGAACAGATTGTTATTACCCCCATTGGAAATTATTTTAAGTATTCCTTCAACGATTATCACATTTACAACTATAGTGACACTGCCATTTCTGACACTTGGTTTTCTTTATTCACCAAAGGCTTCAAATTCGTGCCTAGCAGGGGGAGTAGTTTGGTTAACACCATGTTGGATGTTAAACTTTTTGTCCGCAAATTGAAATTGCAGCATATTTTTGGTACTACTTCTAAACAACATGGACTTAATCTTAAAAAGTCCAGTACATATAACCCCCCTTTACACCCCCAGTTAAAAAATTTGGAAAATAGAATTGAACAACATATTCGGAGTAAGGTGGGAAGAGTTAAATATACTTCTAACTTAAATATGGCTGAGGCTGCCCTCCTGGCTGAGTTAGGGAGTAATGCCAACGTCCGGGTGATGGAACCAGACAAAGGGGGTGGCACGGTTATAATGGATCAACTGCTATATGAGGCTAAAATGCATAGTTTATTGTTAGATGGTACCAAGTATACAACAGTTTCTTTGAACGAGGTACATATCTTCTATAAAAGAATTGATCTGGCGCTTAAAGATCTTTTGGATCAGGAAATTATTGAAATAGACCTTTATAATTTTTTGGAAAATTCCCATCCTAAGGTACCTACTATTTTTGGGGTACCTAAGATTCATAAAAATGTGGATGATCCTCCTATGCGTCCGATTGTTGCAGCCCAGGGGTCCAAAACCCACAATCTATCAAAATTTCTGGATTGGAAATTGAAGCAACTGTGGGGAAAACATGATTATCTTCTTAAGGACTCGTGGGAATTTCTGCGAGGGGTAACTTCTGATCTTTTCAGGCCTGATATATTTTTCGTCACAATTGATGTGGTTGATCTATTTTCAGTGATACCCCATAGTGTTGGGTTAGAATGGATGGAAGAAGCGTTGTGGGCCTGTGCAGGTGTTACTAATAATGATGTTCATTTGGTTTTACATTTACTGGAAATGGTTCTTAAGTATAATTATATCTATTTTTCTGGGGAGTATTTTCAGCAGATTTCAGGGGTCTCTATGGGAGCCAATTGTGCTCCAACGTATGCAGATATTATTTTGTCAGTCTGGGAACAAAAATTTGTTGTACATAGTGAATTTTCCAAGTATTGGATACACTATACTCGATTCCTGGATGACATTTGTATCTTTTGGATTGGGCCGCAATGCCTCATAGATTATTTTATTACCTATCTCCATACCACAACGGATTTTTTACGTTTTACCCACAGTGTATCTGCTGACCAGGTTAACTATTTGGATGTCACCCTTAGTAAACTGGGTGAACGGTTCAGTTCTTGTATTTATAGAAAGCCTTCGTCCTCCAATGGGTATCTCCACTATTCAAGTTCACACCCAAAATTTCAAAAAAGATCCATACTAAAGGGGCAATTTGTGAGGGTGTCTCGTATGACATCAGAAGACCATAGTTTTGGTATTGAGGGGGACAAATTGAGGTCCTTTTTTCTGGATAGAGGGTACCCTGTTGGGCTGATCAATTCCGTGTATGATGAAGTCAGGAAATTTAGAACAAACAGGTTCGCCCCTATTTTGGGGAAGGCAAAGACGGATACACATGGTGACCTATCTTACAGGTCTACTGATACAATGGGCCCTGACCAGTTGTTCATTACACAATACAGTGAACATGCAGGACAGATTAGATATATTATTGAAAAAGAATTCCGCGATTTCAGGGAATTCACTGATTTGACCAATCTTAAAGATCTAGCCTGCAAAACTGTATATAGAAAAGGGTTTAATGTAAAGAGGACATTTGAGCAAAGTTCCAGGTTGAGGGGTACCAACATTCCGAGGAAAGGGACATTTCGTTGCGGGTGTTGTACACAATGCAAGTATATTATGGATCAGGAATGTATATACTTGGAAAGTAGAAAGAGGAGATTGTGGTCAAATAATTTTTACAACTGCAGTTCTAAGGGCTTAGTTTACCTAGCTGTCTGCCGTTCTTGCCAGGCATTTTATGTGGGCAAGACGGAGAGGCAGCTAAGGAGGCGTGTATATGAGCATGTTTATGACATTCTAAAAAAAGTTAACACAAATGCATTATATAGGCATACTATTGTCTGTGAAGGAGCAGCATTTAAGTTTTTTGTTTTGGAATCAGTTGCACAGTGTAATAGGGGAGGAAATTGGCCTGCTTTATTGTCTCACAAAGAAACATGCTGGCAGATCTTGTTGGAATCCAACAAGCCCCCAGGGTTGAACGATTCCATTTCAATTGCTCCTTATTTAAAATTGAAAGCTGAACAACTGTAAGGTGTAGATAGATTTTTATTGTTTTGTGTAGTATATACATATTTTATTCAAAATGCACATAATCAGAATTTGAAATGTTATTTTGTGCCTATTTATTGTGTCCCTATATGTTACTTCAAAAATTTATTTTGCGAGTTTGTTATCAACAGTATAATTGGTTAAAATATATAATATACAATATATATAATTTTGTGTAGAGCCATGATGTCGATGCAGCAATATATATATAGGTATATTATGCTGCATGTTAAGGGATGAGTATCTTATATCTTAATATGATTTTAGGAGGTATTGATTTTGTATACAAACATGTATAATTTCTGATGCATATAACATTGAAAGTATTTGAACTATATGTGAATATTTATTTAGCGCCTAATGTGCACTTTTGTAAAGAGCACTTTTAGTCAGTATGTTTTTGCTTTAATTTGTTAATTATGTAATTAATCAATTAAGTAGTATTTGTATTTAGTCTGTGGACAGGAGTGGCTGTTATCTGAAGAAGTTGTTTTAACAACGAAAACGTTGCTACAGTTGTGACACGTTAGAATAAAACTGTTTTATCTTAGGAGCGTGGTTTACTGCTCATCGACGGGTTTGTCTTCCTTATTGTGAGTTGATGTTCTCCTGCCGGTTTCCCTGCCTGTTTGCTGCTTTGTTTTTGAGGTTTTGTTAGTGCTGCAGCCTTTCTGGTTTTGTCTTGTGTTGATATAAAAACTCAGATAATTGTGGAATGGTCATTTAACTATAGTTCAATATAGCATAAAGTGTCCTCCATATGTACATACTCTAAAAAAAAAAAAAAACAATCCAATATAGAAGTATGCTAACTGACTAAATAGAAGTAATATAGCATCTGCTCAAAACTGATTTATTATGAATTGTATAGGTTTTGGCGCCATCTAATGTTTAAAACTAAATACAAATAAGAACTATTAGATAGTACCTTAAGCTACATTATATATAGTGTATTTAATGAATATTAATGTATGTTCATATGAATTGAAATAAATTTTAGAATACTTATACTAATAGCTCTGTTAAATTATATACTTAAACTGTCCTTCTAAAATATGAAAGCAATACAACAAAACAGGATACATAAACACAGTGCTCATAAATATATACATTATATTAAGACAGATAATTTTAGCTAATAACATTTAAAGATATCCATTCAAGCATTACATTTAAGTAAAGGTTTTCTATAATATAACCATCAACTGCGGACACCTCATCAAGTTTCTGAAAGGTACATGAATTTCTCAGATGAACAGGTGTATAATGTAATACTTGTCAGTATAAACGTTTTGGCATCTTTCAAGATAACATAATAAAAAAAAACAAAGCAAATAATAAAAAAAAACATTCTGTAAGATAATATATGATCTCATTCTTTACCCATTGTTTGGAATTATAATAATTAAAACTAACCTGCTCATTTGTTCAATAAAAATACTTTCCGTTGTAATGTATGAAGGAAACTGCTCGTTTTGTAGCGTGACAGACATGTACAGGATCGCTGAATGAAACTCTTGAGAAAGACATATCCAAAGTTAAATACAGCCTTTGCTTGTGCATAGGAACACTGAAAAATGATAGTAAGTCCTAATAACATATTCCTGATGCTGAATACATGCTGGAAACGAGCGCAATTGTGTATGCGAAGCTGTCTTGCTTTCGTATCAAATGATGACGTCACCATCCATCTTGGAGAGACTGTAGTGAGTGCGCGATCATGCTGTACAGCGGCTGAAGCTAAGAGCAGAAGATTTTACCTTGAAGAGTCTCGAGAGGCGAGAATTCTCCCTCCAAAATTTAATAACTAACACAGGAGCTGTAATATAGAAGCTTTTTAAGAAAAACTAGTATACTGGCTTCGCACAAAACAAGGAAGTGAAAGAAACATAACTATTTGGCTGTTTTTAACATTTGTAGTAAATCTATAAATCTGGAAAGCCTGTCATAACACAATATTATTCAAAACTTTATCAGAATTAAAACAGAATTAATTCAAAACATGTTACTGAAGTGAAATAGGATTAGATCATGACATACATGTAGATCCTATATTATAGATGTTGACAGTAAAATAACATTTTTGTATTCCATTGACAGTAATATATTATGATAGAGTGTCAGGAAGCATTTTAAATGTTTTAAGAAAAATGTCTTTAGCATCTTTGGGTTCTGAACACACAAACCTTTTTTCATTAACTGTAAAAGACAAAGTATTTGGATAGGACATACGAAATCTTATCCCTCTTTTTATCAAGTCTGCACAATAGGGGACAAGTTTTTGTCTATTTAGTTTAATTTGAGAAGGGAGATCTTGAGAAAAAGATAGTTTGTGAGACTTCCATATGAATTGTTTCCTAGTCTTAGCTGTTTCCAGGATCTGGAAAGTGTCCTGAAAGTTTAATAACTTAGTATAAATAATCCTTGGTGTGGATGAATCTTGCTTTACACGTAATGCTCTATGTGCTCTCTCTACAATTATAGACTTTGAAGATGTTTCACAATTTAACAATGTTTCAAAAATATTTTTAGTCACAGAAAGCAAGTTTTTATTGTCATAAGATTCAGGTAAATCAGAAATAATAATGTTATTTCTTCGACTCCTGGCCTCCAAATCCAACAATTTAGCTTGTATATCAGAAATAATCTTATCTTTAGCCTTAAGGTCACTTTCCACTGAATCTGTTTTTAACTCCAAAGCTGAATTTCTGTTTTCTATTTTATCCATTCTATCATTTATTTGCTTTAAAGTTTTACTAAAGTCAGCAAATTGTTCTGAAAAGTTTTGGATAGTACTTTGGATAGGCTTTAATGCCACTTTTAGTTCGTCTAAAAGGAAATTTGAATCATTTAAGTCTTTATTACTTACTTTGGAAGTTTCAGCAGGTTGTTTAGATGTCCTTAGTCTTTTTGAACTGGAATCTTTTTCTGGAGAGAGCATTGATGAAAATTTGGCCTTTGTAGGCTGAATCTCCATGGAGTCAGATTTTGTAGCCATGCCCAGGAATGAAGTGCAATTGACAGGATATCAGGAACCAGGAGTAGACTGGAGTAGCAGGTGTCCCAGCAGCAGAGAGAACAAAATTGTTCTGAGGTAAAATAAATCCCAGGATAAGAAGTCCAGAGTAAAAATAATCCAAATTTGTAGAAAAAGGTTTATAAAATCTTTTAGAAAAAAAAACTGAGGAAAAAGATTGAATAAAGTTGTAAAAAAAAAACAAAGATTAAATAGCTGTGAGGAGCTCAAAGAGTAGGGACTAAACTAGTCGGCAGCCATCTTGGAATCAAAACTGTAGTAAAGCTGCTGTTGGCAGAACATGATTGATTGTGAAGATATTCATAGAAAAATGACAAATAAATGATGCAGTCAAAAACATGTTCAAAATAACCATTAATAGCAATAAGCAGGTATGTCCACAGCAAGGCTAGTCACCCAGCATTGTGAAACTTGGCTCTATATCACTGTCACTGTTGAAGTGATACTCTGAATGAATCCATGTGAAAAATGGACAAAAGGGGTTGTGGATGGATGGATGGATGGATGGATGGATGGATGGATGGATGGATGGATGGATCAATAAACAGGTATGTATAGCAGAGTTCCCTATTAAAACCGCAAAGGCCCACTTACGCGAATACGGAAATGTCAACATGTATTCAGCGAACTGCAAAAACACCTATTGTCCTGAAGCACGAAATTTGAAATTTCGAATCATCATAGTTGGCCCTTCTGCGGTATAGCTCCTTAAGGTAAGTGTACGATAGTTACGGACCTTAGGGTTAGTGTGTGGGTTAAGATAAGTGCATAGATAGTAATGTATGCAAGGTTTAGTGTAGGGTTAGAAGTAGGATTTTGTTAAGTGTATGTGTGTGGATTATTTATTGTGTTTGGGTATAGCTCCTTAAGGTAAGTGTGTGATAGTTACGGACCTTATTGTTAGGGTGCAGGTTAAGGTAAGTGCTTACATGGTAGTATATGCAAGCTTTACTTTAGGGTTAGAAGTAGGGTTTCAGTTAGTGTATGCATGTGGTTTATTTATTTTGTTTGGGTAGGTAGTATGTAGCGGGCGGTGGGGTTGGCTAACTATGATGATTCGAGATTTTGAATTTTGCGTTTTAAGGCGTTCGGTGTTTTTGCGGTTTGCGCAATATGTGTCACTGTTTTCGTATTCGCTGAAAAGGACTTTCATGCTTATAATATAGACCCGTATAGCAGCACTATGAAAACTTCTACACAGACACAATGATCTGAAAATAATGAGAGCTATTCCCTAAGTGGACTTGAACCTACACTTAGCGAAGATATATACATGTTAGCATCTTATTTTACAGGATTAGCTAACATCCATCACACTTACTTTCTTAACAAACTACTAATGTGTGTGGGTATCTGTATTGCTACAGATAAAGGCTGAATACAGAAACATCCAACACATAAACTCTATAGGCCTTTATGATGCGCAAAACTGTTAGATATCATCAACTTTTAACATAAACATGTAATGCTCTTTTGTTAAACAAACAGAATTTTAATAATACTGTTCACTTTCTAAAGCAGAAGTATGTGCTCCAGTGGCACAATTGGTTAGCACGTGGTACTTATAAAGGTCAGTTACGGTGGTGCAGCAGTTAGCGTTGCTGCCTCACAGCAAGAGGTTCTCCAGGTCACTGCTCAACTGGAGCTCTTTTTATGTGGAGTCTGCATGTCCTCTCTGTGGTCAACTGAGTTTTAAAGACATGCAGGTAGGTGAGTGTGTGTGTGTGTGTGTGTGTGTGTGTGTGTGTGTGTGTGTGCGTGTGTGCGTGTGTGCGTGCGTGTGCGTGCGTGTGTGTGTGTGTGTGTGTGTGTGTGTGTGTGTGTGTGTGTGTGTGTGTGTGTGTGTGTGCCTTCTGTGAAGGTTGGGTACCGGGCTGGCAACTCAACACCATAAAAACACCACTGCCAATCAATCTATGAACCGATGATCCACTGTGGCAACCCCTAACAGGGAAAAACCGAAAGACATTGCTTTTACTTTGTAAAGCAGAAGGAACTAACGAAGGTCTTTATGAGTTTGCATTCACACATACACAGGAAGACTATGCTATATAGTGGAAGTATTATGGGTAACAGAGAAATGTATAGTCATCAGCAGCAAAGGTGCTATAGGCGTCAGTGATACACCACCATACTGGATGCATGAAATGATGTTCCTATATGTTGGAAAACAGAAACAACTAAAATATTCATTAGTATGTACATGATAAACAATATTAAACAAATAAAGACTATGGGGACTGAATCCATAATTTCATGGAGAATAGTCACCTTGCTTTCTCAATTATTCAGATGACCTAATTGTTAGAACAGTTACTTAATGGTTTTAAAAGGCATATATCATATGTTCAGGTATATGTAGCATCCACCAGCTGTTTTCTCACCTCCATGATCCTCAGATGAAGATTCTCAGCATTCCTCCAATGTAGGTAATTGTAGCAGTCGTAAATATGCACTCCAGTCTGGTGGATTCCCCTTTGTTGATAATTCCTTACAATCTTGTTTCATATATCGATCATCATGAAGTTCTGTGGTCTAGCTCTCATACAGCGCTCTAGTTTGGCAAATACAGTCAGCATCTGGCTCATCTTCTCAGACCATTTGGATACCCAGACATGTCAAAGCCTCCTAGAAATAACCATCTCAGTGATAATGTTGAGAATGTCCAATAAATTACTCACTGAGATCCCACTCATTTTGAAGGTAACGATGGCTTGGTCTATAAATATATCAAAATCACAATTTAAAGGTTGCACTTATAGTGTGTTGTCAGACCATCAGAAGATAATGGGCAGATGCTACATTTATTCCAGTTTAATGATACCTATTAGGTATTTGCATGGACCACCTTCCTGTTACAATGATCTATTGGCTAATGCACTAAATTTTGAGAACATATGAGGATGAGAGCAAATGGAATTACAAAGCATTGACTTTAATAAACACCATTAATTAAGTATGGCTCAAATGGGACTTATGTTGTATGCCCAAAGCTGGTCTTACTTTCAGGTATACCCAACTCATAGGTATCTGCAAAGGTAATTTTGCACTTGATAGCACTTCTGTGTTGGGATATGTTTCTCTTCTTATAGACCAATGCTATCATTACTTCTTAGAGATGTATATGTATATGCTTAGACTGATGCAGTTAGGGAAATATTGTGTGCAATATAAATAATGCATGTGACTTACCGGAAGGGTGTAGGCTTGACATGTATGCATACAGGTGGGTACATCTGTATTACTAACAAATACTACCTTCCCATCTGTAGTTGCACAGAAAAACTTAAAACAGCACAAGCGAACAGTACATAAGGACATACTTATAGATTTTTCATATATACTCCTGAGACTTGATACACTGTGATATATGTACAAAAAGCTAAAGATTCTGACACTATCTGCATGTTTCTATGTAGTATGTATTTGTACTACTGTTATGCATATGCATTCATTGATGCTTATTAAAACATGTACTAGAACCATTGCCTGAAAGAAACAAGATATTTATTTATTTATTTTTACCATGAACTGTGAGTGGTCTGCTATGGATATAGAGGCTTTGCAATACTTTCCATTTATTTTTCAATTGATCTTTTCAGATACTCTCTGATAATGTGGATGGCATTCACTGTTCAGTACTGATAGAGTTGATATAAGCTCATTATGTATAACAGTTCAGGTTAATATGACTATTTTTTTACATGTTTGTCTATTTAGGTTCAAATTGCATTACAGCTACAAGATATATGTGACTCTTTCGGCTTTTCCTGGTAAGGGGTCGCCACAGCGGAACTCCGGTCCGCTAGTGATTGGCAGTAGATTTTTACAAAACGCTGAGGTGCCAGCTCGATGCCCAACCTTCAATGAAGGCATGCCCATTTAAGCACGCATGTCTTTCGAACGCTACCCAACCGTGGGGAGGACATGCAGGCTCCACACAGAAGGCACTCCCAAGCCACACTGAGAATCGAATGGGAGAACCTCTTGCTGTGAGGTAACAATGCTACCACCGTACCACCATGGCATAGCTACAAGATATGTGTGACAGTTATCACAAATTTCTGTTTTATACATATGTTATGTGTAGTATGTTAATGTGAACTGCATGCCAAGTGTATAGAACGTGTGGCACAATGCAGCTGCATTTTGACCTTCACTGCTGTGATATCCACCATAATGTGTTCAAATCCCACAGACAGCCTCTACAGATATCACAGGTTATGTTGTTTTTCTGTCTTATGTATTCATGTGTTGTTTTCATATCACATATGACTTTGTGTCACAGTACCATATGGGACAGGGACTATTTCCTAGATACTGGCATTGCACAGAACTGCAGAGAGGTTAAGTTGGCATAAACTGTCCATATAATCATCTCTATATGTGGGCCACTATGTGCATATAACTGTCTTCCAGATGGAAAACAGACTAAGGGGTGGCAATTACAATAGATGTTCTGCACCAACATGGACAGAGACTCCTTGGATGGGCAGGAAATACAGTATGGAGGAATGAATTCTGGACCAGCCCCACCAACATGATTAATGCTGTGGGAGGTCACACTATATATAGTGAGAATCTTGTCATCAATGGTGCTCTGACATGATTATTCATGCAGCAAACAGGGTACACTGGTCTGAGAGGTTGAGAGACGCCACGAGTGCTGGCCCACCATTGACACACTCTGATGAGATCACACCGTTTCTTGCAACAAAGCATATGCCGTTTACCAGGAATGGAATAGTAGCAGGTGTTCTAGGCAGCACATGTATGTGTTACTTTGCATAACATTGATGCGTATAGAGTAACTCAGTACATATTGCTGTTGTATGCTTATTTACGTATTATCATTTTTTGTTGCAGCAGCAGAATTGCATTGTGCACATGAGTCCACACAGGATGATAAAAAACAATGTAAGTGCAATGACATATAGCCATACAACTTCAGTATATACATAACTGTGCAACCAACATATGAAAAGTTGTCTGCATTCATTTGCACAGGTCCAGCCACTTCTGCACAACAGCAGGACATGACAGGTGAGTGTCTCCATATTTGTAACCATTACCTGTTATTGCCTTAGTATCCTGTCATGCCAGTGGTGTACATTGTCATACTGACATTTCTCTCAAATTATAAAATACAGGTGCATCTTCTAGGGCATGAGACATGCAGGTTCACGTACAGACAGACAAGGTATGGTTCCCTACCATGTTCATAGGCTGTACCACTGTATAGCATAATTGTGTTCTATGAAAGAAATGTTGCTGTTTTTCTACCAGGTACATCTGGCCAACAGGTGCACCCTACGTCATGTGAGCATCACGATATCTTGTCACTGTGTTGTATATGTCATCATGCATCTATGCCAGTGCCTGCATACATGACCATGTTTGCTTTGTTTGTACTTAACCCACTGCAGTATCTGCATTACAACAGACAAACTAGCCACATCAGGAGAGTGGCACTGGAATGCTATCACCTCTCTTTCATACATGTCATTACTGTTACTCCTGTTGTTGTCCTCTATTAATACTCTGTCTTTCTACTCCTGCATAGGACAGCCACCATCAGCATTTTAGTCACAAACAAATGGTTTGTGCATTTATTACCAACTGTGTGCTTTTCTTCAGTTGGAATGGTACATGTTGGCAAATATGTGAGTAAAAAAGCTGTTTATATGCTTCTTTTCCCTAAAACAGTTGCATTTCATCCCTCACCTCCAATGCTGGCTTTTAATGACAACATCTCAGGTGTGTTATGTTTGTATTCCTCACATATGTCATGTATACTGTTAATGTAAAATGATTGTAAACTCCCTGTTATATAGTTTCCATGGGCCATACACAGACAAGACCTTCTGGCAAGTCATTATTATCTGTAACATTGTAGTAATATGTATGAGGCATATGTCATTAATGATATACAGCATGACCCACCATTGACACACTCTGATGAGATCACACAGTTTCTTGCAACAAAGCATATGCCGTTTACCAGGAATGGAATAGTAGCAGGTGTTCCAGGCAGCACATGTATGTGTTACTTTGCATAACATTGATGCGTATAGAGTAACTCAGTACATATTGCTGTTGTATGCTTATTTATGTATTATCATTTTTTGTTGCAGCAGCAGAATTGCATTGTGCACATGAGTCCACACAGGATGATAAAAAGCAATGTAAGTGTAATGACATATAGCCATACAACTTCAGTATATACATAACTGTGCAACCAACATATGAAAAGTTGTCTGCATTCATTTGCACAGGTCCATCCACTTCTGCACAACAGCAGGACATGACAGGTGAGTGTCTCCATATTTGTAACCATTACCTGTTATTGCCTTAGTATCCTGTCATGCCAGTGGTGTACATTGTCATACTGACATTTCTCTCAAATTATAAAATACAGGTGCATCTTCTGGGGCATGAGACATGCAGGTTCACGTACAGACAGACCAGGTATGGTTCCCTACCATGTTCATAGGCTGTACCACTGTATAGCATAATTGTGTTCTATGAAATAAATGTTGCTGTTTGTCTACCAGGTACATCTGGCCAACAGGTGCATCCTATGTCATGTGAGCATCACCATAGCTTGTCACTGTGTTGTATATGTCATCATGCATCTATGCCAGTGCCTGCATACATGACCATGTTTGCTTTGTTTGTACTTAACCCACTGCAGGATCTGCATTACAACAGACAAACTAGCCACATCAGGAGAGTGGCACTGGAATGCTATCACCTCTCTTTCATACATGTCATTACTGTTACTCCTGTTGTTGTCCTCTATAAATACTCTGTCTTTCTACTCCTGCATAGGACAGCCATCATCAGCATTTTAGCCACAAACAAATGGTTTGTGCATTTATTACCAACTGTGTGCTTTTCTTCAGTTGGAATGGTGCATGTTGGCAAATATGTGAGTAAAAAAGCTGTTTATATGCTTCTTTTCCCTAAAACAGTTGCATTTCATCCCTCACCTCCGATGCTGGCTTTTAATGACAGCATCTCAGGTGTGTTATGTTTGCATTCCTCACATATGTCATGTATACTGTTAATGTAAAATGATTGTGAACTCCCTGTTATATAGTTTCCATGGGCCATACACAGACAAGACCTTCTGCATTGTAGTGATATGTATGAGGCATATGTCATTAATGATATACAGCATGGCCCACCATTGACACACTCTGATGAGATCACACCATTTCTTGCAACAAAGCATATGCCGTTTACCAGGAATGGAATAGTAGCAGGTGTTCCAGGCAGCACATGTATGTGTTACTTTGCATAACATTGATGCGTATAGAGTAACTCAGTATTGCTGTTGTATGCTTATTTATGTATTATCATTTTTTGTTGCAGCAGCAGAATTGCATTGTGCACATGAGTCCACACAGGATGAAAAAAACAATGTAAGTGTAATGACATATAGCCATACAACTTCAGTATATACATAACTGTGCAACCAACATATGAAAAGTTGTCTGCATTCATTTGCACAGGTCCATCCACTTCTGCACAACTGCAGGACATGACAGGTGAGTGTCTCCATATTTGTAACCATTACCTGTTATTGCCTTAGCATCCTGTCATGCCAGTGGTGTACATTGTCATACTGACATTTCTCTCAAATTATAAAATACAGGTGCATCTTCTGGGGCATGAGACATGCAGGTTCATGTACAGACAGACCAGGTATGGTTCCCTACCATGTTCATAGGCTGTACCACTGTATAGCATAATTATGTTCTATGAAAGAAATGTTGCTGTTTTTCTACCAGGTACATCTGGCCAACAGGTGCACCCTACGTCATGTGAGCATCATCATATCTTGTCACTGTGTTGTATATGTCATCATGCATCTATGCCAGTGCCTGCATACATGACCATGTTTGCTTTGTTTGTACTTAACCCACTGCAGGATCTGCATTACAACAGACAAACTAGTCACATCAGGAGAGTGGCACTGGAATGCTATCACCTCTCTTTCATACATGTCATTACTGTTACTCCTGTTGTTGTCCTGTATTAATACTCTGTCTTTCTACTCCTGCATAGGACAGCCACCATCAGCATTTTAGCCACAAACAAATGGTTTGTGCATTTATTACCAACTGTGTGCTTTTCTTCAGTTGGAATGGTACATGTTGGCAAATATGTGAGTAAAAAAGCTGTTTATATGCTTATTTTCCCTAAAACAGTTGCATTTCATCCCTCACCTCCGATGCTGGCTTTTAATGACAACATCTCAGGTGTGTTATGTTTGTATTCCTCACATATGTCATGTATACTGTTAATGTAAAATGATTGTGAACTCCCTGTTATATAGTTTCCATAGGCCATACACAGACAAGACCTTCTGGTAAGTCATTATTATCTGTAACATTGTAGTGATATGTATGAGGCTTATGTCATTAATGATATACAGCATGTAATATAAACATGTTTTTCTGACCTGTGTCATCTGAGTCTTCTTTTAGCAAGTCCACTGCCTTTATCCTCCATTAGCTTGTCCACTGATCTGATGTGGAATCTGATTTGTCTCCCTGTGGTAGCATGGACACT
Organism: Protopterus annectens; assembly: GCF_019279795.1. NCBI lineage: Eukaryota > Metazoa > Chordata > Ceratodontiformes > Protopteridae > Protopterus > Protopterus annectens. Next base: position 995,808,154 of record NC_056747.1, read on the forward strand.
GGCACACTGGACACTGATCTGGTGATAAACTCAGGCCCAGACAGTGACAGTTATGTGCATGAGGCTGTAAACTTAGATGTGTAGGAAAACATGTCTAGCCATTCTGACAATGTAGGGACACCAGATGGTCAGCAGGATGAGACCTGTGGACAACAGTCTCATGTTGCATCTACTGATGATGTTGACACTCCCCCAGAACACAGCAATACTGTCCAGCTCAGTAAAGGTATGCATGTAGCTAGTGTTTATAAGCATGTATTAGAGGGTGTTTGCCTACACCTACACGCAAATGAATGTTCCCAGTGACATCATGGTTCTGACATTCATGCTCTGTGTGTGCTGCATGACGGACAGGAGTACTGACATGGTGAGGTAATGGTAGCACTGGCTACTCAGAATGAAAGCATACTGTCTGTGGTACGTTCCACCGGATCCCTGTTTATGGCAGTACTACAGCAGTGCCATAGTATGAGCAGGGTTCTGCCTGCCCTAACTTTGCGTATCTGAGTCCCACATGGGAGAGACAGGTGCAATCTCAGTAGACTAACCCTTGCCCATTGGCACTCATGTCCATGTTGCAGTGTGCACACACATCCACTGCTAGCCAGTCTGGTGTGGGCTCAGCAGTCATGACCAGACAATTAACTTGATCTGATGCTCCTTTCCATATGTTGGCATCACCCCATCAGTTTCCTCTGTGGAGCATCCTGGGGTAAGTGTTTCCATACATGCTAGGGCAGTCAGGACAGCATAGTGAGCATTCAGTGTGGGCACCTTAGACTGTGTTAGAGTAACACTGACAGCTGACCCACTATGGCCTGTAGTGCCAGTCTCAATCAGTGGCAATTATGATTGTTGTGCAGACCACTAACAATGTCATCTGTGTGTGGTTTTGTGAAGTCTGATGCCACAGGTGTCTGTCAGTTTTACTAACCATAGGTGACCCCATTTAGTACTCAATACTTTATCCATACTTTACATTAACATACCTGTGATGTTGACAACAGTTTTGCAGTATGTCCTGACTTGGTTTCCTGTTTGCATCATTCGATACTGGAGAGATAGTGATAGGTCCATTGTCTGCCATGCACACATACACCACTATCTGTCTGTATATATACCTGTGTCACTTGTGACCTGAGATGTCGGTCCTTGTCATGATAGATTTGTATATGTTCATGCTGTTATATGTCAAAATTACATTGTTATGTCTCACACTCAGTGTGTACATCTACTGAGTAGCTGCCATTAGATGCAATCTGTGCTGCTGTGCTGTTATATGTCAGAAGCTGCTGTGTTGTCTAGGTCTGGACTTGAGGTTGCATCCTCCATTGCCCATGTCTGTTTCTTCTGCCCCTTGTGTTCTCCTGCTCCTCATCTGATAGCTACTGAATGTCATCTTCAGGCATCTGGGGTTCACCTACGTGTGCAGTAGGAAGGCTGCCATGTGTTATTGTTAACATATTGTGTAGAATGTCACACACAGTAATCATCTATGATGCCTTTTCAAGTGTGCATTGTAGTGCACCCTGGATGTGTCCAGACATCTGAACATGGCTTTCAGTACACCAAAGACACACTCTATGGTATGTCATGCTGTGGCATATGCACTGTTGTAGGCCTCCTTTGCACTGCTGGAATGTTCTCTGTATGTGGTTATTAGCCACAGCTCGAGTGGATAACCGCAGTCATCTCTTGTGGGGAGGGGAAACATATGTTGTTATCATGAATAATGTTGCCAGGGATATATTTAACCTATATCCCAGATGTGCTCCTGGACCTACCTAGTAGTAGTCCTTCAGGTATTTCACCTTGCTGGAATGCAACTCTCAGACCACTTTCCTTCCATATGGCAGCATAATAGATACTCCTGAGGTGTGTTGCCATGATGTTTGTTATGCTGCCATCTGCTGTGTACACCACTTGGTAGTTTAAAGATGGCAACCCCTTTCTATTAATGTATCTTTCTGCTTCTGGGTGCATGCAGCTCTCAGTAGCAATGAGGGTGCATACTATTGCACCAAGAACATGGGGAAAGTTTGTATTGTTATAGAAATGGTGCATGACAGGTTGCCACTCCATGGGTGTGGATAGAAAGTGTATGTGTTTATCTATCTTGGTGCTCATTGCCACCAGGAATTGTGTAAAGATATGACTGGCAGCTGTCTGTGACAATTCTACAGCATTTCCCATATGTTGTTTGAATATCCCAGATGCCAGTACACCTTGGCTCAGACAGACTTTTGTTTCGAGATATATGGGGGTGCCTTGCAATGTATGGACAGATATGTGTAAGGTGCAAATGTTGTACACAGCCTTCACCATCTGTCTCTCTAAGTAGTACCTGTTAATGATTTCTTCATCTGAGAGTTGGCTCACTTTTAGCCTGTCTCTCTGTCTATCTGGCTGCCTTCTAGGTCACACAGTCAGGTCCTCCTCCATAACTTTCAGTACCATAGCCTGTTGCAGTTCATTCATTGCTGGTAGCATTTTCTTTTTTTCTTTTGTTGGTATTGTTACAGATTCTGTAGGATTCCATGGGAATATATTCCTTTCCTTGAACTTCAGTATGGCATTTCCTGAGGATTTCAGAAACAGGGACATCGTTGCACCTTGTAGCATTTAAGTTGCGTTGGGCATGCACAGTGTGTTTTGCAATCTGACAGATGTGTGCAGAATCCATAATTATCCTACACTGAATAAATAAGTATTTGTTTGCAGAGTGTGTTCTGAAATCATGTCTGCAGGTGGTGCGCTGAAGTCTTACTTCAATGTGCTGTGCTTTCTGCAACTAGTTTTTGACATTCATCCCATAGTTAAAAATAATTGTAGAAGTGGCTGAAGAAAAAAGACTCAAGGGACTTAAATCAAAAGAACTATGGCAGCTTACAAACAATGATCTAACTGTACTAATCCAATGCTACTCACAGTCCTAAGCTGCTATGTACAAGGCAGAATAAGTAATATAACATGCTTTTGATGTTGTTAGCATCTGAATTCAAAGCAACTCACGATCCAAAACAGCCCACTGTGCAGGTATTAAAGTCATAAAACAGCAGAAAAAATAAGAATACATTCAGGACACAGGAAGACAAAAAGCAATCAAATGGAAATATTAGAATCCATTAGCAAATCCTCAAGGTAATTTCATGGAGTAGTCTGAGACAGTGAGGATTTGTGAAGAAGGCCACCCAATTCAAATAGCAGCCTGCTTGTAAGAGCACTACATAACCAGAAAATGCAGTCAGGATGTATGCAGTTCCCAAAGAGCAACTACAATATTGACCAGATTAAACATACCCAAAGTATCAAGTTGAAAGACCTTGCACAGACTGCATATCATATTCATCTAAAGAACAATGTAATAATGTAGCTAAACAATGCTGAGGTATGCCACAAATGTCACAAAGCAAATAAATGGAGCAGAATAATGATACAATACACCTCAGCAAATAAAGCAGCTGTAAAACAGCATTAAAATGTAAATAATCTCAGAGTCCAGAGATGAAAATGATATACAGATGTGTGATCAAAGGTGTCCTAGACAGCAGCTCTCTTCATCTTGCATGATTCTGGCACAGGGGATCAGATACAAACAGATTCATCTTGAGGTGAAAGTAAAATGAGGTACGATGTGGGAAGAATATAACTAAGAATATAGTTATTTAAAGTAAACATATGATGAGGGTACTTATAATTAGATACTGACAGAACCTCAGGTTAGTATTAGTCAAGAAGGCAGCAAACAGAAAGCCAGAGGAAATCATGAGATGTGAGACAGCATTCAGCATCATAGCAACAGCTGGAGACTGGTACCCCATCCCATGATTATTACTATTGCCTTTTTTCATGCCTAAAGGAGAGTATTTGTTACTGAGCACAAATACTTTGCACAGCAATCCATACTCAGTATCATATAAATGCATGTTTTTTTTTTTTTTTTTTACTTTATTATCAAACTGAATACCAAGGGTGCAATTTTAGTGCTTTTTTTCACTTAACCTCAGTGATACTGTAGTAGCATAGTTTTCAGCTGTGTTCAGGATGCAGAAATATATTTTCAACAAAAATATCAGGCCATTTTGCATTTTCATGGTTTTTTTTTTGTTTCCCCAAAGGGTCACAAAAGGAAGGATTATTCTGCGAAAACAAGGGCAGGTTTTAGTTTTCTTCATAGCCTGTGCTGAGACTGTGTGAAAATGAAGGCAATGATAAGACTAGATATAAAAGGGTGTGGCTATGCACTGACCAATAAAAATAGATTTAAGGGATTTTAGTGGGATGATGTGCTTTTAGTGTTCTTTTTCAAGGTGTAGTTAATGCAAGTTTATTTATTATGAATCTGAACTCAAGCCCATAAACATTTACAGGAAAACACAATGAGATAGTTCATTCAGGACATTGTAGCTGTAATTATGTGGATGTGTCACACACTTTTGATCAGTGTGATTGAACTGACTGTGCCATTTAGTTTTGTCATTGCTTTTAGTAACATGCAAATGAGTAAAGTAAGCGAGTTAAGAAAAGGAAAATGAAGTAGTAGATGAAGAAAGGACTATGGCTATAGAGATGCCATTCCTATTGGCCATGGCTTATAGATTGTAATGGTACTTATGGAAGTAAATGTTTTGTGCTCACAGGTACTGGATCTAAATCCAACCTTGTTGTTATACTGTCAATGTTGATTTACAGTCTGTGCTGGATCAGGCTGGTGTCTAAGCCTTCTTAGCCAAAAGTACTGGTCTCACATCTTTTATGTTGATTTTGAGATCAGTCTTGAAAAGACCAAGTACTCTGAACCCACAGAAAATGAAGATGGGTTTAAATAATCAGAGACATCTATAGTTAGTACAACAGTTGGTAATTGAGAAAGGAATATTTTTTTCTGACAAAGTGTTTCAGTCCAAAAGTATTTTGCATTTCATGGTAAAAAGGATTGATTTACTCTATGAGATGTCTGACTTGGTTTTAAAGATAATGTGTCACCCACAAGCCATCAGAGGGTGGAGTGCACTGAGTGCAGTGATGTGCCAAAATGGGCACTCAGAGCATAAGTCTGAGATCTGATCCCCATGTCCTGGGATAGAAGACCTTTTTTTTTTTCTCATAAGCTCAAAATAGTTCCTAGGAAATGTAAAGAATTTACCTGATTTTTTTTTTTTTTTTTTATATTTAATGATACTTCCAGAATTTGGAACAAACTATTTACTGCAATCAAATGTTGGTAAAAGTATTAGTAAATGACCTTGGCAGGGGAATATTGGAATGTGATACACTCTGTCATGCTGCCAAACATATAGGCCAAGCTTTTAATAATTACTCTTGGAACTGTGAAAATGCTAAAAAACAGAGCAGATAACAGAAAATGGTCTCCTACCAGAATCCTCAGCTGTTTCCTCTGGGACATGTACAGTGGAATGTGAAGGTATGTTTTGTCCATATAAAAAGTATTTTCATTTATAAGTGATAAGAAGGACTTTGAGGGTAACTATCTGAGTCTTTTGATGATGATGGATTGGTTTAACTGTGAAATATCCCAAATTGTGTTTTATTTGTTTGTTGTCTTCCTCTGGTCAAACAGAATCTTGTACAAAAACTGTGTCCCTTTGCAGCAGAGGCATCTAGTGAATACTTTATTTTTGAAAAGTTGTAAAGCTAAAGACAAAATTATGTGCAAGTTCTGACAAGGAAAATGTGGACCTCAACCTGAAACAGGTTCCTGATAAAACACTTCTGAAAAATCTTTTGAAATAAACTGCACAGCTCAATGGCTTAAAACACCCCCCCCCCCATAAACAAAACCATTGTGCCTGATAATAATAATAATCACTTCTTTCATTGAGGGTCATTTGTGCCATTTATCTGTGCTTTAATTGCTAGAGTTTGTTACATTCCAAAGGAAAATAATTTTAAGAGCTGCTAAACTTCTTGAATACAGCTGAACAAGGGTATGAATTATCTACCTGACAACTATCATTGTTTTTTGTTTCCAGTCCAACTCAGTTCAAATATCTTCATTAGGCTAGTGAAATAAAGAATGGTTATTTATGGGAGCATCCAAACTCTTATGCGTAACATCATCTGGGAAAAGGTTGTGCCCTGATCCAACACAATGCCTTATTGTTACTCTAGTAGCAACTGCCATTGCTGATGAATCAAACACACGATAAACACTTGGATCTATTTTGTCTGCTGTAGACCTTTTCTTTCTCTGTCTCTCTCTCTCTCTCTCTCTTTGCCTGCTTGTCTGTTTCACTGGTTGACAGATTAGCCACAGTGTGCTTTGAGTCCTATTACAATTAAGACCTAGGGTATTAAATCTTTACATAGATACAGCTTTGCAAAATATATTAATCTAGTTGTGTACAAAAAGGGATGTTGCATATAATACATGCACATTTATGAGTATCTGAACAATTTTAATGTAATAGGACAGCAGCAGAGATGTCGACACAATGTATAGAGGATGTTAGAAACTTTTAATTAAATAAGTAATTGCCATAAATATATCACTCAAACAATTCCAGAGAACGATGATTTCAGGCTTCAAAAACAATAGTGCTGTGCATATAAACAGAGGACATAAGGAAGCTAATCAACAATAAGGCAGATACAGTCTATGCATGAAAAGTTTCCCTGTCAGTGTTGTTATAGCTCATAACAAAGGATGAGTAAAGAATGATATGTGAAGATAATTCACTAATCGCATTACACCACCTTAGCTGCTAAGTAGTGAAGCCATGTTTGGATACAGTTCTTAATCACTGCTAAGGTGTCAGCCCTATGGATAAGCATAGGTAGGACATTCCCACTTTAGATATAGTAGTGTTAATGGTAACATTTCCACCACCCAATATTCTGTGTGACTATGGCAGATTATTTATAAGTTCCTCACAAAACACTACATGGATGTTAGGAGTTTGTAAGAAAAAAAGCAGCTCAGTGAATTCCTGAAAGGACTGCACTGAAGTTTTTAATTAACTCATTTATTTTATTTATTTTGAATTTGTTAAACAGGGTGAAGCACTGATCACAGTGGACCAATTTCAGCCTCAGTCTGGTGTAAACTCAATAGATACATGACAATACATGGAAAGTGAATAGCACAGATGCCACCTAAAGATGCGAACAATGTAGTTGAAATCCATTTAATCTGAGAATATTTTAAGTGATTTGCACACCATTGCACTGGTATCTTAGGTCATTTTAGCAATACAGTAGCAGAATCATCATGTTGGTTTAAAGGTCATGGAGTCAGTGATGCTAATGCTCAGGCACGGTGGATTCTACCTGCAGGTAAAAGGCTTCACTTTATATCGGGCTCCCACCAGATTTTTACTTGCCTTTTTTTTAATTTGTGGCATGATGTGTGAACAGTAGCTGCTCATCCAGATGGAATCCAAGGTACTTACCCTGTACATTTTCTAACTTTCCACTTTATTGGTGAACTACGCTATGCAATTCCACCACTTATAGAAGCACTATGTTACTTTCTGTCTTTTGGAATAAGCTATGAGTTCAGCATTGTTTTTTTTCCTGTATTCAGATTGAAGCTACTCTGCAAAAATTATCTCTCAAAAAATGCTGTCCTGTTTGGATAGTGATTGAATACCAATGGTGCCCAGATTGGACAACTTTATATGCTGTACAACGCTTCTTGCATGGCTCATTCCCATATATTGGAAATTACAACAGCCCAGGAACCAGTCTCTAGGCACCCTTGTCAACTGAGGGATTAGCTCAGATGTTAGTTTACAATAATTATCATCCTAATTTATTTCAGAAGGTTAACTATTTGGCCCATCATTACATGAATTTTCAAACTTTTTTAACTCAGAGTTATGAGAAGTTTATTGTGAAGCATAGCACCAAAGGCCTTTAACAGATGCTGAAAGATGGCTCACTGTCTAATCCTGTGATCACTGAGTGTCATAGGTCTGGTGCCAGCCATTTTGAATGTTTTGCACCCATCCCATTCATTGGAGAACAGGCTCTGAATCCTATGGGTGGCAAAATTTACCCAAATGCTAGCTTTTCTATACCTTTACTAGACAAGTGACAGAAATGGTTTAGGGTTGTAGTTTTCCTGAGTTGCTTTTCTGAATAGGATGTACAAATAAATGCTTATAGCAAAAAGAAGACAGTTCTGGAATGAGCTCTTAACATCTAACTGCTAGGAAAAAACAATATACCTTTTGGATAGTTGTATCATGAGGAGAGGACAGCATGATGTTCTTCTTATTGACAACTGCTGCTGTAGCCTTAGCGATATGGTGTATATCATGTGTCCAAACTGTCAAGCAGCTCGAGCTGAGCTGACTAAAAGGCAAATTTGGGAGATAAGTCCTTCAGAGCTTTCCTACTGCCATAGAGTATACTCCTCTGAGACATTTGAGAATTGGTGGTCAGCTTGTGATTTTCTTTGTTGAAGGCCGTGGTGGTGCATCAGTTAGCATTATCGCCTCACAGCAAGAAGTTCTCTGGTTTGATTTTTGGCTGGAGTGCCTTCTGTGTGGAGTCTGCATATCCTCCCTGCAGTTAAGTGATGTTTAAAGACATGCAGGTAGGTGTGTGTGTGAATGGGTGTGCCTTCGTTTAAGGCTGGGTGTCGGGCTGGCACCTCAGCACCATAAAAATCTACTGCCAATCATAAGCAGACCGGTGTTATGCTGTGGTGACCCGTAACCAGGAAAAGACAAAATATATTACTTTAGAGAGCCATGGTGGTGCAGTAGTTAGCACTGTTGCCTCACAGCAAGAGGTTGTCCTTTTCAATTCTTGGCTAGAGTACCTTCTGTGTGGTGTCTGCATGTCCTCCCCATGGTCGAATGACATTTAAAGGCATACAGGTAGGTGCATGCATGAATGGTTGTGCCTTTGAAGGTTGGGCATAGGGCTGGCAACTCGGCACCGTAAAAAAAACCTCCACTGCCAATCATTAGCGGACAAGAGTTCCGCTGTGGTGACCCATCACTGGGAAAAGTTGAAAGACATTAGTTAGGGCAGATAAAGTCCCTTTGGGAGAAAAAAAACTTCCATTTTCCTAAATTTATTAATGTTTTATTACCTTCCTCTTATCTTCCTCTTCTTGAAAATTTTTTTAAAGCTAGGAGTGTTATGTTGTATTTTAATGGACTCTATCAAGACTGTAGGATACGTTTAAAGGGAGCACAAGCAGTGTTAACCAGCTGAAAACATATTTTCTCTAGAAAAATTGTGTTTATTTATCCTCAGTGAGGCTGGTATAGTGTTTGAAAGTGCTGTGTACTGTGTTTTATTCTGTCAAAAAAATAAATAAATAAATATGTAAAATAAAATAAATAACTTCTGTGGGCTTCTAGTTTTATCAGCATTTCTACCTGTCTTCCTTGAGAAAGAGTCACCATTTTTGGCTTGACCATGGAACAGACTACTGGTTAAATGGTCAGTCCTTCTTCTTGCCACAAAAAGAAAAAGTTAAGCAACAGCATTGCCACCACAGCCGTCTAGCATTTTGCCTCAGTCACAGGTAGGTGACTCTCCTGTGGTCATTGGTTGTACCTCAGACCACTCATCTTTTTTCCCAGAGACTTCTGATGTAGCACCTGCAGCCACTATGGACTGGGGGTTAACCAAATCCTTTCTGGCTGTTGGAGTACTTAGAGGAAGCAGATAATGCCATTAGTAACACAGTTTGCCTCATTTTCCTTGTCAAAAAGATACATAAAGCCAAGCTTATATCTACTCCTCCTCCTCCATTTTCTTTAGACAGGACTAGTTTACTGGATCTGGCTCAGGGTTTAATTGAGGCTATTGTTCCTTCTTGTGAAGTAGTTTCTGATAAAAGAAAGAGGGATTCCTCATTTTCCGAAGAGTTCAAGATTCTGAATCCGAACAGGAAGATGCAGGCGTGGACTCAGGGTTTTTTTCTCTCATTTCTAATTCAGACTCAGAGGTTAGCTCTGTTTCTTATTCTCCCTGTGGGGAGTTATTTTTCTCTGAGATGATTGGTATAATGTGCCAGCGTTTCCAATTGGAGAAAGTTGAGGTTTCTTAGTCCCTTAGAAAATACTGTGAGTTTTGTAAAAGGATTTTTCAGAACTTATACCCAATCCTTCTGTTCTGTCAGCTTTAGAGGATATGGTGTGTGTGTGTGTGTGTGTGTGTGTGTGTGTGTGTGTGTGTGTGTGTGTTTGTGTGTGTGTGTGTGTGAGAGAGAGAGAGACTGTCTGCAATTTTCCTGTTAGCCAGCCAGCCACCCCTGAAAAGGCAGATTGGATGTATAACAATCCTCAGCATAGCTTTCAACCTCTTAGCACAAAAAATCTGGACAAAACCAAAAATAATGGGGGGACAAAGCCTCAAAAAGGGACACATTTTAAATATTGCTCTTATAAACTTAGAAAGTTGATAGAATAAAAGGTTTTGTGTTATTACACATTTTCTGAAGATATGAAGTCTAAATCTCAAATGACTGTCATTAGTGAATTTAATCCTAACTGATTTGCCACAAAAATAAAAAAAAAATCACAAATTTTATAAGGAAAAAAACAAAAATGTGGGGTAAAAATCTGGACATTCTGTGAAAATATAGTTCAGAGATATGTTCCTCAGTCTTTTAAATTTTTATACACTGTTCCCAAACCTGGCCTGCAGCTATAGCCTTAGTTGATCCCACTGCTGCTAAACACTTAGTTAATTCCAATCTTAGTCTTTCTGATAAGGATGGGAAAATCATTGATAGGTATGGGAAAAAAAGTTTATACTTCTACAGCTTTGGTTTTCATAATTTTGAATTGTCAGGTTCATATGTTAAAGCTTGTTCTGACAAATTGTGAGTAATGTTGTATCTGTATTTTCTTCTTGTAAGGAAAAACATGTATTAAATAACTTAGTTTCTTCTTTTGTACAGGTCACTACTCATTGTTTGCAATGTATTGTATGACTCTTCTGATACCTCTTCCATTGTTATGGCCACTAGTAATGCTTTTAAGGAGGTTTGCATGGCTGCATTCTTAGAACCTTCTACATGATGTTAAAAATGACATTTTAAATCCTCCCTTGGACAGAGATTTAATGTTTGGCCCCTCTGCAGCAGAGATGATGAAAACAAGTGAGATGAAAGGGTCAAGCTGATCCAAGGAATTTCTAAGATTTTTCAGCTCTCTTTTTCTGAATTTTTCAAAGGATTTTCTTTTTTCTCTTCCATTTTTGGCAGAAAACAGAATAAACAGTCTCAAAAGAATTCAGGTAAACAGACATTAAAGAAGTAATGGCAAGGGAATTCAAAAAAGAAGTCCAATATTCCAATATGAGTGACTATTCAAGAGACCTTGTGACCCACTCATACACTGTCCCCCTTTTCCTTCCAGAAAGTCATAATCTTTTTTTTTTGCTCTTTGGCAACATATTTCTTCAGACAAATAAGTTATGAATATCATTCATTAAGATCACAGATGGCAGTAGGAGGAAATTTCTCATTTTCAGGGGGTCATTCCTCATCCTCCAGATCAGACTCTTTTGTTTCCACCTATTCTGCATCACATGCTGTCCCAAGGAGTGATAGAACAAGTTCCTCCTTCCCAAGTGGAGAAGGGTTTCTATTCAAGGATGGTCCTAGAGCCAAAGAAAGAAAATACCTGGAGACCAATTCTATATCTTTCTTGTCACTTCACATCCTGTTATCTCTCCTTCCTCTTTCACATTTCTGGTAATACTAGACTTATGTTTCTCATCACATCCCTATTCAACCAAGCTTCAGATGTTTCATAAGTTTTTGTATATCTGGATCACATTGTTACATCTCTGCCTTAACCTTTAGATTATCCACTGCATTAAACCACACCAAAAAGAGTAAATATAAAAGTAATTACCGAAAGGCTACTGAACAGGGATAAACAAATTTATTAAAATGTAGCGCCTCAGCTTACAAAAGCCTTCCAAGAGTAAAAACACATTCTGAAACAGTCCTTATATACAAAAAATATTTACACAATTAATTATATCATTATTAAATTACATATATCCAATTGCACTCCTTTTTAAGCCGAAAGGGCTTCCAAGTACCATATTTTAAAATTAAAGTTTCCTTCCTTAAAAGTGTTTCCTTTAAGCTTGTGCATTTCCCCAAAACATACCTCTACTTTTCCCAAAACACAGATTTGTAGATCTTCAACCTTAGAGTTGTGACAAAAAATAAAATGACCACCCAATTGACTATCCATTTTTTTTATTCCTGATGTCTCTTACATGTTCCTGAAAACGGACTTTGAACCTTCTATATGTTTCTCCAATATAAAACAGATTGCATTTGAATTTAAGAACATAAACTATTCCTTCTGTGTTGTATGTGAAGTTGACCTTTACAAAAAAAATCTAGATTTATTAATGTAGTACATGTAAATCACCTTCTAAGGATAACAGGTGCTTCAGCTAAATGGCAATAATGAATGTCAAAGTGTTTTTATGGACAATATTAGGCCAATAAAGCCAACCCCCTCTAGCTGTAGACATGCATATTTCTGCCTTCTTATGACATCATCTGCACAGCATAAGAGTAATGTTTGACTTTTGAAAACAGCATAGTTGTACCCAGCTGATATCCATAAACCTAAGGGTGTCTACAAAATATCCCAACTAACAAACTAAAACAATGTTTAAAAAGGTCACACAGGAAAACCAACTGGTTAAAAACACAAAAAGAAAAATCTAGCAAAGCTAGAATTTCCACTGTGTGATACCTTAAAACTCTTGAATCAGAGGCAACATGGAATATATGTAAATTACCCTTTAAGGATATCAGGTGTTTTAGTTAAAATTCTGTGTTTTCAAAAGTCAGGACAGAAGAACACTTTTACTGAATAGTTATTACTCCTGGTGGTTCAAGTCTCAGCCCTGAAAAGGACTTAGCTATTCCTGAGTAGTCTTGAGGAAGACTGTTTGGCTCTTATAAGGGCCTTTGTAGCCTTGAGGAAGACTGTTTTGGCTCTTATAAGGGCCTTTGTGGTGTGGTGTGGAGAGGGGGTCTTGAGGAGGAACTTTGTAATCCTCAGGTGGACTGTTTTGGTTCTGAGAAGAACCTTTGTGGTGTGGTGGACCTGAGGAGGACCCTTGTAGTCCTGAGGAGGACTGTTGTGGTTCTGAGAAGAACCTTTTTGGTGTGGTGGTCCTGAGGAAGACATTTGTAGTCCTAAAAAGGACTTTTTTTGTAGTACCGCTCAGGTAAGAGGTTGGGTTGCACCCTCTGAGTCTCCCCCTGAGCAGACAAGGTCTGGCACTGTCAACCGATCTTTATTTGGTCCTAAAGAGGAACTTTGTCAGCCCTGATGGATCCTCAGTGAGGTCCTAGCTAGTCCTTATCTAGTTCTTATAAGGACTGGTGTGACCCTTGTTGGTCAAGGCTGGGCTAGGAGATTTTCAGGCGGTAGCCCTTGAAAGGACTGGTGTGCCCCCTTGTGGTCCAAGGCTGGGCTTATCAGTGGAAACACAGTCAGTCTTTTGAGGGTCCAGAAAAGGACTTAGGTAGCCCTTGGAAGGACTGTTCAAAGTTAAAAACCCCAATCCCTTATAGGTATAGACAGAAATAATGCGATGGGCAGGCCTTAGACAAAACCAAAATAGACCACAGCTAAACACATATATTTCACACAACAAAGCACAAATAGCATGCAAGGTGATCACTGTGAAATAAACAAATCCTTGAGCCAGTTCCAGTCAAAAATAAATCTTTTATTCAGTCCTTGCAGGTTACAATTTCCAATATGACCTTCCTCCAACCATTGTTCTGAGTGACTAAACCTTGTGTAGTGTGCTTACTTTATACAGGTCTAATGGGGGTGTGTCAGGTTAGACAGCCAACCATGAAGGTGGGGAGTTGGGTAGGGCATTGCCTTTATTTTGTCAATCCCCCTGGTGGGTGTGGCTGGCCATTTTCATTTTTCAATCATGTCCAGAATGTTGTTACAACCAATAGTCTTGTGTTATATTTCATAGAACCTTATCTGAGTTATACTACCTTACTTTTACTCCTTTTAACAAGGTTTAGAATGTTACAATTCACCAAGTTTTAAGTGGTCCACTAGTGTCTGCATTTTGTTTTTAGCTACTAGTAGAGGTGTGCCACCTAACCATTATATTTAACAATTTTCAGGATAACATATGACAAGTAATTACCACAAAAGACAAAAAAAACATTGAAGACATTAGACTAGACATCAATCTAAAGCATACACCAGAGCTTCCCTGGAAGTGTCAGAGAAGAAAATGTATTTTTATTTTTGCTCAGAGTTTGTGACCAATGCTTTCGCTTATTAGCTTCTTCAGAGAGAAAGGCGAGTGTGGAGGGAACACAGTGGTTGCAATCTGATGTAATATAATATATTTACCTAAACATTTCTGATCTCAAATGTTGGTTGGGTGTCTCTATAATATATCTTTTTATTTTTATTGTTGTAGTGGCCCTTTTCTCTAATCATGTAAGATTACAAATCATGTGATTTAAATTAGTTTTGGATTACCAACATTAAAATAAAATAAAATAAAAAATAAATAAATAAAGATAATAAAATAAAATAAAAAAACAATCAAGATAAAATGAACTAAAGTAAAATAAAATAAAATAGAAATAATATAGTTATATTTTAAACCTTATCAGCCTCTTCAAGTATAAGCGGTGCCCTTGTTTTTCAGATCCAAGCAGGAGAGCTACTTGAGCTTTAAGGACCAGGGTTCCTCCTTTTTTAACCTTGAACAGTCCTTCCAAGGGCTACCTAGGTCCTTTTCAGGACCCTCAAAAGACTGTGTTTCTGCCGATAAGCCCAGCCTTGGACCACAAGGGGGCACACCAGTCCTTTCAAGGGCTACCCACCTAAAAATCTCCTAGCCCAAACTTGACCAACATCGGGTCACACCAGTCCTTATAAGGACTAGATAAGGACTAGCTAGGACTTCACTGAGGACCCATCAGGGCTGACAAAGGACCTTCTTAGGACCAAATAAAGATCTGTTGACAGTGCCAGACCATGTCTGCTCAGGGGGAGACTCAGAGGGTGCAACCCAACCTCTTACCTGACAGGTACTACACAAAAAGTCCTTGTTAGGACTACAAATGTCCTCTTCATGACCACCACACCAAAAAGGTTCTTCTCAGAACCACAACAGTCCTCCTAAGGACTACAAAGGTCCTCCTGTGGTTCACCACACCACAAAGGTTCTTCTCAGAACCAAAACAGCCCTCCTGAGGACTACAAAGGTCCTCCTCCGGACCCCCTCTCCACACCACAAAGGCCCTTATAAGAGCCAAAACAGTCTTCCTCAAGATTACAAAGGCCCTTATAAGAGCCAAAACAGTCTTCCTCAAGACTACTCAGGAATAGCTAAGTCCTTTTCAGGAATGAGACTTGAACTACCAAGAGTAATAACTATTCCAGTAAGAGTATTCTTCCATCCTGTTATTTTACCCACCACACAAGTGGGCTACACTCTGACAGGAAGCAGATACCACCCACTGTTGTTTTTTTTGTGTTTTCAAAAGTCAAACATTCCTCTTATGCTGGCAGAAATATGCATGTCCACAGCTAGAGGAGTTTGGCTTAATTGCCCTGAAATTGTCCATAAAAAGACTTAAAAGTAAAAGTAAAAGAATAGAGTCATGGACATTCAGAACTGCCATTCAGCTGAATAACCTGATAGCCTTAAAGGGTAATTTACATATATCCCATGTTGCCTCTGATTCAAGAGGTTTAAGGTATCACACAGTGGAATTTCTAGCTTTGCTAGAGTTTTCCTTTTGTGTTTTAACCAATTGGTTTTCCTGTGTGACCTTTTTAAACATTGTTTTAGTTTGTCAGTGGGATATTTTGTAGACACCCTTAGGTTTATGGATAACAGTTAGGTAAGACTAACCTGTGTTTCCAAACATAAGAAATTCTCTTATGTTGTACTGATGATGTTATAAGAAGACAGAAATATTCATATTTAGAGGGGTTTGGCCTTATTGGCCTGAAATTGTCCATAAAAAGATTTAAAAGAAAAAAAGTCATGGATATTCTGAATTGCCATTTAACTGAAACACCTTGGTTCCTTAAAGGGCAATTTACTTATTTCCCATGTGCTTCTTATTCAAGAGGTTTAAGATATCACAGAGTGGAAATTCTAGCTTTGCTAGATTTTTCTTTTTGTGTTTTTAACCAATAGGTTTATTAATGTTGGGAAAATAATGAATCACTTGCTTACAGATTGAGCATTTATTACAAGGTATAGTACCTTTATTAACCAATATATTCCTATCTACACTGCCATCTGGAGGAAGAAAGCCATTATGTACAAGCATATCTAACAGATTTCTAGCTCTTTTATAAGATATTCTAATATGTCCAGCTATTATGTGCCTCAAATCCCTATCTTGCAAAACCATAGGCCAAAATGTTTGTACTTTTTCTACAATATGTTCAGAAATCACATTAAAAGTGGTAACAAAATACATTGCTTTGTTATTACCTACATGAGAAGAAGCAGAAATATTGGCCTCCATACCATTTCTTTCCTTTTTATCTAACCCCCTATACCCACAACTTTTATAGGGGGAATCTTACACCTAACACCCATCATTTGATGTTGTCTCATTAGTGAAATATATGATTTGGTCTCCATAACTTGACCAACACCATAGGCCCTCTTGATAAACATTTTTTCAGTCTCCAATATTTCCTTAATAAATACACTATCCATGCTACACATTATTTTCAGGGGGTCATTCCTCATCGTCCAGATCAGACTCTTTTGTTTCCACCTATTCTGAATCACATGCTGTCCCAAGGAGTGATAGAACTAGTTCCTTTTTCCCAAGTGGAGAAGGGTTTTTATGCAAGGATAGTCCTAGTGCCAAAGAAAAAAAAAATACCTGGAGACCAATTCTGTATTTTTCTTGTCACTTCACATCCTGTTATCTCCCCTTCCTCTTTCATGTTTCCTGGTAATACTAGATTTATGTTTCTCATCACATGCCTATTCAGCCAGGTTTCAGCTGTTTCACAAGTTTATGTATATCTGGATCACATTGTCGCATCTCTGCCTTAACCTTTAGACTATCCACTGCATCAAGACTGTTCAGAAAGTGTCTAGCTCCAGTTATAGCTTATTGCAGGCTACATGGTATCTGCATTTTTCATGTTTAGATTACTTGCTTATTATCTTTGCAGAGTCTTTTTCACATTGTCAGGAATCTCTTTCTTGAGTGAGAGATCTCTTACACAAGCTGGGATTCCAAGAGAACTATCAGAAGTCTTTCTTCACTACCTCACAACTTAAATTGTGTTCCTGGGATGTCAAATAGACACCACAGTTTGAAGAACTTTTCTTCCACAGGAAATCATGCATCCTTATTTAGCTCTGTTTCTAAGGTTTTCCACTCTGACTTTGGTCATTTAGAGGAAATATCTCAGGATGTTGGGTTTCGTGGCATCAATGATTCTCATGATTTCCCTGGCAAGAATCCACATGAGAAAGATACAGTGGTATCTGAAATTTCTTTGGTCCCAGCATCAACATTCTTTATCTTCCCAAATCCCAATGCTGGAAAGAGTCAGAAAAGAAATCTTTTGTTGGAGACAACAGATATCTTTAAATTCAGATTCCCCCCTTCACTCTCCTGTTTTAAAGCAGTCAGTCAACACAGGTGCTTCAGACTTTTCTTGAGGAATAGTTTCAGGTAGGATGTAAGTGCAGGGAAGTGGGACACCAAGGACAGACTCAAGCACATAAACATCTAGGAGATGCTTCCCCTAATCAAGATACTCAACACTCTGAACCAACTTTGACCCCTGGGATCTTATCAAAGTGGTTTCAAACAATACTACATTCTTGTGGTACATCAACAAGCAATGGGGATCCAGGCTGCACTCCCTTTACAGACTAGCCATGTTTGCTTGGGATATAGCTTCACAGCACAATTTCACTCTACATGCATCCTGCATTCCATCAAAGCAAAATTGTGTGGCAGTCAAGTTGAACAAAATCAGGGCAGGCCCTTTCAAATGGAAACTAGATCAGGGGATCTTCCAAGATTTGATCCATCTGTGGGGTGTTCCTCAAGCAGACCTTTTTGCTTCTTCTTTGATCAATCACTTAGCAAGATTCTGTACCAGGACTCCATGCAAGAAAGCCTGAAATACAGATGTATTTTCTTTTCTTTTCTTAGGTAGAAATGTTCCTGTATGCGTTTCCACACATTAAGCTAATATCCAGTCAAGGACACCTGCAGGATTTTTTGCAGGGGGGGGTGCAAACCCAGAGGCCAGAGTTCCAGGGGATATCTGTTTACATATGGATAAGCAAGAACACTATATACCATGGTTAACTGTAACGTACTCAGATCTTACATACCGTTGTTCATTTTTTGGCTAAACAAGTATACGGTTGCCACAAACATCAAAGCCTTCCATAAGGCATTTCTGCAGGTCCTTGCTTAATATTTGGCCACCTGCAGCTTTAAGTAACAGTGTCCACAGTGGACAGGGCACATGTGCTGCTTCCTATACAGTGCAGGATGCCTAGGCAATTACACAAGCAAGTGAGATGTTGTAAATGACAGGAAAGCCATGCCCCCAGTTTTTGCAAAGTAACACAAACAATATTAATAAAAAAAAAAGCATATTTAATAAAGCAGTTAAAATTGTACAGCAAGCATTGTGGATGTCTTAGTTTACATAATGATTCCTTCAACAAAGTGTAAGCCATGACCAAGACAAAATGCAAAGCATTGTAATGGTATGGTTGGTTGTGAGCTGGGTAATTTCAGTGTTAAATTCCTGAGCATATTCTGGCTCTAAATGTGGCTGACATTGCTGGTAGTATGAATGAAGTATAAATGGTCGAACACACTTCTTGTCATATCTGACAATGTTAGATTTATGCTACAGTGGAAGTGTGCCCTGTGTGTCTGCGGTTGGGGAGCAGAGCTGGATCATGGTCAAATGGGGTCCTAGGCAATGTAATGGATCGGGGCCCCCCATACACAGCCCCCCCCTGTAGCCATTCCAGTGACGCATTACTTGTCTATTTCTCCCTAGTTACCACAAACTCTGTAATGTGCATACTGTTTTCTGCTTTACTTCTACAATGATTATTTGGATATAATTTAAAACTTTTATTTTAAAATTTATAGCACAAACACTGATAGATATTTGTTAAACAAAGCAATTCAGCTTCACAATGAAAACAGACTTAGCATTAAAACTTCTCTGCCCTTGAAACTCACATTCATTGAAACAGCATTGAAACCCCCATTCAAAGTAAATGCATCTGGCCAGTGGTGGATAAAGTCTACCTTTGTGGTGTTTTCAAATCATAGGCCCCTTGCACACATATTTCGGACCATGGGTACACACGTGTTCTTTGATTCACCTTCCTGATTGTATTAAATTATATTCCTTATGTAATACAGCACCACTTGTTAGAGCATATTTTAAATTTGTAGTTTTGAACATTTTTCCAGTAAGCAATGAAACAAAATGTATGAACCAATAATCACAAAGCTCCCCAGTTCAGAACATTTCCATCATAAAAGTCTAGTCAAACTTCTGTTGTTACAATCCACCAAAATCAGTAAATATGCACAATGTCTGTAGAAGTAAAAATCATCTAAATAATTCCACATTAAAGAAATCTGTAACTAATGAAGAGGTTGTTGCTAGCAAACAACTTTATATTTCAGTTTTTCATGTACAAATAAGTGCCTGTTACCCATGAAGAATAAATCGCTTATGTTACATTAAAAAAATGATAAGCTGATAATATTGTAATAGGGAGCGGATGACAAACTGAAAACAGGTTCATGGTTTCTAGGCATCTCATCCAAAGGAAGACATGCTCAGGACTGCAGCACCCCCACCACACCCCTTAAAGTACAACACAGTATCAGCCTTCTGCATCAAAAGCAAGTATATTGCCTGTTGTGCTACAGACAAAGCTTTTAAATTCTTTCACACAATAGTGATACCATTTGCTAAACAACACCATTATACATTGTAAACAGACTTAGAATGAATAGCAGTAAACGTCTCTTCCCTTGAGGCTTACAATTCCTTGAAATTGCACTTGACATTTAACTTTTTGAAACTTATTTTTTTAACAGCTTGGTGGGTGGGGTAGAGGATTTAGGCTCTTGTCGCTGTAACCAAGGTACAGGGTTTGAGCCTGAACAAATTAACTAACCACCTGCTATCCCTAACTAGGGCATTGAAAAACTGGGGAGGAGCAGAAGGTTGGTGCCCAAATGAAAAGTAAGATGCTAAGTTCTAAAACCTGTAAGTGGAGGACACACACATACACACACTACAGTGGTGGAGGAAAATAGATAAAAAAATGATTGCAGAAATATGGAAAGCATATAATAGTAAAGTAAACGTGACCATAGTAGAAATGGAAATGAGGGTTGCTTTAAAACATAAAGAGGAGCAAACACATTTTTAAAATTTCTAGGTGAATGAATAGAAGGAAAACAATTTAGACAGTGGAAGAGGATTTATGTGCATGTATTGGCTATAAGAAACAAAGACACTAATAATGCATTAGCCAAACATGTATTAATATGTGGTTATTTTAAAAATATTTTTTCCTGTATTGGATGAATTGTATGACACTCTGCATGGTGGGAATCTTAACAGTGTATTAGAATGCTAAGAAGTCAGGTGGCAACTTGATCTTATGCAGTTAAACTAGCTGGCTAAAATAAGATGATCAATATTAAATGTTTTAAAACCTTTCCTATATTGGATGCTTATGTTTTAATAAAAGCAATGAATAATAAGTTTATAATAATGACATATTTTTTATTTCAACTTGATACGTCTTTAATAGAGAAATAGGTGGTTTCATTGACGAGATTGTTTGGCTGGTAATGTGTAACACTGGATATAAATAGTGTCACCGGTATGGTTTATTTGTTCTGAAGACATTCTAATTCTCAGATAAAAGAACAGAAACAGTTAATTACTAGTGGATTATGGTTTCCATTCATTTTAAATGGTGTTTTCTTGTTTTTAAGTGCTAAAAGAAAGCATGAAGAGAGTTGATGAGTCTAGTATGCATGATAAATGCTAAAAAGCCTTTTTGTCGGTATTCACAAAAGGAAGGGTGGGTTTCAAGTCAGAAAGGACTTTAGGGTTACATGGAGCTGAGTAGGTTGGTGATAAAATGGGGGTAAGTATAATGGTTAAAGTGTTTACTTCACAGTCACAAGATACAGGGTTTGATTCTCACCTTTCAAAGGGAAATTGGCTAGGCTTAAAATGGCCCAGAAAGGCAGCTAGCTTAGTACTTACCTGTGATCATATAAACATATGAAGAGATTTAAGATAGATTTGGCTGAACTAAGAGGTGATAAGGTTGAAGAACCAGAAAAGCTACCACCCTGGGCTGTTGAAGAAACTGTCAGAAACAGGGTGGTCATAGGTTCATAGGCTCATAGGACAATACTAGGCTATTGGTCCAGAGGCCCTTATAAGCCTAGCCAAGAATTTTACCCATGTTCCCAGAAAGTCAGCAACTGTTTTCCCTGTCCAGCAGAGACACATGTGAGATCCTAGGGGTATATTTTCTGTTTCCCATCCAGTCATCCAGGTTTCTCTTAAAGAGGGATAGTGAGGTACTCTGCTTGACATGGAGAGGAAGTCTATTCCACAGATGGAGTAGTCATTGGGACACAAATCTACCCCGCCAACAAATTATATTAATGTCACAGACCAGGTTGAGACCTTAGATGCAGATTGCACGAGTGGGGTTTGATTTACAGATATGCAGCAATTCCATCAAGGCTGAGTTTGAGATGGCCTTGTATGCCAGACACAGGTCACCTCTGAGCAGTCTGTACAAGGCTGAGTACAGGGACAAGGCTTTTAGCCTATCTGTATAGGATCAATGTTTGAGATCCTGAATTTTCCTGGTCAGGAACCTCTGTGGTCTCTCCAACTGCTGCATGTGCTTGGCAAGGTACATGCCAAAGGGGACATTGTACTCAATAATACGCCTGATAATGGAGGAGTACAGGGATGTTATGAACTCCTTGTTTCTGGATGAAATACCCTTACTTATGAGGTGGGCCAAGTAGAAAACCTTACGTACAATGGAGGCAACATGGTGGTCAAACGACAGGCTGCTATCAACCTGGGTGCCCAAGGCCCTCATGACTGACTGGATGATTAGTACATTGTGTTTAATGTGATAATTACTGGGGACACCATTTTCCCCAAAGGAGATAATGATGCATTTCTTGGCATTCAGTTTCAGGCCATGCTTCTGGCACCAGTCATTAGTTTGTTTAAGGCCCTCTTGGAGGATGTTCACATCACTAGGGGAATTTATGACAGTGCCCAGCTTGCAGTCATCTGCAAACTTGGTCAGTCACAGACTACTGGTTTTGGCTTGCACCTCAGAAAAGTATATCTTAAACAGTAAAGGCCCTAAGACTGATCCTTCTGGTATGCTGCTTGTTATGGGTCTACTACTAGAGGTGGCTTCTCCTATTTTGACTGAGTGGGCACTATTAGTGAGCCAGTTAGCTACCCATTTGGTAACATATGAGTTGATGCCTAACTGGGAGAGTTTATCTATTATGTCCGAGTGGGAAATAGTGTTGAAGTATTTGGCTAGGTCAAGGTAGGCGGTGTGCACTGTCTTGCCCTCATCCATGGCTTTGGTGACTGTTTCGAAGAAGGCAATCAAGTTTAAAAGGCATTATTTCCTTTTGACAAAACCAAACTGTGTTGGATCAAGTGTTTGGTGGTTGCCAATGTTCTTGTTTATAATGTCCATGATAATGCATTCTGTGGCCTTGCAGATCAGGCTAGTTAGGCTGATGGGCCTATAATTGCCTGGATCAGTGGACACTCCACCTTTGTGCTGAGGGATGACAGTGGCTGCCACCATTTAGCTGGGACGAATCTGGTGCACAGGCTTTGGTTGAATAGGGTGCCTAGTGGTGTTTAGAGTTCTTGCCTGAGTTCATGTAGGACACAGCCAGGGATGTTGTCTGGTCCCATGGAGGCTGTGTGTTTTGTCTTTGAGAGGACATTAGTAACCTGCTCCCTGGTGATGAGGGGAGGGGGCCAGCTACTGGGGATGTCCTGGTTTACTGATGGGGGGAACGGGGGGGGTGAAGTTTTCACTGAACTTGTCGGCCAGCAAGTTGGCTACATCTATGGCATTTGTGTATGTGGTATTCTTGACCACCAATTCAGTGCAGATTTGGGAGATACCTTTGAGATTGCGGCCTTGTGACTGTCCTTAGTGGATGTGGCCAATTTGGACTCAAAATTAGCCATAGAGGATTTCACCAGTATCTAGACTATGTAACTTATTTTGGGAGACTACAGATGGTCCATTGAGTTAGTTGAAGATAGCCCAGCAATGCAAGGGATTAAGGCTATGATCTGTTAATGAGCAGCTGTTCCCTGTTGTCCAAGGTTAGAGTCACTCAGCCTCCATTTGCATGCATTGTGATTCTGAGTAAGTCACTTAAACAGTCATTGCTCCAGGGTCACGCCTCCTAAGACACTTATGTACAGAGGGCTAACCAGATAAATAAAATAAAATAAAGGGAGTATCCAGAAAGAATTCAAGGAACTACAGGCAAGTAAAACTTATGTCAATCCTAGGAAAGGTAATAGGAACAAAAGGTTTAGAGTTAGGCTGAATTACTTCTGTCAGAAAGTGGAGTGCTAAGTAAGAATCATCAAGGATTCAAACCATGCCTATTTTAGTCCAATGACTTACAATTTTACACTAGAAAATGACACACATAGACACTAGCAGGTATGATTTTGCTACGTCCCTGATGACAATTCTACAAAGAAGTCTGACAGAGGCCGAAAAAGGCAGATCAAAAACTTGTCATCAAGGGAAACTTATAGGTGATGTTTAAGGGGTAATACCAGAGGGGGCAGAAGTGGTCAGTGTGAAACCTCAGAGGCCAATTTTTTGTCAATGCTGTTACCCTATTATTAGAGGTAGAGCTTACCATATCTCTGAAAGACACAGAGATTAGAAAACTGTGGAGGATGAAGCAAAGAGTAAGAGAAGGCATCTACTGAGACTGAAATGTTTGGAAGAAAAATGAGAGCTGAATTGCAATGTAGATAACTGCATAATTAAGCCAATTAGCTAGAATAAAATCCAACAAGGCCCAGGCATGGTGTAATTCAGCTGAGAAGGACAGCTAGTGTTAGCTTGCCCATCTTTCGAGAAGGAGGCTACTGGTCCCATCACTCTGGTGGCTTCTAACAAAGGCTTGAAGAATGAATCAGAAAACACAGGGTCAGTTGCATGCTACAGGCTGCCAAGCAATGTCTTATACTGTACCCTGAGGGACACTTGTTAAAAGCATGCATGTGCCAAATGGCTTGGCATCGCAATCTGCATGCTGCACAGCAACCACAAAGTAACAGCAACTAGGGTCAAAGTAATAATCTCACAACAGCCTGGATAATGGTCTGAATAAAATGGCAGCTAAATGTCAGGTGGCATGGAAAAACAAGGGATAAAAAATATAAAACATAAAACACAGTGTGAATGTGAAAATTACTGGAAACCAAAAAGGGGGAAAAGGGCCTGTGGCCATTATCACTACTAGTATTTAATGTTTGAAGCAAAATGACAAAGCAGTGCCAAAGGCCGTCAACATGTATGGACACACAGCATGAGAAATGAAATGTAAAAATTTAGAAGTCATAATTTCACTGTATGGACCCCTTAAGTGTGGGGATCTTTTTTTTTTTTTTAAGTGTATGCCTTTTGATGACTATTACCCTTATTCTGAGGTATGAAGATCCTGAAATTACGTAGTAATATCACTCACTTCTAATAGGGAGTCTTCTGGGAGGATATAGTGAGTATATCGGGTTCACTTTTGGAAAGCATTTAGGAGAAATGAAAACAAACTGCTAGAGAATATTCACAGAAGAGTTACAAAATAAAAAAGGGAATAGATAAGCTGTCAGGTTATACATGATGTGAACATTTACTAGGAAGAAGACAAAAGAAAGTAGAGACATATGAACACACAATACAGTGAGTGAATAACTGAGAAAACTACAGTTTATGAAGGAAATGGAGAGAAGAGATCATTTGTAGTTGGATGGTGTTAAATAAAATAAGATTTCAATACACAGGAGGTTCAAGTTAAAAAGTTTACTAGTGTACAACAGGAGGCAAAAAACGTACAAGTACAGAATTTTGTCTGACATGAAACAGGAAGCACACAATTTTATATAGGTTTAACATTTAAGCTATGCCCACCTTACTGACGTGATATGTCACAGGGCATCTACATCACTTTAGCTTACAGTCTTCTATTTCATAAAGCTGTTGATGCTGTATATTTAAAAAAACTTTTCCTCTAGATACAATACGGCCTTGCTATCAAGCTGGTCAGACATAATGTCTTTCTGTAAAGTTACTTCTTCAAGGTTTCATATCAGTTCGAATACAATAGCAGCTTCAGTCTTTTAATACACGTCTTTGTTCTCTGTTACACTTTCCTACCAGCTGCGTGCTTATCTCAATAACACATATACAAGGCCAAATCATTCCAACAGGAAAGAGCAGAAGATTTCATTATTTCACACATTTAATTTCCTGACCCAGCAGATAATCACTTGTCAAAAGCATAAACATTAAAACTTGCTAAGCTTGCATCTGCCAGGGTTGAAGGTCAGCTTTGCTTCAAGCCACACTGCAGTTTCAAAACTACTTACATTTACACATTAATTAATCCTTACTATTATATGATTAATAGAATAAAATGCATTATATACTACTTTGCTTTTTAAACTAGCATTTCTCATGTATTCAAATAAACATTTTTCTAACATTTTCCCCCCTATTAATACTTTTTATTCTATTTTGAAGTATGCATAGTGTCATTTCATCTCCCAACTTCTTCCACTTAGGATTTTCAGCTAGGTGAGTCATTCAATCTATACTTCAGAAAAAATGTCATCTACGATCAATCTTTCAATCTCAATATCTTGGTACAAAGTTTCAGTAACAGATACATCAATAAAATCTTTGATTAATATTTTCATGCAGGGAATTCCACAGCAAACACATGCTCCTATTAGGAGTATACCCACACAAATGGCAATCAGAATATTCATTAGGATGGAACCCCACCCCCCCAAATAGATTCTGGAAAAAGTCCGTCAGTGGGTTTGGGCCTGGTTCAGTCATGGCTGATACTTGCTGAATTATCTCTAGGTGGTTATTGATCTCATGACGATTGTCAGGAATATAAGCACAGCATTCTTCTTTGATAAGCATGCAGGTACCACCTCTCACCGCTAGGGTGAAGTCAAGAGCCATCCGATTTTGTAGCACAATAGTTCTCATTGCATTCAGTTCATCAGTCACCAGTTCTAGGGCAGAAAAAGTTGCATTACTCATTACTTCGAAAAGTTTCGACAACTTCCTCAGCTCCCAGATCGATTTGACTGCTCCATAGGCTGGGAATATTCCTGCCCAAGATATAACACTGTCACTCAAGTCCATATGAGTCAATTTGCTTTTGTCTTTCATGGCATTATGATCTTTCCAGCCAGCTTCGATCTTTCCAACTGGATTCACAGGTTTTTCAACTGGACCTTCAGGCTTTCGAGCTACTTCTCTCACGTTTCGTATCTTACCCAAAGGTAATTCTGCAGTATGTCTTATTGCCGGAACCAAATAACCCAAAAAACAACTGCTGGACCAATTCTCAGGTAACCATTTATATGCCTTTTTCCCACAAATAAAATAACAGTTTTCTACTTTAGTACTAATACGCATCAGCCCTGCATGAAACATTTTCTGATCTATAACTGACAATTGTTTAAACAAAACTAGATTCTTGCGAATGTCATTCATGGTTGTTTTCAATGAGTTCAAATATGAGTCATAATTAGTATTGCAAAAAGTATTGCCATTACTATTCTTAATGTAACATCGGTAAGATATGGTTATATTACAATTGCTCCAGCCCACCTGGAGGGTATCATTTTTATAAAAACATACAACTCCTTTTTGTGTGACAGGTAAAAATAAAGCTATTTTGTCCTGTGATCTCACAGTTTCTGCATCGAAAAGTAAATTCTCCCAAGTCTCATTTATCCCCAAAGGGACAGCGGACATTATCAGTCCTCCATATGCTGTTGGTATAGCTGTACAAACCCAGCAATTTGAAATGTTCATAGTCTCTGCATATACACGTTTCATGGCTAGGTATGTGTTAAAATTTGGATGCCAGTCTATAGACGTTTCATCACACCTTCCCACTTTCACTTGTGTGGTTGTGTGTAGGATAAACCACAACAAGAGAAAAATTGTCACAATTACAGTCAATAAATGTACACACAACAAAATGATTATGCAACATCTCTGGGGTTGATCTAAATTTCTATTCACTTTGTTTTTGGCCATCTTGGTCTGGTTGTGTATCAGTCACAAAGTTTTTATCAAGTTGAAAGTTCTTTACCGGTTTACAATGTGTCAAATGAACCCAGGACGTCCTCTTGGCCACTCTAACTGCAGTAGGCGTTGCCAACAGAACCTGGTATGGTCCCTCCCACTTTGGACTCGCCCAATTCTTCCTTTTCGTCACTTTCAGACAAACCCACGACCCTGGGGCCAGACTGCTTCCACCAGTCTGGTCTGTTCCATATCTGAAAAAGAGTTAAACTGCAAAACAGATTTATTTGTTAACAGTTTCCTCATATAACTAGCTAATGAACTGTCAGCCTCTTGCTCTGCAGGCATGAGAGCTTTCCACTGAGGCACATAATATGCTCTCCCAAAAACCATTTCAAAGGGAGTCAAACCCTTTACATTTGGAACCGTTCTCATACTCAGCTGTGCTAAAGGCAGACAGTGTATCCAATTCTTTTGTCTCCTCACCTAGCTTCCTAAGTTTACTTTTTAGGGTACCATTGTACCTTTCCACCAGTCCTGATGACTGTGGGTGGTAGGCACAATGGTTCTTTAAGGAGATACCAAAAAATCTCCCAAGTTGGTGGATTGTCTGGTTTACGAAATGTGTGCCATTGTCACTATAAATCCTTTCCGGAATGCCAAATCTAGGGATTACTTCTTTTATCAGGGCTTTCACCACTGTTGCTGCATCCGAGTTTTTGGTTGGAAAAGCTTCTACCCATCTGGAAAACATGTCTACAATAACTAAACAAAACTTTTTCCCTTCACATTAATTCAATTCTATGAAATCCATACAAATAGTATGGAACGGATACGGTGGTATAGGAAAACTTCCTTGCTTGGTTTTAAATGCTCCTTGTGCATGGTGCTTGTTACAAGTATGACAAGCTGCACACAATTTTTTTGTGTAGTTTGTGTATCCATATGTTTGGAATATTCGGTTTACTAACTGTACCATCCCCCCTGTTGAGACATGGCACTGCCCATGGCTCAACAAAGCTGCATATCTAAATAAATTAGATGGCAATATTGGTTTTCTTTCTTTGGAAATGTACAGTCGATTCTCAAGAACTGCACCTTGTTTTACCCATTTTTGTTTTTCTGCTTTTGTAGTAAGCGTCTGCATTGTTTTTAACATGTCTAAATCTAAAATCTCAGAGGGTTGTAATTCCTCATTTAAAAGTAAAGTTTCTGAGTCTGAGGCTGCTTGCTTTGCAGCTGCATCAGCTCGTGCATTGCCTTTCGAAATCTTATCCTGTTGTTTTGTATGAGCTACACATTTACAAATAGCTACTTCGGTAGGTAACTGAATAGATTCTAATAACTCCAAAATAAATTGTGCATGATTAATAGGTTTTCCACTAGATGTTATCATTCCTCTATTTTTCCATTGTTGTGCAAATACATGTACTGTAGAAAAAGCATACTGACTATCAGTATATAGGTTCACACACTTTTTTGCTAAAGTACATGCCCTCGTCAAAGCTATCAATTCTGCTGCTTGTGCAGATAAGTTGTGTGGTAAGGATTGAGCTTCTAAAATTTCAGTGTCTGTAACTACTGCATACCCTTCCAGATTCTTCCCTGTAGGACCCCTTCTGCATGAGCCGTCCACGTAATATGTCACCTCAGCATTATCCAAGGGCATATCTTTGAGATCCTGTCTAGGTAAAGCTAACTGTTCAATTTCCTGCAGGCAGCTGTGTGGTGTGCCATCCGCAGGAGTTGGGAGTAATGTTGATGGATTTAATGTCGTACATCGTTCAATTGTCATATGAGGTTGGCTCAGCAGTATAGTCATACATGAAAGGTGTCTAGCAGGAGAAAGGTATGTCACTTTTTCTTGCAGTAAAATTATTGCAACTGCATGAGGCACTCTCAATGTGAGAGGGTGGAATAATACCACTGAGGCTGAAGCCTGTACTGCCATTGCAGCTGCAACTACTGCTTGTACACAGTGAGGCAAAGATCGCGCCACTGGATCTAACTGTGATGAATAATAGGCTATGGGGCGTTGCTTATCCCCATGTTGTTGCTTCAGTACTGACGTCATATATCCTTGCTTACAATCTATGGTCTGAAAGAATCGTTTATGATGATTCGGAAGTCCTAAAACTAATGAAGAAGCTATCAAATGCTTCAACCTGCAGAAAGCCGTTTCTGCTTCGGGTGTCCATTGTAAGATATCTTGTGCTGCCATTGGTGTCTTATATATCAAGTCAGTCAGTGGAGCAGATTCCAAAGCATAATTTGGTATCCAGCTCTGACAAAAATTAGTTGTACCTAAGAAAGACATCATTTCCTTCTTGGTTGCTGGTTTAGGTGCTTGCAAAATTGCTGTTTTTCTTTCCTCATCTAGTATTCTACCTTCATTGGATATTACATATCCCAAGTATCTAACTTGTTTTCTCCAAAGTTGTAACTTAATTTTGTTTACTTTGTGTCCTTGAGTTGCTAAAAATTTCAATAATGCTACAGTATACTCCCTGCACTGTTGCTGGGTGGGGGCTGCTAGCAAGATGTCATCTACGTAAAGTAGAATTTGACTACCTCCTGGTGGGGTAAACCCTGCCAGGTTGCTAGCCATTTCTTGTGCAAATATTGTTGGACTCTCACAATATCCCTGTGGTAGTCGAGTATAAGTATACCTTTTACCCTGAAATGTAAATGCAAACCAATATTGACTATCAGGATGTATAGGTATTGAAAAGAAAGCATTGCTAATATCCACCACAGAGAAATACTTCTGTTGCGGTTCTAAATCGTTTAACAAAGTATGTGGGTCTGGCACCGTAGGTGCTCTAGGTATTACTGCATTATTTACAGCTTGTAAATCTTGTACCATCCACCATTCCCCATTTGCTTTTTTAACAGGAAATAAGGGTGTATTACATGGTGAATCAGGAGATTCTACCAGTACTCCTTCTTTGAGTAATGCTGCTATTATAGGCTTAATTCCTATTTCTGCATCCTTTCTCAAAGGGTATTGTCTTTTCTGTGGTCTAAAAGCTGACTTTGGGGTTATTGTAACTGGTCCTGCTGTTCGAATAAATCCTACATCTGACTTGCCTGTTGACCAAAGAGTTGTTGGAATTTCACATAAGGCCTTTTCTTCTTCTTCTAATAAGAACGCTAATCAGCTGTCCTCGCTAGATTGCAAGTGTACAGCTGGATGTGTCTGTGTCAACCAATTCAGTTTTTGTTTTTGTATCCCTTGTTCTGATAGTTCTAAATCAGTCTGTTTCTCCCATCTTGTTACTTTTTCTCCTAAGTCTGCCCATTTGACACTTTTGTTCTTTGTCAAGCTGACATGTGGTAACCGATTTGATCTCTACAATGCAAGGAATTTTTGAGGTAACGAACAGCTAACTACACTGTTCCCCTCGGTATCCCAGTACAAAGTACGCAAAACCAATCTAGTTGCACAATTTCTAAACAATTCTTGCTCATACTCTCTATCAGGTCCTGGTGTAGTACAGTAGTATAGACTACAGTGTAACAAATGCTGTCGATCAGTGTCGAGGGAGGGGGCTTTACTGATGGCTACATTCATCAGTTCCTTGGTTACTGCCCCTGGACCAGTCGTGACTAAGTTCTGGCTGTACCAGTAAAAAGTTTCACCCTCCGATCACGCTACAAAGGTATCCATTTGTCTCTGTGCCTCCATACCTTGTACAGTTGGAACTACTGCTATGCCAAATATCTGCATAAGGTCCCTGCCCAATAGGTTTACTGGACACTTTGCAGAAACAACAATTTTACTTCTCTGAGTCATACCTGAAACAGGGTCAGTTATTGCTATATCATTGGAAAGTGGTTCCCTGTATAGCTGTCCATTTGCGGCTTTTACTAGTATATAATCAGGTGATTCTGAATGTTCTGGTAACTTGGAGGGGTGTATCAAAGTCCGTGACGCTCCTGAGTCACACAGGAATTTGACTTTCCTTCCCTCCACCAGAAGTGTAACTTCCGGTTTCGTATCTGCTAAGTAGAGCTCTAAACTCAATAATGCTAAGTCCAAAATTTCACTTTCTTCATCCTCCATATCTACTTGCACTTCCTCTACTCCTTCTATCACATTTACATTTGTTTTTTGTTTATTAACTTTTCCTGATGATTTCTGACTTTCACATGATGTATCTTCACTATCATATAGTCAGTCCTCATCTCCTTTATCCTCTGTAATTACCTTTTTGTTTTGCCTGCAATCCCTTGCTAGATGTCACTTTTTCCCGCACTTGAAGCATTCACCTCTCTTTTTTCTTTCTTCAAAATCTTCTGATCGTTTGTCAGACTGTTTGTTCCCCTGGGCATTTTTCTTGCCCTTTTTACCTGACTGTAATACAAATACTTCAGCTCTGTCTTCAGCAGTGAAGACTTGCACCTTCTTTTTCTTTTTACTATTAAAATGTCTTTCAGCATGTCTAGCGTATTCAAGTAAGGCTTGTAGCCTCCCTGTTCGATGGTCTATCATATGCTTCGTAATGAAGCTACTAATAGGTGCAATGCAACCTTTCAAAAATGCATTTTTTAATTGTTGTTCATACGGGGAATCATTCATTTGGTTCTCAGGAACCGACATACCGCTATGATTATTAAAACATTCTAATAATCTAGCATAGTACCCATCTATTGTTTCATTTTCCTGTTGTATGCATTGATTAATGCAAGTCCAATCTGCTCTAGGTTTCCATTTCTCAGAGATTTGGTCTGTTAAGACCTTTCACTCTGTTGTCTTACTCTGCGTCACTATGTGGGAGGGGTTTAAGCTCTGCATTACGAGGATTCCAGGTGCCACAAATCATGTGCCAATCTGGACCAATAGTTTGTCTTACTACTTTTTCTACTTCTTCCCCATTCAAGTGGTAACTCAACCTCTTGCCTTGTAAATCTTCTAAAAATTTCGTAAAATTAACTTTTGGATGGGGGATTCCCTCAGTAGCCTTCCGGATATCTTGGTCTAAGAGTGTTGGGTCCTGCCCTTCCTGTCCTGCCTGAGGATTTGGAACTTCTATAAGTGGGCATATTTCTTCCTCACTCTCATCCTGTAGGTTTCTCTCTATTTGATATAATTCTGTGTCCCTATGTGTTTTATGTGTTCGAGACCTAGTTTCAATATGATCTCTAACAAATGGTTGTGGTCTTGCTGACACTTCAGGATAACGCAAAGGCAGACCAGCCTGTCCACTAGCTTCATATCCTGAAAAGGGTAAGGGAGGGGGCAAAGGAGGAGGAGCTGTTGCTATTACCAAGTTATTGTCCTCTTTGTCTAAAAATAATGTTTTTGAATTTTCAAGCTTCTGTTCTCTACGATTTGCTTCCTCAATCCACCTGTGTGCTTGAGGTATGCCTAATTGGTGTTGCTTTTTTGCCTGACCTCCCGCATCAGATTTAAGCTGTTTAAGGAGTTTAACTAGTGAAGTCTTATCTAGTTTACCATCAAGTTCATATTTACTAACCCATTTCGTATAATACCTAACGTTATCGGGACGTTGTGATTGCATGTATTTTGCGTCTTCGGTTAGGGGCGGATCCCACGATGTTTTAGTGCACTGATTACCCATGTCAAAGAAAATGTTACGTAACCCTTTTTTATCACGTGATATCAAGTTCTCAGTTCCTGTTCACAGTTTATCTAGAATAACTGCCTACCTTATTCTGTTACCCTGATCTATGACCAAATATACAGTACTTCCTTTTGTCCCTGATCTGCAAAACAAATCTTGACAACAATATACTGTAACCTAGTCCCTGATCTAAAACAGAAAAAAGGCAAATTCTTCCTACCTGAGCCTCCGGTATTGAGAAAGTCCAAGTTCCGCTTTTCGGCCACAGATCAGAAAGTGGCCAGCCTCTTTACACAACAATTCAGTCAGAGGCCTTTTCACTCAAGAAGAACCATTTTGGTAACTTCTCCTGTGCAGTATTCGACCACTGATACGCTCTGATCTGTGGCTTACCAAGGGAATTCCGTCTGTGAAGGACCAAACTGTTAAATAAAATAAGATTTCAATACACAGGAGGTTCAGGTTAAAAAGTTTACTAGTGTACACCAGGAGGCAAAAAACATACAAGTACAGAATTTTGTCTGACATGAAACAGGAAGCACACAATTTTATATAGGTTTAACATTTAAGCTATGCCCACCTTACTGACGTGATATGTCACAGGGCATCTACATCACTTTAGCTTACAGTCTTCTATTTCATAAAGCTGTTGATGCTGTATATTTAAAAAAACTTTTCCTCTAGATACAATACGGCCTTGCTATCCAGCTGGTCAGACATAATGTCTTTCTGTAAAGTTACTTCTTCAAGTTTTCATATCAGTTTGAATACAATAGAATCTTCAGTCTTTTAATGCACGTCTTTGTTCTCTGTTACACTTTCCTACCAGCTGCGTGCTTATCTCAATAACACATATACAAGGCCAAATCATTCCAACAGGAAAGAGCAGAAGATTTCATTATTTCACACATTTAATTTCCTGACCCAGCAGATAATCACTTGTGAAAAGCAAAAACATTAAAACTTGCTAAGCTTGCATCTGCCAGGGTCGAAGGTCTTCTTTGCTTCAAGCCACACTGCAGTTTCAAAACTACTTACATTTACACATGAATTAATCCTTACTATTATATGATTAATAGAATAAAATGCATTATACACTACTTTGCTTTTTAAACTAGCATTTCTCATGTATTCAAATACACATTTTTCTAACAGATGGGATACATTTTTAATGGGTATGAGAAAGTACTGTTTCACAGAAATAGTGATGTCATTGCAATATGTTCCTGGAAGGGATCATGGCACTCAATAAACAGCTGGCTTTAATTTAGCATGGGGCTGCTGAAATAAAAGTGGAAATTAAGAAGAGGAGAGGACAGCTGCAAGTGAGACACTAACTAGTTTTGTCTCCTTCTGTCAACATAATTGCATTTCTGTGTGAAACTGATTGTTGCCTTTAATTAAGAGATAACAGAAGAAAAAATATCATAGTGAAATTCTTCTGTGAAACTATTGAAGGGTACCACAGATGTGGTAATTTGCTTAATCTGGGAAGCAAGTCTTAATTTATATAGTTGACGATTTTCTATATAGTTATTGTTGCAGATCTTTTTTGCATATGACAGCTATCATTTTCATGTTAGCAACAAAATGCAGTTGTCTCAGAAAGAAATGTCTGTGACTATTTTGTTAAATAACCTTCAGTATCACATTTGGTAATTTTTGTTACTTCATTCAAGGAGCGTCGCAGAAATACTGTGATTACATTTTGTGGGTAAAACTAATAAAAAGTATTGAAATTGTAATGCTGGACTTAAGTAAATATCTGCAATATTTTCTTCCTAGATGCATTCTGAAGTAATTTCTTTGAAGTTTTTTCATGAATATGTCACATTAAAATTTCAGATAAACAATGACTGCATTTCTATACCCACAATGCACGTTCAGTCTTATCTGTACAAGATCACTTTTTATACCAGATGTGCACATTGTATTGCATTAACTCACAAAGCAGCATCATGAAATCACTGAAGGTAATAGATGAGCTGCCAACAGATACACACTCTGCGTTTTATTATTTATTTACATTTGTTAACCAAGACAGAGACCAACTGAGCTTTAACAGCCCCCTTTTCAGCAGTGGTCCAGGACGAAAAGTTGCACTGTCAGACAAATATCTCGACTACAGAATTATTTACATTTAACAATAGGAATATGCACATTTTAAGTTCAACATGCAAAATTACATTCCAATTCAATGTGTAGTTACATAGTTACATTGGCAATTTTGTAGTTTTTACACTGTTGTAGAAATGTGGGTGGGCAAAATATGGGATATATAGACAGCAGAGTTGAAGTACAAATATGTTAGTGAGGAATATATGTAGGGAGGAAGAAGGTAGTAGTAAATAAGAACCATATGTGAGATATTTAAATTTTAACAATGAATAAGAATAGCATGGTTTGTGTTTGCCCTTCACTGTGACAGTGGTGCACTCACAGGGATAATTTCTGTTTACTTGTGTGTGAGAAAGCGTTTGCGCTGGTTGTAGCTCTAACATTAAGTAGCAAAAAAATCCATATTTTTTTCCACAAGCTTGAATATAAAGATTTATTACATATATGGGTATTGTAAATGTTGTAATTTATGAACTTTCCTGAAACACTGAATACAACAATTCAAGAGAACTTTTCATGAACGTGACACCTATCATTTCCATATCCAGGCATTATGTAAACTCACCATTTGCAACAAGTTCAACATTTTATTGCCACCTGTGTTCCTAAGGAAATATAACCAAATACTACATTAATCATTTACACTCAGACTGAAAACACACAAAGTCTGATGTGTTTACTTTGCAAAATATAAATCTTGCGATTTTGTTAAGTTTTCAAAATATCCTGCAAAATTCAAACCATTTCCCCTGGCCACTATCTCTGATGAAGGTAACCGGTTAATATAAGAAGTTTAAACACTGTGACCTGACACTAACAATGTAGCAAACTTTTAAATGAATACTATGGCCATAAGAGTGGCACTGTTTTCAGATTCATGATAAAGTTTTCTTTAGATACAAAAAAAAAAAAACAGATATTCTACATCCTGTTTACAAACCTCTCACTCAGAACAAACACTTTCCATGCAATCTAATTTTTTTTACTGCTCTTATTCAGCTTCTGACCGAGGCCTTAATGAATTACAGCAGTGTGTATGGTGGTGGAGGTGTTTCTATGGCTGACTGCACTTGTAAACATGCGAGGCCAGTTGGAACTTCCCCTGCAGCCTGTGTGAACAGCAGTCATGCAAGTTCTGGCACTGGTAGTTTTAACAACAACAACAACAATGGGAACTTTGTTTCTAAAAGCCAGTTGATTAACTGCCTTGACAACATTGAGGTTGGGGCAGCGAAGGAATACATGCAGCACCAAGATGGTTCATTTATGAATGTTGGTGAACAAATTTCTGTCTTGGAAAATAATTCATTCAAGTTGTAAATGCTCCAACTAGATAACTGATTCCTGACAGAGAGCATTAGGAGGCAACAGGTGCCTAAGGGACTACATCTATGGAAATACCCATAGGGTGTTGAGCCAAATTCACCCTTTTATTTGGAGTTGGTAGAGTTGTTCGATAGGACAGAGCTTGAATTGACTCATTTACTTATTTAGGACAATAAGAGGTAAATGGCCAGGTTGAAGGAAACAATTTCCAAAATCACTGACTCCATTGTGAATGATTTGGATTTCTCCAGGCACCTTGACCACTACAATAAGGTTTTCATGACTGTTGAAGGTAAACTCATTCTGTCTAAGGCCAGGAAAGACCGTACGTTGATTCATGATGTGACAGATTACAAAAATCATACTGCCTATCTTGTGACCACCGGTGGGTTTAACCCAGAGAATACCAAGGTTGAATAACATAAGTTCAATGCTGCTGGTGAGGCTGATGGGTCCAATGACATTGAGGGTATGGTTGAGGATTTTTCCCTGAGATACTCGCCAAGGTTGGTGGACAAGGGGAAAACACAGATACAGAATCAACAGTACGCTGGGGGCTCCAACCATCACCCCAAGGAGAAGAACTCATACAGGAAGAATTCACAGAGGATTTGCTAATGGTCCTTGAGGAAGGTATCTTGAATCATTTTGTCTCTGGATTACTAAGGTTGGACAGAGGTAGTGTTTCAGTTATATCTTGTTTTGATTTTACTATTTATAACTATACCATAGGTTCATAGGTTCATAGGTTCATACTAGGCTATCTGCCCGAGGGCATTTACAAGCCTAGCCCATAGTTTTGTGGCTTACGCCACCCCTTTAGTATGGGGAACTATACCCATTATTTTGCTGTGCCTCTGAAAATTATTCATAGATTCATAGAATAGTACTAAGCTAACTGCCCTTGTAAGCCTAGCCAATTATCCTTTGTGAGACTCAAACCCTGCACCTTGTGTTTGTAAGGTAAACACCTTAACCATTAGGCCACCCTCCCAACCAACCTGGTTGTGGGCCCCAAACATCATAAAGTTTTTTTGAAATGGTTTAACTTTATATCAGCTAGTAAAGACTCTGTAGAGGACACCATTGTTTATCTTAAAATTTGTAGGAAATTGAATCTTGGGTTAATTATGGAGGATCATGTATCTTAACAGCATGCTGTTACTGGTCCAAAGAAAAAGAGTGTGATCCACCCCCCCCCGTACTCTGCTCGAGTTGTCTTTGAAAAGATGTGTGAGAGAGATATTTGGCAGGCTTTGTCCTCTGAGTTAGGGGGATCAAAGAGAAAAGATAAGAAAATATTCTACAATATGACATCTAATGAAAGGGCACTCCTCAATGAATTTATTAAGGACAGGAGCATTAAGTGCATGAAACCAGACAAAGGGGGGGGGGCATTGTGATTATGGACACTCACAACTATGCTGGGAGATTGCATAATTTGCTGAATGACTCCAATGTATACATTGTTGGTTTTGTCAATGAAATCAACATTGCCCATTGAGCTATTAGAATAGCCTTGGATGAATTCTTGACACTGGATTGCATTTCTTGGAGTGTTTATGATTATTTGATGGTTGTGTATCCTGTTATTCCTAAGTTCTTTGGCATTCTGAAGATTCATTCTTCTTTGCATGATCCACCTCTATGTCCTATTGTTTCAGCTCAGGGCTCTATAACTGAGCACCTGGCCAAATTTATTGATCACCAACTCAAGAAGATTTTGTCTCCCTTCCCACACATTGTCAAGGATTCTTGGGATCTCATTGGCAAGTTAAAGGGGATTGACTCTAGTGGTAGTATTTTGCTTGCAACGTGCGACATCAAAAGTTTGTTCATGGTCATCCCACAGGATGTGGGGTTGGATTGGTTTGGTTAGGTGGTTATTAGATTTGGTGGCCTTGATTTTGAGC
Organism: Protopterus annectens; assembly: GCF_019279795.1. Lineage (NCBI taxonomy): Eukaryota > Metazoa > Chordata > Ceratodontiformes > Protopteridae > Protopterus > Protopterus annectens. The sequence continues at coordinate 995,846,513 of NC_056747.1, forward strand.
GGGTGCATTTGGTCACTGAATTGATGGAATTTGTACTTGGCAACAACTTCCTAGCATCTGATGGTGAGTTTTACAAACAAATATCAGGTGTGGCCATTCTATGCCCCCCTCTTTGTCAACATTGTTCTGCTAAGTTGGGAATTGGAATTTGCCTTCAACTGCCCTGAATTTAATAAATGGAGGGGCTATTTCAGGTTTTAAGATGATTTGTTAATAATATAGAATGGTTCTCATCAGGATTTCATCCAAATTGTGAAAGTCTTGGCTACCAGTACTTCATTCCTTGAGATTACATATACTGTTAGTGAAGGCAGTATTCACTATCTGGATATAGGGATTACAAAGCTACCTGATGGGGGGTTTGGAACAGAAATATATTGGAAACCTTCTTTCTGCAATGCTTTTCTGTACTTTGACAGTTGCCACCCTTTTCATCAAAATAAGGGGGTGGTCATGAGTCATCTTATTAGAATTTCTAGGTTGATATCAGATGATGGTGCTTACTTGAGGCAATTTGAACTTTTAAAAGTATGTTCCTTAATAAAGGATATCCACAGGGCTTGTTGAATAAATTGCAGGATGGAATTTGGGCCCTCAAGGGTAACCGATATCCTCTTATTATTCTTTCTGGCTTGGTGCAGTTGAAGAATGGTACCAGTACATCAGACAACAAACACAACATGGTTTTACATTATTCCCTTGATGCTGGTGATATCCAGAAGATTGTACAGAGGAACTGATACCTACTTTCTAGCAATGTGGATATCAACAAGCATTTTGCTGCTGCTCCATCATTTACTTTTAAAAACAAGAGGAACATAAAGTCATTACTGGAAAATGCAGGTGGCTGGGGGTTTGGCCCATCCACCACTAGGAAATGTGGACACTGCAATCAATGTCCCTTTATTTGTTTATCCCCAGGTGACACTAGGCTGTCCAGGTTGAGTACTGTTTGCCATGGGGGCAAGTTTAACTGTGATTCTATCTTGCTCTGTGTGACTCTTGTAAGTCTTTTTATATCAATAAGACTGTCAATTCCCTTAATAAAAGAATTTACCACCATGACTACAGTATCAGAAAAATGAGAACAAAAGTGCCTTGGCTAGACATGCTGGGTTGTGTGCTGGTTTTAGATAGTTCAAATTTTTGGTTTTAGAGCAAGTCAAGATTGGTGTTTTTCCTGGTGACTGGCAGAATTTTTTACTGCAGAGGGAAATGTTTTGGCAATTACACTTTGATGCCTGCAGTTTCCCGGGTATGAATGACACTATTTCTATTTCCAGTTAGCTCAAAAGAAGAGCTAATATTCATTAAAACTACATTTTATTATTGTGATATTTCCTATTTTGTATTTTATTTTTTATTTTGTATTTTTCTTACTGTATTTTCTTATAATGTTGCATCAGTGGTTTTATGGATGCTTCCTCTTTAATTTGAGGAGGGGGTTTAGCACTTGTTTGGTGCCTTTTTTATACATAAAAGGATATCCTGTTTACTGTTCTTGGTTCTGATGATGTCACTTTGTGATGAAAGACCTTAACCACAGTTTTTTCTTGTGCTGCGGTGAATAAGGTGTTTTGGGTTGCTCTTTGGACTATTCCACCTTCATTTTTGTCAACAGACAACTTTCGACAGAACTTTACACATTCAAATTCAGGATAAAATTTATATTTTCTGCCCTAGAAAAAAATGTGGTGATTTTGTGAAATAATGTTTAGTACCATATATGGAAATTTTTGATGTGTCACTCATGTAGCATTATAGAAATATTGTGATTATGTTGCATGGTTGATTCTACTGAAAACTTTAAAAATTAAAATACATTATTTAATTAAGCAAAAAAGCTACCACTGAATTAATCAAAAAGTCTATAATTCTACACCAGCAGTTTTGAGTAAACGCTTGTTCTTGACTAAGCAATTTCTATTAAAAAGTTCCAGTCATCACTGTACTGGTTCCTTCTTCACAGCAAAATATGTATGTAACACATACATTTTATAAATAATGACTAACTGATCATTTTGGCAGTGGAAAATGAAGGACTTCCACTTCTTCAATGTCTCTTACTTTTTCATTTTGAGAATAACAATAAAAGTATCAGTTAAGCAGTTCATTACAAGTATAAGTCAACACTGACAAACCATAAATAAAATTCTGATAAATTTCTAAAGAACAATATTCATTTTACTGAATATCTCTCCACTTGAAAGAATTCAGTAAAATCCCTAGCTAACTGCTATGAATATATTTTGCTTCCCTCTGCTACTGTCAAAAATCAAGTTAAGAGTAGCTGTAAGTTACACCATGCCCAATGATGTAAAAAAAAAAAAAAAAGGCCAAATCCAAAAGACGTCCACTTTAATGTGTTCTGTGAGGGATGATAAAAAAAAAAAAAAAAAAAAGGCATGGGCACACTGCTGAACGCAGCAGAATCAAAAACTTCAAAGTATTTTATAATCGCTTACAGCAATGGTCCTAAATTATAGTAAACAATAAACAATAGAAATAAACTTTTACCTGCCTGTGACCCACATTACAAATTAAATAGATTCTTATTGATCAGGTAGCCTTTTTAGTTAAAGCAGAAAAAATACTACTTTTACTACCTCTGGCCTACATCACAAGTGAACAAATCTATGTACAACTTACCTTCTTAGTTAATGATGGCTAACTCTTAAAAATAAGGTGATATTGCATTGTTGTACTCTTCCCGGATGTGCAGTAGCAAGGCATGCCCAAACTCAGACCACCATACAACACCTGGTGATGTGTATTAATAATGAATGAATATTTAGGCTGATGTCTTCACCAGCCTCATGATTATTGATTGCGTATTCGACATGTACAGCTAACGTATGTTTTCCTCAGTCATTAAATGATGCAGTATACCTGTTTGAAGGAAAAAAAAATAGCAACACTTCTGTAATGGACTAAGAAAGTAAGCTTAGACAATAAATGAAAAGGTCACATTAAAATGGTAGCATATAAAGCTGTCTTCACTGGACATTGGAAATTCATTCAACTCTGGAGGTAGTGTCAACAAGATGAATAACTTACAAAAGAAACTAAAAGGCAAAGCATGCAATCATTTAAGTAAAGCTCCAATCTGACAGTTGACACTGCATCACCAAATATTCGAGTTACACTGTCTCAGTTACAGAAATGAATACATTCGCCAAAGAATACTTACAGCATAAAGAATGTTCAGATTCCATAACGAGTTCTTAGAGCAGGTGAAACTGCTGTAAAATGGAGAACGCTTCTATTCAAACATTAACCAATGTTTGTTGGTTTGTTCTCACTTGTTAGTATCACCAATATGCAAACTTAATACTGTATTACAGAAATGTAATAAAAAGACAAAGTAAAAACCTACCATTGTACATGCATGTATAGCTTTCAAATGAATCATGAACACATCCAGAAATAACTGGGGACAATCAGGAACACGTATTAAAATATTAATGATATTAACTTCAAATATTGAAAGGGGAAGAAATAGTGAACTAATAGACATTTTGTGAAGTGAAAAAAGTGGATTTGGGCACCTAGGCAGCATGACATTTCCCCATGGTGCTTTTAGTTGGGGACACATGGCTGAAGTGACATTCAGCTGCAGAGAAATATGGCTGTTGCAGATTCCCTGTGAGTAAAGAGAAGAATGTGCTGCCGTGCCCACAACATCAGTAACCAAATGCAGAAGGGGCAATAATCTCTATGGCACATAGTGCAACATGAGACAGCAGGCAGTATTGCAGGCATCAGCAGCAGGCTGGCCAATGGTCATTTCAGTGACAATAAAAATGCAGTGCACATTGGGCAGTGCCTTCATAATTGGTGTGTGTGGACCACTACCCCTTTTACAGTGTCTAGGGGACATTACCTAAAAAGCATGCTAGAGCATAAATGTGACTACAGTAACATGCAAGACTTCCTCCATGCTATAGAGCACTTCTACATGTTGTAGTTACATAAGCATGTACTGTACACTGAACACAACACTCATTACTTCTTCTATCTCCATGCACTTGGTTATTAAAATTGTGGGCAAGGCAGTGTGTGTGCTTCTCTTTGCCCACAGGGAATTTACAAAAAGCCATATTTCTCTGCAGCTGAATGTCACTTCAGCCATGTGTCCCCAGCCAAATGTACTATGGAGAAATGTCTGGCTGTCTAGGTGCCTGAACCCATATGTGTGTGCATGTATGTTATGGTATGTTATACACCCCTTCAACACACACACACACACACACACACACACACACACACACACACACACACACACACACACACACACACACACACACACACACACACACACACACACACACACACACACACACACACACACACATACACACACACATGATGCATACTTCATTTAATCGGTATAGCAGCATTTTATTTAATACCAATAGATGACTGACACAAACTGATGAGTATGTCAAAACATAATAAAAAAAAAAAAAAAACAAACAACAAAATATAATCAGGAGCTCCACATTTAGTTATGGTTACTTTTTACATAAAAGCTGTTTCTCATGAGTTTGATTACAAACAGACACAATATTTCAACATTAAGAAAAAGTGGGATTCAAGCATGTAAGGAGATAAGGATAGTGCTCATTTTACAAATGCTTTCAGCAAGACTTAATTAAATCTAGCTCCTGTGAAAGTCAGAGCATAACAGTAATAAATATATATATATGGTTCCACTTGATATCATCGAATTATCATTTCATCGAACTGCAAACCATCGAGACCAAATCGTCGAAAACCCATTTCATCGAAAACTCATTTCATCGAATCTCAAATCATTGAAAACTATGAAGCAACTACAAATAACATCCCAGACACTTTCTACTATGTGTATGCTGGGGGGCAAGCCCCCATGCACCCCCACACCCCCCGTAATTAAATATACCAACTCCAAGGTTACACTACAGTGGGGGAAAAAGGTAGTAAAAACATTGTGGAATGTTATTTGTAGCTGCTTCATAGTTTTCAATGATTTGAGATTCGATGAAATGAGTTTTCGATGAAATGGGTTTTCGACGATTTGGTCTCGATGGTTTGCAATCATGAAATGATAATGATATCAAGTGGAACCACATATATATATATATATATATATATATATATATATATATATATATATACATATATATATATATATATATATATACATGTACACACTACAGTAAGTATTTCCCATTCAACAATTGACACAAGTACAGACTGCACACTACAAATTTCCATATATGTCAATCAGCAACCAATGTATGGTGATGTCACTGGCAAATCTGCAATGCTGTCAGTCATACATCATTTGCATATGACATCATGGCCATTTGGCATGTCAATCACACAGGTCATGCCCACTTCTGCACAGTCTGATGGGGGGGGGGGGTAATACAATACAATATTGCCAAAAATAACTGGTATTAATATGCATGATAATTTAATCATGAAGTGTTTTTCCTTAACTGGCACACAGCCAAGAAAATATATGTTCCTTTATCTGTAAAAGTTACGAGTAGTTCACAACTGTTGTATTTAAAATTATGCAAGTGAACAGAAAGGAAGAACAATACATCTGTTTGACAATGCATGGGCAGACATGATGTAACAGGTGTGTGCAACTGGACTGTTCTTAAGGAAGGGCCACCTTAAAATTAAAAAGTGAATGTAACAGTCCCTTGGTAAGTGAATTCAAAATCCAGGGGAGGGTGCATGTGCACGTTGCATCTGCCTTCGGGTGCACATTTATCCCGGGTACTTCTGTAAATTCACAGAGAATCCCCCAAGATTCTTGTCATGCCAGGGGCAATTACCATATGCTTCCTCACATATTGGATCTACTCACACAAGAACAGGGGTGTTTGATACACTCTAACTTCAATCATTTTCAATTGAATACCTGGATAATAAGGTCTTAATTCCTTTTAGACACCTATTTGCTGAGGATGTACAACAGGTACTAACTGAGACAAGAAAGCCTGCTGCTAGAAAATCGTATATTAGCATACGGAAAAGGTTTTCTAGATGATTCCTCTCGTTTTACAGTATTTGTATGTTACTGTCATATCTAAACAATCCTACCTTGGTTTATGATTTATTGATCTTTACTGTTAAAAAGAAGTGCGACTGAGAGTGATAGTCAACAGAAGCTACTGCACATGACATAAAGGAATTACAGCTTTTCTCTGGCTTGCAGAGCTTGTATGGTCAGAAGAACTTTACTGCACTTACTTTAGTATTTAGTTGTATTTTGCTTGTGTGATTTTTGTCATAAAAGTTGATTTAAGTTCTCTTTGAATTCTGTGGTTACTGATTTTTATTATTCTTTTCTTTTACAATATTTTATTCATTTGAACCTGGATATGGAATCCTTAAATGAGTATGGCATTAATGATTTGCTAATGCACAAATATCTTGTACAGCATAATAAATGCTATGCATTTTTAAAGGTAACAGCTGTTAACACTGGTGATCTGTGTTCCTGGTGTCAAAAGTTGGATGATTTGCTTACCATTGTTAGATGTAAATCTTGACTTGATGATGATTGCATTTGTGTGATTGACATGGCTTGGAGAATTGTCGTTACTTATATTAATGATTGGACTGGTGAGATAAATAATGTTAGGCAAAGAACAGATAGAATATGTTTAGGAAATAATGTGTCTATTGTCTGTTAAATCTTTCAACCCTTATGAAACAAGATGATGCCCCTGACAGCTTTGGAATTCTAGATGCAAGTATTCACCTATCTATGGATCCAGATTGATTAGAAGGAAATAAAGAAAGGCAGGAAGAGGTTCACAACAAATAACAAGGAAGAAAAAGAAACTGATTAATGCCTTTAAAGGAAAGAAAATACATAATAAAAAGGACACTTCTTTGTTATGTAACACACAGGTTACAGGGAATGGTAATATTTTTCTATCAGAAAACCTTCAGTCTACAGAAAAAGTTATCATTTTTCCAAAAGAGAAGGTAGAAAAAAGGCACGGGGCAGTTGAAAAGGAAGAAATCAAAACTGAACATGGAAGGATTGAAGAACATTACTGTAAGAAAAAAGAAGAGAAAGACAGGTGTTGACTACATGGCTCAAGCTGTGGATTTACAATGCCAGCTGGATAAGAATTTAATGCACAATGAAAACAGTGGGATTAATAAGACTAATGCTGATGAAGATCTATCCTTTGCAACAATTGATAGAGCAGATATTACCATATTAGAGGTTCAAGATTCTTCAGAGCTGGTCAGCAAAAATATTCTTGTAATTGGAGATTTATTTATTAGAGGAACTGATACTTATATTTGCAGAGAAGATAAAGAACAATGAATAGTGTTATGCTTGTCACGAACAAAAATAGAAGATGTGAGACAAGCCTTGGAACACCTTAATGTAAGGAAGTACGGATCTGTTTTTATTCATGTTGGTACAAATGATCTCATCCATAAGGACTCTCTGACTGTTATTAGGGAAATGACAGCCCTCTTAGATAGTATAGCTTGTACTGGTGTTAGGACACATTTTTCACAAATTACCTCTAGAAAGGATAATGAGGTCATCATGAAGGAAAATATTTTTGGGTAAATACCTACATGGAAAAATATTCTGTTTAAAAAAATGGAAATGTATAGAGCATCCAAGCCTAGTTTTGTGCACACGTGTTCAGAAAGGATGGCATGCATTTGTCATGATCAGGGAAGACAATTTTTGCAGCAGATATTTTGCAATATTTGACAGACAATAGGCAGGATTTTTGCTAGGTCAAAAATTTTAATAGTTCACAGATAGCATACATTTGATATATCTCTGATGGTTGTTAATGCTGGGAGCATTGATAATAAAGTTTTTTATTGAAAAACTTGCTATGTTCCCACATGATTGATGTTATTGTTTGTGAAACATGGTTAAAGAACAGTGACTGGAAAACAGTTCTGTCAGGGTATAAAAGTTTTTACTGTAACAGACATTGTAACAAAAATCAGGTGGAGGTGTTATGATGGGGATTAAAGATAGTTATGAGACCTGTGATTATTGCATGTTCAGTGATAACACCAATACTGTAGACTGCATAACTGTGACAATAAAGACAACCATAGAACATATAACAATTGTTGAAGTGTATAGACCACCAAAGTCAAGTGCAGATGACATAGAGGTATTCATACATTTCTTGCATGAAACACTGGAGGGAAGAATAATATTAGCTGGGGACTTAAATTTACCATAAACAGACTGGAATAATATTGATTCAACAACATTAGTAAGGAAATTATTCACAGCATATATTCAGGAACAACAATTGCTTCAGATCATAAAAAAAACTACCAGGGGATGGAATATACCAAACATTGTTTATGTTCCTAAAGAAATTACTGTTACTTCATGTCTAGTTTTAACACCATTGATGTACAATACTTATGAAGTCATAAAAGTTAATTTGTTGATAGATAATTCTGACAAACTGAAATCTGAACCAATGCACAGAAGGTTAATTACTGATTATATTGAAGCAAAACAGTCACTATGTAAAACTAACTGGAGTGAGGTGCTCGGTGGAAAAACTGCAGATGGAATGTGGAAAGATCTGGAAGAAAAATTGTTTGAGTGAAAAATATCAAAAAATGTTTAACATCAGGATCTAAACATACAACATCAGGTGGATCTATTTCCAGAAGAACAAGATACCTGATTAAGGTGAGAGACAAAAATGTAAGAAATGCAAGAGAGGTCGAGCTACAACTTTGAAAACTGAAATAAACAAGCTGAACAAACAGATTAAGCATATTGTGAGACAAGATCAAGAAAATGTTGAAGAAAATTTATATAAAGATATTAAACATAATAGGAAACGTTTTTGTAGATTCATACAATGATTAAAGGAGAAAAGACATGCAAATTGATAAATTGTGTGCAGATATTAAAATTTATTCTCAGACACAACAGATTATAGATATAGTTACAAAATCTTATGCAAAACAGTTTGGCTCCACAAAAGGGGTGATAAGTTGTCCTAGTGATATCCAGGTAACCTCAGATACTGGAATGAAATTAGATTATATTGAAAAAGAACTTTGCATACTAGATACAAGCAAAGCACAGGGAGGAGTTAGAATTAGTAACTATGATCTGAGAACACTTCAGCAAGAACTTACAGTACCATTATATCTATTATTCAGTAGGTCATATAAATATGGGGAGATTCCTCAAGTTTGGAGACATGCGTTTATTAAACCTGTCTTTAAGGGAAAGGGGAGAAGGACAAACCCAGAGTCATATAGACCCTTAAGTCTACTTTTATGCTGTGGAAAAATAATGGAGAAGGTACTATTGAATAAGATATTACCAGAACTGGATAGGTTGGAACTTGAAACCATATATTAGCATACATATGCTGAAAAACAGATATATTACCACCTGTAATATGATGCTCTATAACAATATAATAACAGCTATGAAGGAAAAAAATGTGCTGTGATATAATTTATATAGATTTAACGTCAACTTTTGACAGGTTCATATGCAAAACACCAATCAATAAATTAGAACAATTAGGAATGTGTGTATTCTTGATAAGATGGATAGCATGGCTTACAAATAGGACATAGCAGGTATCATACAGCAAATGGACAAGCAAAATTTTTGGTTACAGTCCAGGTGTCCCAAAAGGTTCTGTCCTAAGCCCTTAGTTGCTTAAATTGTATCTTTCAGACCCAGCTTTTCATCTGCGGTATTCTATCGTCTATATGCAGACAACCTTTAAATGGGTGAACTGATTGCATGTGTTACAGATAAGGCATGTCTGAAAAATAACGACTAAATGGATCATTCGTGTGCAGGAGAATAATATGCAGATAAATATGTCAAAAACTAAGTATATGAGATTCACGAGACATAGATTGAAAGGTGTATATTTAATACAGCACACATTGATTGAAACTGTAGACTTATTTAAGGACCTGGGTATATGGGTAGATCCAGCTTTGAGTTTTTCTAATCATATCAACCAATTGATTTAGGATAGTTAAAGAACTATAGGTTGTATAAAAAGAGAGCACCCCAGCCTCATCAGGTTACTCATCCTACCATACTTTCAGACCCCAAACAGAGGGCTACAAAGTCAAAGGAGGTGGAGTTTCAATATTTATCGAAGACATACACACCTCCATGCTGGTCAAACGATATGATGCACAGAAGACACTCCATGTGCAGTTAACTGTTGACAAAACACCTGTTCAAATCAGAGTTAGCTGCAGACCCCCAGCCATGACTCAGGATGCTCACTCCACCTATGTGGACTTATTTGAATCCATCTAGATTCAACCCTCTACCCTGATCCTGGGTGACTTTAACTATCCAACCATAGAGTGGAAGACCTATTCTCGCTCAAACATGGATGCCCAGAGATTCCTCGACTTCATCAATGCCAATGCATTGGATCAGCTGGTCAACATCCCTACGAGAGGTGAAAATATCCTGGACCTAGTCCGAACCAACATGAGTAGCCACTGTAGCACCCCTACAGTGTCATCCTCCTTGGTAAGATCTGACCATAAATCAATCACTTTTGAAGTTACCATCTCACCTGAACCCCCCCCCATCAGGGTCAAACAAAAACAATTTCCAAAGCTGACTAAATCTCCTCAGAGCAGGTATAAGCAGCTTCAAAGCCAACATCCCTTCAGTTGGAACTAGCACTAATGTCCAGGCCTATACCAAAAAACTATGTGGGCAGCTACATAGCTGCATGGACTGAGCGATACCTGACAGGGCCAAATCATCTTCCTCAAGGAAAAGTAAACCTGTCTGGTGGACAGCAGCAATAAACAAACTTTATAATAAAAGGAAAAATAAATTGCTCTCCAAGACCAAAAAGGAGCACGTGCCAAATTGAAAGCAATCTCTCCTTTGTTTGAACAAGCAAATAAGATCACTGTTGAAATCTCTAAGGCTAACTTCGAGTGCAGACTGGCCACATCCACTAAGGGCAATCACAAGGCCTTCTTCCCATATGTCCACATTCTCAAAGGTAATACCCAAATCTGCTCTGAACTGGTGGAAAATAACACCACATACACAGACGCCATAGATATAGCCAACCTGCTCGCAGACAGATTCAGTGAAAACCTCACTCCACTGTTCCCTCATCAATAAACCAGGACATCCCCAGCACCTGCCCCCCCTCCACTCATCACCAAGGAGAAGGTCTTTAATGCCCTCTCAAAGGCAAAAAAATACATTCTCCGTGAGACTCGATAACATCACTGGCTGTATCCTACATGAACTCAGGCATGAACTCTTAGCTCCATTAGGCACCCTATATAACCAAAGCCTGAGCATCGGCTTTATTCCAGCTGAATGGAGAACAGCTACCATCATCCCACTACACAAAGATGGAGCGTCCACTGATCCAGGCAGTTATAGGCCCCACAGCCTAACTAGCCTGATCTGCAAGTCCATGGAGTGCATTATTATGGACCTTATCAACAAGGACATTGGCAACCTCCAAACACTTGACCCTACACAGTTTGGTTTTGTCAAAAGGATATCATGCCTGTTAAACCTGGTCAACTTCTTCGAAACAGTCACCAAAGCAATGGACAAGGGGTAGACAGTGTACACTGCCTACCTTGACCTAGCCAAAGCTTAAGACACTATGCCCCACTCAGGCATAATAGATAAACTCTCCCAGTTAGGCATCAACCAGTATGGTATCAGATGGATAGCTAACTGGCTTACTGATAGAACCCACTCAGTCAAAATAGGGGAAGCCACCTCTAGTAGTAGACCCATAATGAGCAGTGTACCCCAAGGATCAGTCCTGGGGCTTCTACTGTTTGGGATATACTTTTCTGAGGTGCAAGTCAAAAACAGTGGTTGGTGGCTGACCAAGTTTGCAGGTGACTGCAAGCTGGGTGTTGTCTTAAATTCTCCTAGTGATGTGAACATTCTCCAAGGGGGCCTTACCTAAACTAATGACTGGTGCTGAAGCATGGTCTCAAACTGAATGCCAAGAAATGCAGCATTATCCACTTTGGGGAAAATGGCATCCCTACTAATTATAACATCAATAACAATGTACTAAGCATGCAATCAGTTGTGAGGGATGATAGCAACCTGAATTTTGACCACCATGTTGCCTCCATTGTATGGAAGGAATTTCTACATGACCCACCTTGTAAGTAAGGGTATTTCAACCAGGAACAAGGAGGTTATAACATCCCTGTACGTCTCCCTTATCAGACCCATTATCGAGTACAATGCCCCCTTCAGCATGTACCTTGCCAAGCACATGCAACAACTGGAGAGACCACAGAGGTTCCTGGCCAGGAAAATCCAGGGTCTCAAACACCTATCCTATACAGATAGACTAAAAGCCCTGTCCCTCTACTCAGTCTCATCCAGACTGCTCATAGGTGACCTGTGTCTGGCATACAAGGCCATCTCAGACCCAGCCTTGATGGAGTTGCTGCATATCCATAAGTCAAATTTCAGTCACACAATCCACATGCAAGGCCTTAACCTGGTCTGTGACATTACTAGAACTTATTGGCGGGATTGATTTGTGTCCCAAACACTCCCCCATCTGTGGAATAGACTCTCTCTCCATGTCAAGCAGAGTACCTCTCTATCCCTCTTTAAGAGGAACCTCGATGACTGGATGGGAAACAGAAAATACATCCCTGGGTTCCCACCTGTGCCCCTGCTAGACAAAGGGAAACAAGTGCTGACTTTGAGGGAACATGTGCCAAATTCTTGCCGAGGCTTATAAAGGTCTCCGGGCCAATAGCCTAGTATCATCCTATGAACCTATGAACCTTATAAAGTCTAGGAAATCAGAAATGATGACATCATTGTTTGTTAGTTACATTAGACCCAAACTTGAATATGGAATAACAATATGGAAATCCTGCAAGAAAACAAGCGTGAGTAAACTGGAAAGATTACAGCAGAAATATACCAAGGGTATCCATGGATGTCAAAATTTAAGTAATTATGAAAGACTAAAATATCTGAACTTGTATAGTGCCTCTTCTAGATTTCCAAGAGGATATCTTAGTCAGGTATATAGGGCATTTAGAGACAACTACCTCTGGCAATGTTTGGGGTTACCAAAAAGTACTAAAAAATAATCAGACAATCTGTGTAGAAGATTTTATAGGAATGAGAAGTGTACTGATCGGTTCTCTGACAGAGGAGCTGATGCATGGAAAAGACTACCAAATTACATTAAACCAAGTACTAGTTTAGGCATTTTTAAGAAAATCCTTGACACTTATTATGGGAACAAATTTTTTGGTATATTGCAATCTAGAAGGGCATTGATGCCCGTTCTTGAAATATTTGTATGTATGTATGTACTGTTTGATAGCCATTCTTATTCCACTAACAAGGTTTATTTATTGGTTATTTCAGCATGTCTGCCTGTAGATCTGCCTCTTTTAAAGCAGTCTCATGTCAAAATGTTTTTGAAAGGTGTTTTGCATAAGATGGCATCAGTTAAACAGGTGGCCCCTCCTTGGGATCATTTTTTGTGTTATAGAAGCTAATATTTGTCTACTTTCACCTTCCACATGCAGAGTTTATCAGGGTGGTCATCATACTGATAGCTGCACTGCTCCTCTGTCCTGGTAGTGCGCATGGGCAAGGTCAACACTTCAGCTAGGTCATGCCATGCATTAGGTTTATAAAATGGACCAGTACAGAGCTGAGTAGCCTCCTCCATAAAGATTCATGAAGGGGATAGAGCATAATCTTGCTGATCGTCTTGAACTATGAAGGTGCTGTCTGTTGGGCGCTTTCAGATGTAGCCATCACAATTTGAATATTCCCAGAAAACAGTGGCACATTCCTGAGGAGTAAAATGGTACCTGTAAATCATATATTCAACATTATCTCTGAACTTTAGGTATATCAGCTTCTTGCTGCAAAGAATCATGATGTGCACACTCGCACAGATCTCCAGCATGAGTGCACATTCATCATGGCAGCAACGTAAAGTGATTTATAGTTGTTCATACTACCTTGCCTCTATTGCCTTTGTGATGCACATAGATCTGTAAATTTATGCAGCTAAAAAACATGTTACCATTTTGAACACTATCTTGTACACAATTTGGAACCCATTTGTTGGAGACATATGCAGCAATGCTTGAAGGAACAGCAGCACTTTCAGCATTGGTTTGTAGGTTGGAGGATGCACACAGTATACATTGCAAGTTTGATAAGCTGAATCTGCCTACCTTCCCAAGGATATACACCATTGTACATGGATTCATTTGTCTTCAGGCTAGAAATATAAATATCTGCACCTGCATTTGTCATGTGTACATAAATTATACTGTCATCAAGGTAGGCCTGCCTGTTACCTCTTATGACCTGTCTGCAATAATTGGTCAGATTTGGTGTTGGCTATAAAAGTTTTATGCCTGAAAATGTGGATGCCTATCACTGTAGTACTGATAGCTGTGTTACCTGTGTTTCCATTAGATGCATCCTACAGTTGGCACCAGGAATAAATACCTCTAGCTTCTAACAAGGAAGATGGGCCCCTGCAGGAAGAGCATATGTGCCAAGATGTGGCAGGTGCACCAGCTCTGTGAGTTTCCATGTTTTCCTCTTACTGTAGTATGTCATACTCCACAGCTGCCCCTTCAACTGTAAGTATGGCACACCTATGTTACCACTGTGTTTGCAGCTGTCATCCTACCAGTAGTAGAAGTATGCTGTCTTTAGCTATGTCTCTTATGTTCCCCTTCTTCTGCACATGCAGATGTCAGAGTGGACAGCAGTTGATAGACAGTTTCAGCCCTACCGAAAATGACCTCCTCACAAAAGCACTATGACCAATGAGTGACATCTGTTGGAAAGAGGGTGTGATGGCCAACCTTTATGGGACCAAATGAGTCAGACACTGATCTATGACTTCACTGCTGTGGGGGAATGCACAACTTTACATTTCAGCAAAATCATAAATGTGTCACAGACAACCCATTACATCACACTACCATTTGACAAAGTAAAGGCCTATTCTGTAGCGGCTGAGAGGTTAGTTAAAGGGGAGCCCATGCAAGAAGCAACAGGCTAATAGAATCAGAGGAGTTCCTGTTATTCCTGCTTTGGAATAATGGTACTGGTACTATCCATAAAGGAGTGTACATTGGATTCAGGATGTACCAAATCCAACTCTTATACAGTGGATGATGCCACAGTTTAGTAACACATATATTAGCAATGCAGAAATAGGCACTGAACCACACAATGTGCTACAATATACTACCGATGCTTCATCATAGGGACATCAAGCTACTTCAAGATGTCAGCTGAGGTAGGTTGGAATTGTATGGTACCGCTTGCATAGACATCATTACCATGCAGGCCACAGGGCTACAGTTATGGCAAAGGTATTCAGGCTCACTCTGGTGTGTCTTTTTTTATACATTTACATGGTACAACACTTCTACAGTGAAACCTGCAAAGGCTGGGGTCGGGCGTTGGACTGGGTTGATGCAGGCACAAATGCAGAGGCTGAAGCTGATGAAAGGACTCAAATATCTGAGTAATAGTCAAATGACTCTGTGGCACTGCTTGTCCTTATGCTTTGTAGCGATCCACCCACAGTGCACAGCAAAGGTGCATCTACACCCTCATATGGATGTAAGACTGCATATTCTGTGTACTAACCATAAGCAGTGAAGGGGAGGTCCTCTGTGGCTGCAATCAACAGTAATTGTGCCACTATAGCTGCAATAGCATATGAGCATACTTCATCTGATGTGGGCATATCCCTCCTTGGGCAACCTTGGTATAGTGCCTGGTCACATTCCACAACTGGGCCCTGGCATGTAGGTAGCACTTGAGGTCAATCAGCAGATGTGATTGACCACTATTCAGGCACAGCCTTCAACTACCCAGACTAACATGGAAGCCAATATTGTGTTACATGACAGTCATGACGACATTGCCAGCCTTGTGAGCAGCTTATTAAAAACATGAAATCCAGTAATATTGCAATGCTTTGTATTTTCAGGTATGTGGTAACAAGCACCACTTCCATGCCCACCTGCATGTGGGGGGATTTCCAGTGCCACCATCATTATTCAGGCGTCCAGTGCTGCCTCACAGCAGGTTAGGGTACATATATATGGTGGCCATGTAATGGACAGTTGCAATATGTACATTCATTACGTATATCAGGAAGAGTACAACACTCTGCCTCTCCTCATTTTGTATGGTGATAACACATATCCACAATTGGCAGGGCTGCTCACCCATGGGATCCATCCAAGTGGTGGTTCTGTAATTACACATCATCCATGCCAAAGGAAGGCCTTACCCTACCATACCAGGCAAGCAGGATGGACCTAGATACTGTTCATGTACTGGCTCTTCACTGCACTACAGAATGATATCATCCCTGACAAAGAGTACCTGCCACCTTCAGATAACCATCTCCCCCTTCTGAGACATGTACCATCCACCCAGTGTATGTTTGTATCCATCATTCCCTGTACATATAAGGATGACTGTAACCTACTCCACCATCCTTCCTGTGTTGTGTATATGCAAATGTGTTGTGCACATTGTGGATTGGCCACACACTAACCAGCATAGCTGCTGTTTTCTCTTGTTCTGCTTCATTGTTATTGTCTGATGATATCGCTAAGCCTTACATGGAAGTGCGTGTGTGTGTGTGTGTGTGTGTGTGTGTGTGTGTGTGTGTGTGTGTGTGTATACCATGTGACAGTATCCATACCATGGAAATGGTCTGTCTGTTCCCCAGGATCATATTATGTAGCAAGATACATACTAGAAACAAGGCCATGGTAGGATCATACTGCAGAGCCCCCCCCCCCCCATACATATTTAGGCAGTGGAACCAGGTTTAAGCATGTCCTTTAATTACTGCATTTTGACAATAGTCTGTGGGTTTAATCCATGTTTCATCAGCCAGGGATCAAGTGAATATCCAGCATCACCTGCAAAACAGTTACTGCATATGTTGAGGAGGGAAGGGTAACAATCAATGCACGTTCTTTGGCTACAGTGCCTGCAACTATCAGCTAGTTGCTTACAAGTGTGTTCACTTTCCAAACATTTCCACTTCATTAGGACTCACTTCCTTGCCCACTTTTATTTGCATGTCATTATGCTGTCATTTGCAAACATTTCCTGAGAGGAATGTCTGCATGCTTATATTACTGAACTATAAATCACTACCAGCCCTCGTGTGACTGATTCCCCACATATAATACAACTTGCCTATGAAACCCACCCAAGGTCTACCAGAGTAGAAGATAGTGCCAGTTAGCATTAATGTAAGTTGTTATAGCCAGTAGCAATGAAAACACTAGCACTTAGTTTTGTTAATAAGCAGTAAGGAACAGCTACTTGGCAATCTGGCTGCAAGGAAGTTAAGCCTGACAAACCAATTCCCATCTTTTCTGAAGCTAACTATAAAATGATGCTATTGTATCATCAAATGGCAAAGATTATCAAATAGCTCCCCATACCTTGTGAAGAAAACCTTTCAAGTGACTTGTCATCAGATCCTCAGAAATCTGACCCAAAATAGTTAGACTATTACCAAACAGTTCATGTTTACACGTCATTTTCAGGCCTGTTAATATAAGCATGTCATCCTCCAGAGAGATTGTAACAATAAACTTGTGTGATAATGCTAGTTGCTCGAGACAATAAGAGTCATGGGAATTCTCACCACACAAAGCAGGAAAGAATTAATTATATGTGAACAGGTTCAATCAGCATTTCATTAGTGCATGTGCCAAGTCTCCAAATCCTGCCCTCCAGCTTTGTTTACCATTTGGCAGTATCACTTAAACTCAAATTTTGTTTAGCTTTTTGTTTGCATCAGTGCAAACATGGTACAATCCCTTGCCCCCACTGAGTCACACAGGTAGTTCTGCCCATTATGTACTGTTCCAAATCAGTCATTCAGCAGAACAAGCAGGCATAACAAGACAACTACTGAAGAGTTCAGATGAGTTGCAAATGACAAAATAGTAGGTTAAGTAGAATTACCTTCGGTTTTTGCAGCTGTTACAGCAATAGTGATCAGGCACACATCATTTGCATAATGCAAGTTTTTGGAGATGGTAATAAAACTACATGTGAAGCAGAACGGTTTCACGTAAGGAACCTATCACATTAGCTAATATTGCATAATAAATACTGAAGAAATGCACAGAAAAATAATATGCATAGTCAGGAAAACAACATTATTGTGCAGAGAAGTGTAGTAGAGGGATTAAAGACAAAACCAATCAGACATCAGAGCAAGTAATACTATAAGTCAACAAGCATGCATACTTCATACACCCTCACAGCACCTAATTACAAATACATTCCGATAGCTTCAGTAGTGTTACAATGCTGATACCTCACAGACTTACTCTTATCAAAGATGGTCAAACTGATCTTCATTCAATACATGCATGATTCAGAGTTACTTAACTGTGGGGCGCTATTAATAATGATGATGATGATGATGATGATGATGATGATGAATGCGTCAAGTTTTTGTAATGTTTGTGGTTGAAATACATTGGCAGCAGTCCCATCCACTCCCCCAAAGGCTTTGACAGTATTCAATAAAAGTTTTTTTCTTCTTTTCTTTTTTTCTTTTTTCTAACTAGATGAATGAATGCTATGATGGGGAAGGGTTCAAAACTCACTTTAAATGATCAGATGTATGGCATACTTAAGACGGTAGGTCTTTGGCCATGAAGAAAGACTTAAGGAAGTAATCCTTCAGCACTAGTTAGGGTGCAGACAAAATGTACTATGATATGTAAGCAAATCAAAGTTTACATTAGGCAAAACATGATATTTTCTCACTTTGCAAGATGTTGATAGTTGGTGAAGGTTCAATTAAACTGGTAAGTAAAGAATCATCTTTAAGATTTAAATCAAAACATAATCTCAAAATTATAGAGTGCAGGCTGCCACAGAATCCAGACTATGACCATAGGCACTCCATTGTATTCAGTACTAAATGCACCAGATGCTTAGTCAGAAAGACACACATTTCAGGTCACAAAGTTGCTGAAGGCAATGGAAATTCATGCAAGGCAGTCCAGCAAACAATTCAACAAATTATCAGAATTTACATTAGGGGCATTCTTTACAACTATACCCAACGCTACCTCCTTGAGCATGAAAGGTTCAGATTCTAGCAATAGGCTGTTTGCAATTTTAGACCTCAGTTAGTTGTTCCTGTTATGAACAGTCAGGCAAAAGAAGCTACATTATAGTCACACAGCCACTAAGATCTTTAGAAACTTTAATCAGCAATACCACCAAGGAAGGCCATGGTTTACTCTTTTGCATGTGAATTGGGAAAGATTTATAAGTCTCCCACTTATTCCTGAATGGTACATTGCTATTCGACTGTAATCGTCACGGAGTTTAAAGCTGTAAACAAACTAAGTAAGGGTTTGAAGACAAAAGTAGTCATTCAAATCTACCTAGAGCTTTTTGTTGGTGTTCTTAGCAGATGAGGAAGTAAAAGAAGTTACAGTGAAGTGCTGCAGGTGAGTGACAATGTAACTCCATAATGGTGCAATGGAAGATACAGCATTACATCAGGAAATTAATCGATTTTTTGATAGAATTAGCTATGAGTTTATGGAAATACTTATTAAACACAATAACAAGGTGATTGATGGAATGTGACAGGAACTGAACAATATGAATAGCAGTACTGTTAGTGATTTATTGTTTCTGGTACATTTTATTGACTACCACTTGGTTTTCAGTAAATTAGAAGAACATATCGAGATAGTTAAGAAATGTAAAGTTAAAAAAACTTGACAGAGGTAGACAACATTACATTACTAAATGAGATCACCTGCTTTCTAAGGGTAAATCATTAGCTCACCAGCCCACTGGGTCATAGGATTCAATGTGCAAGAGTCGTCAGTCCTAAGAGTCAAGTTTCTGATGGCATAAAGGAGAGGAGACAGTGACTATTCATTGCAATAAAAATAGGTTCTCTGAACACCTTGGATTATTTTGGCAATGAGGATGTACAAAGTAATTTTTTAGAGGAACCACAACTTCACAGATCTAAGAGATTGCCTCAAAAGAACATTTTTCATCAGGAATGGTTTCATGATCACCAGGAATTAAAAAACTATCAAGAAACATGGACGAACAAATACTGGTGACACAGTTTGAGATATTTGGGCCTACCCATGGTGAGATAAGGCATTACATTATTATAGTATGAAAGGTAACAATATTGACTATAATTGCAGGATTTATAATTTTGGTAATGTAATTATACAGAATTACATAGAAGTCTGTTTAACAAAAGATGGATGTTTTTACCAGCTGCTAGGTCTGATGTTAGTTATACACTGATTGAAGTAATAACTTTTGCCAGGAAATTGAACTTCTAACACTAGTGAAACATACAGATATGTCATTTTTAACCCACCCTTTTTGCCTTTATTTACTGTGTTTGAGAAATATGTAAAAACGGAGATACATTTTCTTCTGAAACAGAGCAAAAGAAGTCCTATAATTTAAATAAATAGGAATGGTATATTTTGAAAGATTTTGCTAACAATAAAAATATTCAGGTAATAAGACCGGACAAAGGGCATGGGATGTATTTTGTGGATTACAATATTTATAGTGCTAAAATATTTTCTCTGTCATATGACAATGAAAAATACACTATATTTTCTATTAATGATGTTGATTTAGCCTATAGGGAATAGATATAATGTTGGATGATCCGTTTTTAAATCAAGATATTGATAAGAAAACATACATTTTTGAGAGTGCCTAAAACTATTATGCCCCACATTTTTGTGATTTCAAAACTACATATAAATGAAATGAATCCCCCTCTTAGACCTGTCATTTTAGCAAAGGGAAGTAAAACTGAACCATTAGTGATATATGTAGGCAACAAGTTAAACAGTATTTTGAATTCGTTTACATATGTATTAAAAGACTTGTGGCAGTTTCTGGATAAATTAAGACAATTATAGGGAATACAAGATTTGATTATGGTAACAGAAGATGTTACAAGTCTTTTCACTGTCATACCACAGAATGTCTGGATAGAATGGTTCAGGGGAAACTAATAGGGTATGTGGATATACGGACCAAATTTTCGATGATATTTTTTATGTCTGAAGGAGAATATTATAAGCACATTTCTGGAGTTATTATGGGAGCAGCAGCAGCCCCATTTTTGCTAATTTAGTTTTATGAAATGGGAAAAGGAATATGATTTTAATTCCAGCTTGAACAAGTTTTTTTATGTTAATATGTACATTTCTTGGATGGTATATTCATGTTATGGAAAGGAGACATTCCTATGTTGAAGGAATTTTTTATATATTTGGGAAATAGTACTCCTCTTCTGGAATTTTCATGAGTCACCCGAGGATAGATTCCTAGATGTGTGTGTGTGTGTGTCTGTGTGTCTATGTGTATAAATATATATATATATATATATATATATATATATATATATATATATATACATATATATATCTATATATATATATATATATATATATATATATATATATATATATATATATAAAAAATTTATTTATTTTACATTTGTTAACTGGGGGTGTCTGACTGAGTTGAATAGGCCCTTTTTCAGCAGAGGCCCAGGGAGAAAAGCTACACACAGAAAAATAATTACAGATACATTTAGATATTTAGACATGATCAGTATACACACAAATTACAATAGACATGTTTTTACAGTGGTATGCAGCACATCAACAGTTTCAGTGGAGAGAAGAAACAAGAAAACATTAATTTAAAAATAAAGATAATTAATAGATTTGTGGCGTACAGTTGAAATTTGGAACATAGGAAGAATACATACATAGTACGTAGGTACAGTAAATACATTGTACATTAGCCAGTGTTTGTAAGAGTGAAAACTATTATTGAGTACTCTAGGCTTAGCATGCATACCATATTCACTTTCATTAGCCTGGGGAGCAGTCATGGCACTGCCAATTTTCTTGAGATGTTGCCTAATGAGGTTTTTAAAGGAGGCTGCAGAGGATGTGTTTTGTATGCTAATGGGGAGACAGTTCCATTTTTTAGCCACTGGACCACTATATAGTGTGTCTCCAAAGCTATTACAGCTGTTGGTGACTTCTAGTAATAGTTTGCTTGATGATCTAAAAGGCCTTTTGGCTGAGTTATGTTGTACTAGGTTTTTGAGGGCAGGACACTTATTGGGGAGGTAATAGAGTAACAAAGGCAGAGCTGATTGTAGTTTAGGAGGTTGGGTAATTCAAGCCAGTGGAGCTGGCTCAAAGCAGTACTGTGATAAGTTCTATATGAGCAATTTGCAGCAAAGTGGGCAATTCTGTTATAGCAGGCTTCCATTTTGCTTAGTTCATTTTTGTTGAGATTAGTCAGAATGTGAGATGCATAGAGTAGGGTGGATAGAAGCTTGAGCGAGCAATGGCTGATCTTGTGTTGTTGGTAAGAAACGGTTTGATACAGTAGAGTGATCCTAATTTGGCATGTAATTTTTTAATAGTTACGTTGAGATGACTGTCAAATTTTAGGTGGGAGTCTATGGTTATTCCCAATAGCTTAGCCTGTGGCACTGGAGCGACTGGAGTAGCATTTGTGGAGTAGATGTTGAATTGACTGTTATCATTGTTTTTGTTAGAACTGGTTATAATCATAAGCTGAGTTTTCTTTGGATTCAGGATAAGCTGGGCTTTGGTAAGGTAGTTTTCAACGTCAGAGAATGCTAGTTGAGTTGTTTACAAAAGGGTGGGAATATTTTGTGCAGCACAGATTAAGGTAGTATCATCTGCATCCTGAATGATAGATGCATGCTGTGTGGAAGTATGAAGGTCATTTGTGAAGACTGTGAACAGTAGTGGTCCTAAGATAGAACCCTGTGGGATTCCTATAGTTATGGGCAGCTGAAGAGAGAGAGAGAATGCTCCCATTTCACAGCCTGGTACCTGTCAGTTAAGTAGCTTTGGAACCAGGTAAGAGTGGAATTTGGTAGGTGATATTGTTTAGTTTATTTAGCAGTATTTGGTGTGAGACTGTGTCAAATGCTTTGGACATATCCAAAAAAAGAGTTGACACCTGCAGGCCTTTGTTTTTGAGATGGTTTATTGTGTCTGTGAAGCAGAGGAGGGCTGTAGTCGTACTATGGGCAGGTTTGAAACCATGTTGAGTACGTGACAGGATGTTGTTGTCTATGAGATATTTTAGCACCTGGGTATGGATGCATTTTTTTAGGATTTTAGCCAGAGGGATAGTATAGCAATGTGTCTGTAGTTATTAAGTTCAGTGGAGGTCCCACCTTTATGTATGGGTGTAACATAGGATATTTTCCAGAGTTTGGGCACATAGTTTTCAACAACTGATCTGTTTATGACAGTGGAGATTGGGATAGCAATAGCATCTGCTGTGAGTTTCAAGAAATAGCAGGGGAGTAGGTTGGCTGCTGTTGACGAGGGTTTTAGTTGGGAGAGCATGCTTTTGATTGAGGTGGTGGAAACTGTTTTGAGGGTAATGCTTGTATTAGTGTTATTTGTGTCGGGGGGATAGTGAGGTTGGAACTGTCCTGTGATACTAGGGAAAGAATTGAGTTCAGAAAGTGGGAGTTGAATTGTGTTTCAATTGGAACTTTAGTGTCAGGGGCGGTTGGTTTGGGGGTAGCCTTTTGGGTGAATTTTAGTAGCTGGTTTACATTTTTACAAATTTTGGGGGGGGGGGTGTTGTGTTGGTATTTTGTTTGTAATGTCATGTAGTAGGATTTTTTGTCCAGCCTAATGCATTTTTTTGCACATTTGTGCAGTTTTTGGTACTTAGCTAGGCTTTGTGTTTCTTTGTTTTTTGATAGTAATGCCAGGCAGTGCCTCTGGACTTGAGGATTTGTTTGGTTTCTTTACTGAGCCAGGAGTTTGTAGAGGTTCTAACCTTGACTTTACTCAATGGAGCAACAGTGTCTAGGTGTTGTAGAAATGTTTTGATGAAATATGCTATAGCCTGGTCAAGTGGGAGAGTTGGGGGGGGGGTCCAGTCACAGTTATAGGGTAGAGTACTGAGGACCTCAGAAGAGAAATGTTTTATGTTTCTAGTGGAGTTATAGTTAGTGGTTTTGCATAGGTGTGTTCTACTATGTATAAGGTATAAAACTCAAATGAAACAGCAGCCTATGGTTAAGCCAAAACTATAACCAGTAAAATGAAATGAAAGAAACATCCAGGGAAAACGAAGCATTCTGTTGTGCTTTTATTCCATCTTACAGAACAACTCAATCAAAAGCATAAACGCAGAAAATCTCCTACACGTTTTTCGTCACAGTAGCTGTAACTTCTTCAGATAGTGACATTATTAGTTTGGCCGCAAGAGGGAGCTTGAACACTTCTTAAAGTAACACAGCAAGGGCATATTTTCAATCAACACATTATGGTTTTTAAACTATGTTTTTAAACTATGATATTTAACACGTTTTTAACTTAAGTTTTTTTTAACAATTTATCATTGAAATTAAGTTTTTAATAGGGACAACTTTTTAATGTTTATTTAAGACTATATATAAAAAAGTTTTTTTTTGGTATGTAAGCTAAGGGAGCTTTAAATTTTTAATGAGGTAATTGTGAATGTCATTCAAATGGTTTTGTTTAAGCCTGATAGGTTGGAATGTTTTTTGGCGGGAAACTAATGTGTTTAAATAAAGACTTATTCAGTAATGTCACTATCTGAAGAAGTTACAGCTAATTTGACGAAAAGCATGTAGGAGATTTTGTGCATTTATGCTTTTCATTGAGTTGTTCTGCAAGTTGGAATAAAAGCACAACAGAAAGCTTTGTTTTCTCTGGATATTTTTTTCATTTCATTTTACTGGTTACGTATAAGGTATATTACGTTGTGATTACCTAAGGTATCTGGGAGACTGCCTTGTGGGGGTACATTGTGGGGTTGTTAGTTAGGACCCAGTCAAGGATGGATTCCCTTTTATATTTTTTATCATGTCTAATTGGAATTTGGACTAGCTGCTGGTAGCCATGGCGATTTATTAGATTACTTGGTGGTTCTGATATACAGGTGAACCAATCTAGGTTGAAATTCCCCAGAATAATGGTTTCTTGTGAGTATGTGGAAGAACACCAGGATAAGAAGTCTTCAAGGCTAGCAGGTGTATTACCAGGTGGAATATAGATCACACTCATAATGATGATCTTTTTAGGGTGAAGTTGAAACTGTGAGATAAGTATGTCCCAATTATTAGGGGAGGGGTAGGAGTTTGGTATTTGATGTAAAGTTAAGTTGGACTCATACAGTAAGGCAGTTCCACCCCCTTTACAAAGTGGTCTGTCTTATCAAATGATATTGTAGCTGGTAGGGAGAACTTCTGAGTTAGTTATGTTTTTATTTAGGCAGGTTTCTGTTAAATCAACTATGTCTGGGGAGTAGTGTGCTATTGTGGCCTGGAGTTCAAGTATTTTATTTTTGATACTTCTAATATTAATATTTAGCATTAAGAGATGGTTGGTTTTGCTGCTGTTGTTGATTTGCCCAGGGATGAAGATAGTGGGGTATTATGTTCTGATAATTGGTTTGGAGCAGTTTGTGTTGGACAGGATGGATTTGGGCCTGGATTGGGGTGGATGTCCCCACTTATGGTGAGCCTGGTGTTGAAATGGTGATACAGATGTTTGAGTTTGGTGATGAGTGTGAGAAAGTATTGTGTTTTTTTGGAGAAGGAATGAGAGCATACGTGTTTAGTTTTGAACTGATCATTTATGTAGTTCCTGAACAATTGTGGGCAAATATTATGATAATGTGTGGTGTCTGTATATGAGAGTGCATAATATAGCATTGTGCTACTAAATTAAGGGATATTGCTAGAGTGATAACTTGTGAAGTTATAAAGAATTATGAGAAGACAGACCAGGCTTAGTTGTGTGATATCCATGGTTATAAAGTTTAAGTTGGTTCTAGGTGGAGGTGTGGATGGGAATTGTAGGGTTGTAGTATATGTGGATGGTTAAGTAGTGTGGGGAGATATAATAATGCCTAGAGGGAATGTGAGTGGTTGGGACTATTGTGTGGTGAAGCAAGTGGGTGTGGTGTAATGTGATCTGACTTGAGGAGCTGTGATTGGTGGAGGTGATGTGAGGTTGAGATGTAGGTGTGGTTGGGATTACTATAAATGTAGAGGTAGTGGGGGTGGGTGGGAATTAGGGGCAGGGCAGGGGAGCATAGAGAGCCCAAGCATTTGAGAGGATGAACGGAGTGGGGCTGAGCCCACCAGAACAAAAGTAATGGGTGGCAAAAAGTAAATGTTACTTTACAAATCTGGACACTTTAACAAATTCCTGAGGTTTAATGGCTTACCAGCAAGCAGAATTCAATTGCTGAAGTGCACTTGTGTCCTGGTGGGAGAATAGTAATTTAAAGATGGCCCCATGTTACATGTATATGTGTATATATCAGGGGGTCCCAAAGTGTGCTCCGTGGTGTTCTGGGGGAGCCACGGCTTCCTCATTGGGGTGCCATGAACCATACCTCTCAACAATACCAAATTACTCCCTTCATTTCAGATTTTTTCTTTTTTTTTTAAACTTTCCAATTTTCGCGCTTTTCGAGCTGACGTGATCACGTGTGCGATGACGTCAGCTCAGTCAGGGCTACCAGCCAGTCGGAATTGAGCTCAAGGATCTCACATTGTGCACACATTTCCAGCTGGCCTGGCTGCTCAAATGCGAGTGGGAATGGGACTTCACTTGTGGATTATCGGCAGCACTTTATGTTCGGAACTCGAACTGCAGCACATGCATATCCTATAAAGTGTGCAGCAACCTTTGTTCTCATTTTGTATAAGTAGGTTAAAGGTAAGCATCATTATGTTGAGATAAAATGCAAAACAAAAAAAAAATTTGAAATATTGCCAGTGCATGTTGAAATGACCTTCCCTTATATCTAATCACTGGAAAATGGTTTCATTTCTGTGGAAACATTCTGGGAAAATTCAGGATTGATTTTGAAGTTTGATAGCATTAGCAGCAACTTGTTGATCTCTGTTGTTTATTATATTTCTAGTATGCTTCTAAATGCTTCTGCCCACCACTCATTCTCATCATTTCTCATTTTAATACTTACATATGTCGAACAATCTGGCATTCCATTTAAAACTGTATGCTTTTTACCAGTTTTTGACAGAACCAGATGTCTTGAGTTTATTCTTAACATCATAGGCCTAACATTTTTGCACCAAGATACTGGTGCATTTCAGAATCTATCTCCTTGTCGAATACTGTAAATCCAAATTAATGTAACTCTGTCAATCTTTAAGTTTGTGCTCAGAACACCCCTGTATTTTAGACTGTGACAGCAAAGAAACTATTGCATCTTTCTTTCTGGCTGGTGAATACATTAAAAGTATTAATTCAGTGTGATGTCTGTAAAAGGAATATACTCCTGGTGATTAGCAGAATCTGGTCTACAGTGCTCTTATTGCATTTGGATGGTGTGAACTATAGTATTCTTCATTAGATCACTGCTGCAGTATCGATTGGTCGGCCTCTGGAACTTTTAGTCCAGCACCCCACCACACACATACACACACACACACACACACACACACACACACACACACACACACACACACACACACACACACACACACACACACACACAGTAGCTGCCACCTTTGTCAGAATATAAGAAATAAATGGCAGCTACAGTGCCAAACTTTCTTGTTGCCAAAGTGTACAGTGATTCACCATCAGTCTGTTTTCTTTGCTGGGCAGATTAAGTTCTATCACTTTTTTAAACATACTATAAAAAGCAGTGCATGTTATTTCTTTGGCCTCAGTACAGTATTTCCTGCATAGATGACATGTTTTTCTTGCTAGAACATCTTTTTCCTTGTTGATTTTCATAAAATGTGGTGTGTTCTCAGTCATATTTTTTCCCTGTTGCCTCCCTGAAGAAGTGGTTGGTACTTCAGCCATTTTGACACAGATGTGTGCTGTCACTCTTTGGGTGCTTGATAACCCCCTCCCCCCAAACCTATCAAATTTTACAGACTCTTTCTTGGGCATCAGTGTGAACTTAGTCTATTAAAAGTTGATAGAAATGCAGATTTTGCATTAGCATGAATTTTCTGAAGGGTATGAAGTATGAAACTCAACTGTCTGTCATTATTTTCTGACTTCAACCTCGGTGATCTGCCAGTGATTTGCCAGAAAACAACAATTTTATGAGAAAAAGACCAAAAATATGAGGCAAAAATCTGGACATTCTAACAAAATGTATACAGTTGAAAGGTATACTGGACAGAGCCAAATAATAGGGACAGATTTTAAGTATTGCTCTTATAAACCTAAAGTTAATAAGGTTGCCTTTAGGTTTACTTACCTCTCAACCATAATAAATCAGTTTTATGCTATTAAGCAGAATGTACACTTTTTTTTGGTAATTGTCTTTTTATTGTAATTTTGAGCTTTTCTCCCCAGGGCTCCTAGTCCAGTCGGACAGCCTCGTTAAACAAATGTCAATAATAAATAAATAAATAAATAAATACATGAAATATACACTTTATGCATGCCATGGGGGGGGCACCTTGAGAAAAACGGGACTCAACAAGGGAGCCGAGAATTATATATATATATGTGTGTGTGTGTGTGTGTGTGTGTGTGTGTGTGTGTGTGTGTGTGTGTGTGTGTGTGTGTGTTAATGCATTTTATTTATTTTACATTTGTTTACCAGAAAAGTCTGAATTGTAATGAGCCAATTTTTAGCAGAGGCCCGAGGAGAAATACTCCAGATGCATGTCTTTGTACATAATGCAATATATATATATATATATATATATATATATATATATATATATATATATATATATATATATATATATATATATGCATACACAATGACTACTTAAACAATACATTTCCATACAGAATTTCTAGGAAGCCAAATGTTTAGTAATGCTTATTTACATTACACTAGTGTATATGAGCATAGCGTAAAACATAACATCATTAAGAGATAGTTTGTTAGACTATACCATTTAACATTCAAAGATAATTATGTTTTATGTGGAAGCTGGAAAATTAAAATCCATGTTTTTAGAAAGATTATAGCCTGAAAAGTTGATTGATTATGTGATTAAGGAAGTAAGTTGCAAAAGGGATGTGATTTATCCACCAATAATAAAGAGACCTTTAAGAACTAAAGACAAAGACACAAATAACAAAAATTACACTTTCTCTTTATGTTTACCATTCATAATGGGCAAAATCGGTATAATGGACATTATAAGGAAATACTGGCATATGTTCCATCATCAGAAAGATTTGATTAAAAATATGAGGAATAAAAACTCTGCATTTAGAAACTGATTTTAATATGAAAAATAGGCTGGAAAATATTAATAGAGTTGTCATAAGAGAGGGACAACTCGGGACATATAAATATAGGCTGTGTAAACAATGTAAATTCATCAACACAGGGAATTTTATTAATATTGGGAACATAACACCACAATTTATTCAGTAGGGAAGTTTGACTGTTACATGAGTGTTGTTTATGTAGCAATATGTTTGTCATGCACTGCTATTTATGTAAGCAAAACTGATAAAGCACTAAAGAAAAGAATTATGTTATTAGGAAAAAGAATTGTGCAAACAAAGCCTAGCTTGTCAAAAGTTTAATAAGTTTGTTTTTTGTTTGTTTTAGAGAAGGTAAAATATAATTATAGAGGGGGGATATTCAAATTATTTATATAATTATATTGGCAGTTAAAGTTGGAAGCAGACAAATAGCTAGATTTGGTTGAGAATGTTTCAGTTAATTGTATTTTGAGAAATAGGTTTGCTAAGCTATGACTGGATGATTTGTTATATGATGTGATTAAGGAAGGTTATGAAATGTAAGTTTATTGTGCATTTACTCTGAAGAAGTCTAATCACAAGACAAAAATGCTTAATCAAATTAATTTTATATGTGTTTTAATTTAAACAGCATCTGTTTCTCAGGTGACACAAGTGTTTTTAAGGGATTTTTTTGTTACACTTGTTAAGACTTTTTTTGGCAATTTATAAAGTTATAGGGACTAAATACATTTTACTGCTTGTATCTTACTATCCATACCGATAAAAAAGAGCTTCCAGTTTTTATTTTTTGTATTACCTTTTATTAAGTTTCTTCGTATGCATCCTTAGCTGCCATAACAATAGACATTTCAATCCATACTCAGAAAAATGCTTCATCTTATTGTGTGCCTAAAACTTTTCATCCCTTGTCTGGAAGAAAATGTCAGAGGTGCTGTCTTACTCTAAGACAGTAAAGACTGAGAAATTAATAACTATAGGATCAGCAATTTAGTATCTTAAAAAACATCCTGTGTGTCTGTGGGTGCTCCATTAAAGTATTAAGTTTGTTTAGTTGCATTGTGTTCATTGTTGCCTCACAGCAAGACGTTGTCGCGTTCGATTCTCAGCTAGAGCGCCCTCTGTGTGGAGGCATGAGTGAATGGGCATGCCTTTGTTGAAGGTTGTGCGTCAGGGCTGGTAACTCGGCACGTAAAAATCCACTACCAAACATTAGCGGACTGGAGTTCCGCTGTGGCGACCCCTAACCAGGATAAGCCACAAGACACAACAACAACAACAACAACAAGTTGCATTGTGTTCCAAACAGAGCTAATTACATCCTTTAAACAAACTGTTATAGGAGGTATATTCCAAGCCTCTATGCTTGATATAACCCATATAGCTTTGTTAAAGCCTAAAATAATGGAGTACAAAGGCCCAAAAGTGGGGACAGATTTGAAATATTGCTTTTATAAAGTTAGAAATATGCTAGAATAATGTGTTTTAATATGCATTTTCTGAAGAATATGAAATAGGAAACCCAAATGTATGTTATTATTTAGTGACTTTAATCCTTGGTGATTTGCCAGAAAACCACAAATTTTATGAGGGATATACCAAAAATATTAGCCCAAAATCTGGACAATCTACAAAACTCTGAACAATTGAGAGATATTACTCATAAGGGAAGCTTGCTTACACAACTATTCTTTCTTCTGATTTAACAATTTCTAGAACATTTTTGCTGACAGGAGATGTACACAGAGCTCCATATTAAAAAAAAAAGTATATATGTTTCAGCCTCAAAAAAAATGTCTTCAGATGTAGAGCTTTATGTCAAAGCTTGCTTATAATTTCCACTGGTATCCTACACCAAAGGGGATTATACTGTTTGATGAATAATTATTTTTCTGAAGATGATGCAGGAGAGTGCTGCTTTTTTTTCAACAGAGGATAGGAGGGTTATTATACATTTTGATAGCATACGCATTGAGTAAAAACAAAATTTTGAGATGAGCACCAATTGATTTATGCTGAC
This sequence comes from Protopterus annectens, assembly GCF_019279795.1. Lineage (NCBI taxonomy): Eukaryota > Metazoa > Chordata > Ceratodontiformes > Protopteridae > Protopterus > Protopterus annectens. The sequence continues at coordinate 995,877,939 of NC_056747.1, forward strand.
CTGAAGAATGCTGGTCTACTTTTGGTGGTGCAAACTCTTGCTTCTGCATAACCTATTGAACCACTTGGAAATACTCAAAGATACATAACTTGAATGCTCACCTGCACCTTACACCAGTTGCTGGATAGATGGCAGTTTGGTTATTGTCCTATGCCGTCTAACTGGTGATCTTCATTCAGAGTCCTCATATTAAGTCTTAAACATGGATCCTATCCTCTGTAAGATAGTATGATATTGCTGCTCTGGTGCTTCCTCTCTTTCTGTGGAACTTGAGCTGAATTAGAGGTTGCCTACAGTGTCATGTGCTCATAGGTGCAGTCATAATTATATCATGTGGGTCATATTGTACAAATTACATTTTAAGGGCTGGAGAGATGCAACCTTTTGCCAGGCATAAAATTGAAAGGATACAAGTGGTGTAATACATTTCAGAGTGATGTTTGCATTTTATATTGCTAGCTATCCAATTAAAGCTGCTGTCTTTTTAATTCTGTATTTAGGAAATATACCATAGAAAAGGACAGTTATACTGACAGATGCAGCAGCAAAGGAGTTTGATGTACAGTCTGGACACATCTGTCTACTCTCAGGTTAATGGGAGGATCTGGAAGTAGTTTTGGTATTCTGACAATTCTGTCTGCACCATAATTAACATCAGTAACATTGTTCACTTTATGAATTGATAATAAAAGTTCTACTTAACATCTCTCAGGATAGACTCTGTAATCTTTCTTCATTTAACTTATTTGGCATATTGCCATTTCAGGCAGGAACTGAGAGTAGCCTCATTGACATAGGTCTATCCCTTGAATTATGTGTGGGGATTTCATCCAATGCAAATCACTGTGATTCACTTGTTAGATGTGGGTGGTGAAAGCTCTATACAACAGGCACTATGCAGTATAGAAATGAAAGATTGCATATACAGGGAATGACACACAGATGTGATGTGCTTTTTGAAGGCATAAGTTAAAAGCACACAGGGCCAAGACAGCTTTACAAAATGGAAGAATATTCAGTAGCAGAGGCAAAGACAAATGACTTAGCCATCTTGCTGGAAGGTTTGTCCTAAATAAATAAGTGATGCCAACATAACGGACTGAAACTAGATGACAAAAAATGCATTATTATATTTTTGGGGAAGTCATCTATCCCAGTGAACTACCACGTTGACAATATGCCCATAAGAACGAACTGAAAAACTGCTGAAGGAACGGACAGCACACAATAGGAGGGCTGGAAACACGGCTTTAATACTCCAAAAACGATACAAAAAGTGTAAAATCCAAATAATGATAAGCGCTTTCGGCAGGTTCAAATAACCCGCCTTCATCAGACCTGATGGTCTGATGAAGGCGGGTTATTTGAACCTGCCGAAAGCGCTTACCATTATTTGGATTTTACACTTTTTGTATCGTTTTTGGTGTATTAAAGCCGTGTTTCCAGCCCTCCTATTGTGTGCTGTCCGTTCCTTCAGCAGTTTTTCAATATGCCCATAAGAGTTGACCCACTTGTTCTGCTTTTGGGAAATTATGTGGACAGTGACATAACTTTTGACCAACTTGCCCATTGTTGTAAGAAAGTCCTTCTGTGTTGCACAGCTTATAATCATAGAGATTGTGTCTAGATATAGGGATGTTAGTTTCTCCCTTTACTCAGACCTCATTTGCCAGTCATTATATATAATACTCCCTTTGGCATGTATCTGTCTAAGCACATGCAACAATGGGAACTCCCACAGAGATATCTTACTAAAAAGATACAAGGCCTAAACAACATGTCCTACATGGACCAACTCAGAGCCCAGTTACTGTACTCAGTATCCCACAGACTGTTAAGATGTCACCTGTGTATTGCATAAAAGGCATCCTCTGACAAAATACTGATGGATTTACAGCACATCAGCAAGGCAAATGTCATCAAAAATACACAATCTAGGGATCTAGACCTCTACTACAACATCAACAGTACAGTTTGGAGGGACAGGTATATATTGCAGTTGGAACCACTGCTGTGGAACAGACTCCCCATCCACATAAAACAAAGTTCTTTCCATACCATCCCAGGACTGCCATTGTACTATTAATGAACAGAGACAACTCCTAAATGCTTCATCCAATGCATGGGTCCCCTCGTATAATCCCATTTATTCTCATTAGGGGTTATATATAATTATCGACCATGGATTGGGTAAGGTTAATCTCTAACCATTTGGGATAGGTTAATTTGAGCACAAAAAGAGAAACTAGCTAGACTTAAAATGGCCGGCAAGAGCAGCTAGCCTAGTGCTTACCTATGAATCTATATGGGACAAAATTCCAAAAGACTTACTCACAGTGTAGGTGATTCGCTCCAATGTAAGACATAATTATATAAAATAGGCTTGGATTGGGGTCCAGATTCAAAAAGCCTTGCTCTCAGTGTAAGTCTGAGAGCAAGTCTTTTGGAATCTTGCCCCCAGCATAATCCTGTTTAAGGGCAGACCTTACACTGAAATAAATCACTTACACCAAGAACAAGTTTTTTTTGGAATTGAGGCAGACTTACACCAGAGCAAATTCCTTACACTGAGAGGAAGTCTTCTGGAATCGGCAACGAAGTCTTCAAAGAGCCTCAGCAGAAAGCCAACAACAGGAAAATGCAAAATCTTATCCTTCAAAACATTTCAACATTCTTTTAAGAAAGAAAGAAAGAAAGAAAGAAGAGATTTGGTATGATGCAATATTTATGCAAAGGAGAAAGCCAAATTAATCAATATAAAGAAGGGACCCCCAAAGATATTCCAAAAGAAATACAGGCAGAGGCCTCTGGATATGGAAAATTTCACAATAAAAATAATGTCACAAAGCTGGAAAGTAGAAAAGAAGATTAGTAAAGTAGAAGTTAAAAAAAGAGAAGTTGAAGTTGTGGAGTGCCTGTGAAGTGAAGGATTTGGTGTAGAAAGTCTAACACTAGTTACATCACAGCATGATGCAGTGAGTCCCCAAAGTAAGGAGAAACAGAAAAATCAGGAGACATCTGAAGCAGAATTGTGCACATAGGAAAGAAAAAGAGATTTAATATGGTGTAATATTTATGCAAAGGAAAAAGCAAAACTAAGCAATACAAAAAGAGCAGCCCCAAAGATATTTGAAGAGAAATACAAGCAAAGGAATGCAGACATCGAAAACTTTGAAATATAAAAAATAAGAAGACAAAGAGGAACAGCAGAAAAGGAGATAAGTAATGGAGAAGTTAAAGAAATAGAAACTGAGGTTATGGAGTACCTGCAACATGAAGGATTCAGTGCAGAAAATCAAAATCAGAAAGTACCACAACAAGATAGAGCAAATGGACCTCCAAATTAAGGGGAAACCAGTGGAACAGGAAGCATTTGGCCAGGTGCATATCAAGAGATTTTGGAGCCTTACACAGGAAACCAGTATAAACATTCACATGAAGCTAGACAGCAAGGGAAGTAACAGGAGACTGAGAAAACTCTGATGCAGTCAATGTTGAGGAGTGATAGGCCAGTGAGCTCCTATATGACAGAGCAAGGAATGGCACAGGATGAAACTGAAGAAAATGTGCCACAGGAAGATGTTATAGAACTGTCGATAAAATGCGCACAGGAAATGGAAAACAAGGGATATGCCCTCAGTTTGGAAGAAAAGGAACTAAGAGAAGACTTGCTTAATTTAATAGACATGGATAGATATATTAAGATCAATGGCAGAAATAGACCGCAGAAGGTCAATAAAACCCAAAAAGTCAGAGGTCTGATAAAACAAATGAATGCAGTAATTAGGAATGTCCATATAGATCCATGTGATATAACAGAAATAAACAGGATATATTACTGTGCTGCTAAATTAATAACTGATAAAGTTCTACCACAAGGACCCAGGGTAGTGAGGGAAGGGATGGGGAGAAATCAAATACTATCATGGAGATATCGAATAGAGAAAATTATAAAGCAATTAAAACAAGTGTCACTGTTACAAGACTATAGAAGAGGGACTAGATCAACAAAAATACTAAGAAAGATAGATGATATAAAAGCAATGCACAATATTAGAACAGACCAGGATCTATCATACTATTGCAAATAACAAACTAAAAATTTCAGCACAGGTGAAAAACTTAGAAGATACACAGACAAATATAAAGGAAAAGTACAAAATAAGCAATAAGCAAGAAAGAAGTTTCTCTGTTCACCTGTGAGAGAGGGGAGCTTTGAGCAGCTTATCTGTCCCTGGAGGAGTGGCTCCAGCCCAGAAGTTAGTAGTTTATTGACCATTTTGGGCTAATTTCTATCTCTTTCATTTCCTTGCTATAAAAACCGTGTTTGCATAGTTTTGTGCACTGGGCAGTGCCGGTTAGCTAGGGTTAAATTATTCCCGGCTCCACAAGTCTCCTGATCAGTTTATCCCTTGAAACTAGTCTAACCCTCAACCTAAGCACTCAAAAAGCATCCTACAGCCCAGCACTTGCTCAGATTTAATAGCAAGCACTAATATACCCTGACACTTGATTGTCCAGCAGGGCAAGGCTCTTTATTCACCCCTCACCAACCAAGGACTAAGCAGCTCACCCTACTATATCTATTATATTTTGGCATACTGCCAAAGGGCAATTTGAGGTGTACTCTCCAGTCCAGCTGGTGACTCTGGGTATCCTGTGGCAATGTTATAACTGCCTCATGTACACAGACAACCCCTTCCTCCTACCACAAAACACTAACATATGCGAGAGATGCAATTATACAGCCACACTGGAGGCTAAGCTGTCTCCACCCAAGACTCTAACAGACAGTCAAGAGGAGAAGGTTAACACTTGCAGCACACCTCCAGCCACACATAGACCTACTAAACCAGCACTGGCAAAAAATGCACATAAATACACAAAATCATACTCAGAGGCTCTAAATAAAAACCTGCAAAAGCATCAGAGACCTCCAAAGCAGACACCTAAACAACCTGCACCTCCCATCACAAACCAGACAACACATAAAACACAAAATCAGTGTGCCACACAATCAAAGCTCTTAAGGCAAAATAACATACCTAACACACTAGTAATAGGTGACTCTATAGTCAGGCACACTGACATCCCACTTACTAGGCTGGACAAGCAGAAGGTTACTGTTAGCTGCCTGTCGGGAGCCAGAATCCTCCACATAACACAAGCACTCAGATCACTCCAGAACAAGTGCAAATATGACTCTGTCATTATTCATGTTGGTGTGAATGACCTGAGACATACCTCCCTGAACTACATGAAAAGAGACATGGAAGAGCTCTCTGATCATGTAGCCCAGGCTGGTATGACTCTGACCCTGAGTAGCATCCTACCCTCAACAAGAATGATACCTCAGTATAAAGAAAAAATGATCAATTTCAATAATTGGCTAAGCTTCTGGTGTCATTCATAGGGGATCCAGTGACTGTCAGCCTGGGATGACATGCTCGACAAGCCACATTGCTTCACAAGAGATGGCTTGCACCTGTCACCCCCTAGGCTTTTGAATACTGGCCAAGGCTCTTGCCCCCATAGTGCCTTTTTTAGGCAAGGCTCAAACATCAAACCCACCTCTGTAAACAGCACAATTAACAAAAAACTGAGGGTTATGCCACTCAACGCTAGGAGTTTAAATCTCAAAATGCACTTGCTCGAAGAACTCCTTGATATGGAGAACGTCGACATCTGTGCAGTAACTGAAACCTGGTTCAAAGCTCCAGAGAGCACCCCAGCACTACTGGGATACAATTCGTACCACATGTTTCGGCCACAGAACATGGACCGAAACACAAAAGGGGGGGGGTGTATCCATATTCATCAAGGATACCTCCACCTCCAGGTTAGTGGCGCAGCATGATACCTCTGAGATCATCCATGTGCAACTAACTTCAGGTTAATTTGCAATGCAAATTGTGGCCTGCTACAGATCACCCTCCATGACCCAGGACCACCACTCCACCTTTCTGGAGACACTGGAAAACATGAAGGTCCTAACGAACACCTTGATACTGGATGATTTCAATTACCCTACCATTAACTGGGAAAACTACCTGAGTACAAACTCCTGGGCCCAGTGTTCCTGGAATTCATCAACTCAAATGCCTTGGATCAGCTGGTAAACTCCCCTACCAGAGATGAAAACATATTGGACCTGATCATCACAAACATGGGCGACAGGTGTTTCACACCGGAGGTCAACCCATCACTGGTTAGATCAGACCATAAACTAATCACTCTGGATGTCCACACCCCACCACTACCCCCAACTAAGGAAACCACAGTAAAAAACCTTTCTAAAACAAACTTCACCTTACTTAAGACAAAGGCGGTAAGTTTCATAGCCCCCATGCTAAAGGATAACACTGCCCAAGATGCAGAAACCTTTACAAATGCACTCTATTAGCACCTACAGAGATACATGGATTGTGCCATCCCCTAGCAAAACCAAAACTCACTCCTCTAAGAGAAGGAAAACAGTCTGGTGGACCCCTGCAATAAACAGGCTGTACAATAGAAGGAGGAAAATAGTTCAGAAAAAAAGCAAATCCCAAGAAGGAAAGACATCCCTGATCAGTATCAGTAAGAAACTAAGGTCCCTCATAAAATCATCCAAGGCTAACTTCGAAAGAAAAATAGCCAAGGATTCAAATGATAACCACAAAGCCTTCTTTAGCTATGCTAAGAATCTAAGTGGCAACTCGCAGATATGCACTGAACTAGTGAAAAATAGCACAAATTATACTGAACCTACTGATATTGCCAACATCCTGGAAGATAGATTCAGTGCAAACTTCTCCCCCTCTCACTTCCAAAAGGGCCCACAACAATACCGGAAAAGTGTAGTGTCCCGGAAATCACAGACGCACAGGTGAAAATAGCTCTTTCAAATGCCAAAAACACAGCTTCAATGGGGCCAGATGGTGTCCCAGGCTGCATGTTACATGAACTACAGAACAAACTAAACTCCCACCTAAACACGCTGTTCATCCTCAGCCTCTCCACAGGCTACATGCCCATAGAATGGCACACAGCAATGGTTATTCCACTCCACAAAGGAGGGACCACAACTGACCCTGGTAACTATCACCCCATAAGCCTGACTAGCCTGGTCTACAAGGCTATGGAGTGCATCATCATGGAACTCATTAACAAAGATATTGGGAACTTCCAAACACTTGACCTGACCCAGTTTGGCTTTGCTAAGGGCAGATCATGCCTACTAAACTGGTTGACTTTTTCGAGACAGTCATCAAGGCCATAGACGAGGGAAAGGTTGCTCACACAACCTACCTTGACCTTGCCAAGGCTTTCAACACCATTCCCCACTCAGGTATTACAGAAAAACACACCAGCCTGAACATAAACCCCTATGTCATGAGATGGGTTGCCAGCTGGCTTACAGACAGAACTCACATAGTAAGAATAGCAGGCTCCAGGTCTGACTCTAAACCAGTCACAAGTGGTGTCCCACAAGTCTCGGTCCTGGGACCCCTACTGTTCGGCATATACTTCTCAGAAGTACAGGCAAAAACAGGAGAACTATGGATAACCAAGTTCGCCGATGACTGCAAACTGGGAGCCATAATTGACTCTCCGGCTGACACGGACATCTTCCAAAAAGGCCTTACTAAGACGGACACCTGGTGTCAAAGTCATGGCCTCAAGCTAAATGCCAAAAAATGCATAGTCATCCCGTTTGGGAAAAACAAAGAACCCATGAATTACCACATAGGTGGCAGCCACCTTAATACAGAAGAGGTAATAAGAGATCTGGGGACCCAGGTAGATAGTAGTCTCTCCTTTGACAATCATATTGCCAAAGTAGTTAGGAAATCCTTCTATGTGGCCCATCTAATTACTAAAGGGTTCACATCTAGAAATAAAGAGGTTATAGTGCCCCTCTACTTGTCACTCATCAGACCCATCATAGAGTACAATGCCCCATTTGGGATATACCTCACAAGACACTTCCAACAACTGGAGAGACCACAAAAGTACCTCATCAAGAGGATTACTGGCCTCAAACATATGTCCTATGCAACCTGACTGAAAAAACTCTGGCTGTACTCAGTGGCATATTGCTTATTCAGAGGTGATCTCTGCCTGACTTACAAAGCCATGTTCAACTCAGAATTGATGGACATGCTCCACCTAAAAAATCCAAGTCACTGCAAGCCACGCGCTATAGTGAGCTAAACCTTGCCATAGCAATAAATAGAACATGCTGGAGGGATAGATTCCTATCACAGAGACTCAGTTAATTAATCAATGGAGCGGTGAAAGCTGACACACTCTGGCTAGGCTTATAAATGCCCTCAGGCAGATAGCCTAGTACCTGGGTCTACTTTATATGCTCGAAGTCCGAGAATATCGAATACGATATTCTCGACACGAGTACACCGAAAGCACAAAACATCAAAAATGTAAACGGAAATCTCCGTAGGTGATGATTTCCATTTACTTCAATTTAGTGTGATCTCAGAGTTGGTATATTTAAGTAGCGGGGGTGTGGGGGGTGCAGGGGGGCTTGCCCCCCTGCCTACATTAGTTTACATTTTTTTTGTGTATTTTTTTTTTTTGGAATTTGATTGTTTAATATTTCGATGTATATGGTTCGATCCATATGCATTCGAGCTATTAAACTTACGAGGTCTTAAAGTAGACCCTTAGTACCTACCTATGAACCTATGAACCTAATTTATTCATGATCCAAACAAGTTTTATAGAGAATTGGGAAACAAGATAAAAGGATTTGAAAGACAGCCAAAATAAAAGAGGAAATAGATACATTTTGGAGCTATATCTATGACGATCCTGTGGAACATAACATAGATGCTAAATGGATAGAAGAAGTAAAAGAAAGAGTTAGAAGTTTAAAGGTACAGGGTATGAAATGGGATGAAATAACAGCCAGAGAGTTTAAAACAAAGTTAAGAAAATCCTCCAAATTGAAAACCACAGGCTCAGATGCAGTACCTAACTTTTGGTTAAATGTATTAACATCTTTGCACGAAGATGTAGCCATGAGTAACAACTATTTATATACACACCCTGAACAGGCACCAACCTGGCTAACAACAGGCAAAGCAATGCTCCTACTTAAGAGTGAACCTGCAAGCTACTCTACAAATTATAGACCAATAACTTGCCTTCCAATAACGTATAAACTATACATGGGAACTGATGCAGACAGAGTTTATAGTCATTTAGAAGAAAACTGAATTATGGCAGTAGAATAAAAGGGCAATAAAAGAAAGTCATATGGAACAAAGGATCATTTGTTGTAAAATAAAGTCATACTGGAGAACTGTAAAAAGGGGAAAAATTTAAGTATGGCATGGACTGACTATAAAAAATCATTTGATAGTATCCCACGTTCATGGACAAAAGAGTGCTTAAAAATGTATAAGATACACCCTATACTGATCAACCACATTGCTGCGACCATGAAACAGTGGAAGACCACTTTGCAATTAAGCCATGATAAAGGACAGATTATTATCCAGGGGATAAAAATTCAAAGGGGGATATTCCAGGGTGGCTTTTTGTCTCTGTTGCTATTCTGCCTTGCCATTAATCCATTAAGCTGTTTACTTAACAGCTTAGGCCATGGCTACAACTTGGCTCCTAAAAAACAACAAAGTGTAAAGACTTCTCATCTTCTCTTTGTCAATGATTTAACATTGTATAGCTCATCAGATGAGAAACTGAAAGCACAGCTGCAGGTTGTCAAAACTTTTTCAGATGATATAAGAATGTCATTTGGTCTTGATAAGTGTGGAAAAGCAACCTTTAAAGCAGGAAAACCGCAGCACCAGGAAAACATCAGTGTGGGACAATAATGTGATATAAAAGAACTTGAGCAAGAAGGAGTGTATAAATATTTGGGAATTGATGAAGGATCAACAATAAAACATGAACAAATGTGAATAAAACTTAGTAAGGAGTACTTCAGAAGACTTAAATTAATCCTGAAACCAGCATTGACATCTAGGAACAAAATACAAGCTATAAACCAATTTTGTTCTTCCTGTCCTAACTTACAGTTTTGGACTGATTGACTCTCCCCAAAATGTGTTGGATAGATTAGATAGGAAAACAAGAAGGATGCTTCATGCTCACCAAATGATTTATAAAAATCAGTGTATACCAAGATTATATTACTCCCTGTTCCGAAGGAGGGATGGGCCTCCTTGAAATTGATTACATGTATAGATCTGCAATTGTGGGACTGCACAAATATCTGCTGACCTCACAAGACCCAAACCTATTGAAAGTTTTGAAACATGAGGAGAATAAATCTAAGATGACTTATCTGCTTAATCTAGCAGAAGCATATTGGCATCAAGCAGGAATGGAAATCAAACCAGAAGTAGATAAAAATCAGACAACAACTGAATGTGCCAAAAAACAAAAAAAAGATTATAAGGTTAAGGACCAGATGAGAAGGCAAGAAATGTGGAAAAAGCATAAATATAGTTGCAAGTATAGAAAACTTCTGGAAGAACCTCATGTTGATCAGGAACAAATGTAGGAATAATTAAGGAGCGGTGAATATAAACCAAGAGATGAAAGGTTAATATTGGCAGCCCAAGATAGTGGGCTACATACACACTGGTTTACAAAGTTCATTGAACATGTGGGAGAAACAGACAAATGTAGGTTTTGTAAAACCGAATTGGAAGCAGTCGCACACCTCATTGCTGGTTGTGACATACTAATGGCAGAAGAACTGTATACTGAAATGCATAATAATGTGGCAAGACTGTTGCACTGAGGATTGGGCAGATATTATGGTATTGAAGTGGCTGAAAAACCCTGGAAACATGAGCCACAAAGCATCATAGAAAATGATGAAGTTTATATCACATGGGATCATCCATTACCAACAGTTCAAAAGACAGATGCTAGAAAGCCAGATATAGTGGTCCAGGAAAAACAGACAAAAGTAGCATTGATCATTGAAATTGCTGCACCCAGTGATTACAATGTCTTGCATAGAGAGAGAGATACAAAGTCATAAAATATCAGGATCTATAAGCAGAAATGAGAGCAATGTGGAAGAAAGATACCCAGACCATTCCAGTAGTAGTAGGAGCAATGGGTCTTATAAAAAAGAATATACAGTTGTATCTAGATATGTTACCAAACCAAGTAAACTCATATGAATTGCAGAAGGAGTCTTTACTGGGCACATTGCGGGTGCTGAGAAGAACACTTTTGGCTGCCATCAAAGATTGAAACAATACTAATTTCATGAAGTTTAACTCTACTTTGACTTAGGAATGGGGTCCATTCCCATCATGGTATTAAAAACCCAAAAGCTTTGGAGAAATTAAAAGAGAGAGGAAAGAACAAGTAATGGGTTAATGGCAAAAAGTAACATAATTTAACTTCACCGTAATCTATTAGCTGTACGTCCTGCTTCTAACTTTCTGATTTACAGCATAGTCATTTACCACCTTGCACTTGCAATTTTACCAATCAAGAATTTGTCATAAACTTTTATGTGTAAAATGGCTCCTTGGGTTATAAGTACTTTCAGTAGTGAAAGCAGCTTCAAAAGGTTTTCTTAGTTGTTGAGCTTTATCTTGCAATGTCCTTGTCATGAGTTAAAACACAGGATGATTTTCTGGTTCATTCCTTTAACATTTGGAAATAGAGTACCAGCTTTCCTGGCAAAGTGTGATAGAGCACTGACTGCAGCCCAGGTATCTCAAGTTCAGACAGAGGTTTGGGCACCTATTGGAGCTGGCGTTGTGGTGGAGATGAATGTCAAGGATTAGCCTGCTGTCCTTTTCTTGTCAGAGGGGTAATCAGCATGTGTCTGTGGAAAGTCTTTGTGGTCAAACTCTGGGTGGAGACTGAGGCTCATAAAAATGTGCAGTTGTCATAGGAAGCAGGGATTTGATTGAATTACACAGGGAGGCATGGATATCAATCACATCCCATTGCCCATCAACTCTATTTAGACATGTGCTGAACGTTAGGGCTTATCACAAAAGCTCCATTCTCCCTAAACACATGGACGATAGCTTCCACTAATAGTTATTTTTAATAAACACCCCTCATATCTCCCTCAAATATGTAACCAATTCAAACCTTTCCTCTATTCCTCCTCATTCAAGTCACAGGTGTTTCTCACTTTTCACCTCCCATATGTCTTCTGCTTTCAGTCTTTCCTACTCTTTCATCGCCTGCTTTTTCCATTATGATTCTACTTTATTCCTTTTGACTTGCCCTCCTATCATCAGTGTATCCTTTTCATCTTTTCTATCCACAAGCACACAGCTGGTATTCATACTGATTTCCACTTTCTGGGAATTTGTATTATTCCTCTGAAATACTGTATGCTAGTCAGAAATCTGTCTGTCTTGTCAACCAAACTCTCTTCTTCTTGGATACCACCTATAATATACCTCATAAATTTTCATATATTCCCTACCAACTCTTAAAAGGGAATCACTAACATGCACCCATATATTACATGTACCAGTCTGTCCTTCTCATGCCTATAATCCATTAATTTCTCTGGTGTGCTTCTTCATTATGTGACTTGAAGATTATTTGAAAGGCAAAGCACTATGTTTTTAACTCGAAACTGAAGTTGGCCCAGTACTGTTACTGATAATTTGGCTTCTGCTTACTCATGTATCTCTCTCATCTTACCAAATTGTTTTCTTTTCATATTTCTATTTCCTTACATCAATCTTAAAAAAGTATATAGGAATCTAATCATGACTGAAATACCTCCCTTTTTCTTCCTTCAGAATTACCCTCACTTCTCTTTTTATTGTTTCTTTTATGTCAACCCTATCTGAAAAGAATTGTACTAACATCAGTACCACTTTTTTTCTCCCAGAATTTAACACTTCTCATCTGCAGCTTGTTTTTCCACCTGCCTTTATTTTATATGGGTGTGAGTTTCACTTCAGGAAACACAGCAAAGTGAATCAAATTAAAACTATGTTAAAGCAGCATATACTTAATCTGCTGGACACTACCTTTAATGACAGGTAGCAGTGATGAAAGAGATGTTAAAAATAACTGTGCATTGTATTGCATATTTGATAAAAGTATTGAGACATGAAAACATTTTAAATTATTTAACTTTTACTCTACAAAGTGGATTTAATGGGTTACACCTCTGGAACCCCCCCCCCCCCAGTAATTATCCTTGATCCAAAGTTGTTGCACATCAAAGAAGGGAATGTTAATTTGTACAGATGCTAGATCTTCTAATGCTCTGAAGAGGTGTGACATCAAAAGAAAAAAGAAAAAACTGATGTGTGGAAGTGTACAACCTCAACATATAGGTGTAGAGTGGGCTTGCCCCGATGATGCATAATTTATGAAAAATGTATTTCTGCCCTTGTGTGGTTGATATGACATCATATCCTGCAATGTATAAAAATGGGAACATGGGAGAGTTCCCGTTTTTCTGAGGAAGTCCATGTTATGAATAAAGTGGAATAAAGAGCTAAACACATTCACTTCGTTGTCTTTTTTGGCATCCAAAGTTCGAGCCGTTTTTATTTCGTTTTGTGGGTATTTCTGCCCTTGTGTTTCTGTGATTTTATTTAAACTTAATCAAATTTGTAGTAGCTTCATTCTGTAATATAAAGTAAAACCATTGCTATAGATGCATGCATAACCACTACAACTACCATATCTATTAAATCTGCCTTAATCCATGAACTCTTTCTGCTTTATCACTTACTACATTAACTTCTACTTCTCGGGCCATAGTCTATAAATTTGGTTGAACTCAGTGCAATCCACTGAGTTCTGAACAAAACTTCTGGTAAACCATGTAATATGTAAATATGCCCAGTCTACAGAGAATACCTCAGTGCAAGACAGGCACAACCAGGGACTTCACTGCAACTACCCTCAGTCATGTCAAATACGTGTTCAAGGAAAACTCATTCATAAAATAGTAAATGCACGTGCATTACCAATGCACATCTACAGAAGGTATATAAGCCCAATTAAACTTTCAGTAGTATGTGGAAAGTACTGAATGAGGACAAATGAGTATCAGCCATTATGTCTGAAAAGTGACAAATGTCTGCAAACACTTATAGATATTGTGTAATACATAGAAGGACATATGTAAATACACCAGTCACAATTTGTAGAATTTGACATAATCCACAAAATTTCTAATTAAAAAATTAAGTAAGGCAAATGACAATCACCACAGCTAACAGTAGCTATCAGTGGGTGTTGGACACATGTACAAAACACAAGTAATGCACACACCCAAGGAAATAGGGCAATAGAAAAGCAAATGTAGAGGGATGGACTATACAACATGGGTGTAGGAAAATTGACAGGCAGGTTAGGCCTGCATACAAGCCATGGTGCAATGCAAAAATAACATTTGTACCAAGACACAAATCAGTACTGAGATGTTGCAAACTGTGTGGCAGTCATACTAGAACAGGTATAACTGATGGTAGGTGTGTGTTGAGGAGCAATAAATGGGAAGTGCTGTTATAGAAGTACACAAAGAATAATGAATACAGTCATCCACTAGGCTGTCAACAGTGCAAGTGTAAGCCAAGCAACATCAAGGATGATAAATGCAAGAGCAAACAAGTGGAGGGCAGGCTTGTACCTCCAATCCATCATGCGAAAGGCGAACAACTAAACACAGTGCCAAAAGCAGTACTAGATAGAAAGATTAATGTGGCTGTGTAATAAATAAATAAGTATGTATACTGCAAGCAGAGGAGAAATGGGATACATATGTCAAAGACACATGTCATGCCACAGGCAACACATATAGATGTCCAGTTATACAATGTAGATGCATGACATGCAATGGCATTACATAAGCCAAACAAAAGAAGGCTCATCAGACATACCCACACCAATGACATGAAATATGAAGTAAATGGTGATACATATATGATTAATGAATGCTAAGGAATGCAAGCCTATGCACAGGCAGGACTCATATAAATGTCTTAGTAATGCATGATGCAAAAGTGCAACATAAACACTGATGGAATCTACTCAATTGCCACCACCTTGTGTGCATATGCTTTGCATGTGCATGATACTCATCATGGTGACACAATGTCATAATGTACCAGTACACCTATATTAAAACAATGATACATTACAAGAAGGTAAACATACACATAACATATGCCAAGTATATGTGAAAAATGTAGGCCAAAGCTATAAGGTGCAGGGAGATGGATAATATAGACCCATATCAGTGACAAAATGTCAGCAAGAGAGCATAAGCATAAAATAAAGCAAGACAACCATAGCTAAGGAGACACAGTATACATGCATGTGTTCTCACCATATGATGTACTGCAAATCCTCATAAGGTACATTGAGGTAAATGGCCAACATCTGACACATATGCATAGTCCAGTGGAGATGGCTATTAATATGTCTGTGTACAACTGACACAAACACAGTAATGTGCAGCAGTTAAACAGCAAATGAGATGGGTATACAGCTAAAAGTAGGTTTGACTATCACATTCCCATATATACTGCCATACAAACATGATACAACAGGTGGCACAATCACAATTATTGATATAAATATCAGAGTACACGTGTAGGACTGATCAAAGGACAGTCCTGTGTATGCAAGTACACTACAACAAAATAGAATAAATGGATTTAACAAGTTACATATTAAAAGGGTGGTTATGTGTCAATCATATTGAGGCCATACACATGTGGAACCATGTAAATCAGTTTATATGTACTGCAAATACATACCCACGGGCATGTATTGTATCCTGTGTATATAAGCTATATTCAAAAAGAAAAGCTATTGCCATAAGCAAAATACAGACAAAAAAGGAAGTCACGAATGATGCTAAACAATATATTTGCTAAGGGAACAGTGAATGTCAATTCAGTATGTGGAGGGTAAATGTTCATAAGTACCTGTCACAATACTATAAATCAACATGGCACAATAATTATCAGTACATGCCACACACAAGATCATTGTGATGGTGGGATAGCATAACACAAGACTGTTAAGTAAGTTACAAAATCAAGGACCTCGTGTTGTTGAGCCAATGTAAGACAGCAACAACCATTACACAAATGGGTGCAATTCATACATATAGATAACATGTGCAAATAAACACACATGACTGACCTCATTATGTTATGTGAGAAGAATGGGAATAATGTAATATGTGAGGTGCTCTCATCCTTCCTAAGTGTATGCAGAAACAACACAAACAAAACAATTGTGTCCCACTCACATTATGCTAACTGCAACAGTCATATCTGTCACATACAGAGGCCAAATGTATTGGACATAACAATATTATGCTGCACTGCATGCATAGGAGCACATACAAATGCAAACTGAAGGAGTAGCATCCCTGCCCATATGGAGCAGTATATGTAGTAATGAAAGCATGTGATGATCATGTAAATAATAGTGGCAATGCAGATGTCATTTGGTAATGTGTGTCATACGGCAGCAGCAAGATAAAGCTATATATAACCTGATCTGTGCCAGTACAACAGCAAAAAAAGCCATATATGACCTGATATGTGCAGTGTTCATTATGACATATGTCAGAAAAGCATGACAGCAGTATGGAATATCTGCAGAATTGTGCTTAGGCTGTAAAAATTTGAATATGGAAAACACAATAGTGGCAGCATTGCATGAGTAGATCACATAGACAACACTTACAGTCCTAAAGGGCTACCATGATGGGGTAGAACATCAAGAAAAATCTCGCTAGCAATCTCACAGAAGGAGTCACACATGGTTTGTACCATGTCATAAAAGAAATTAACCTCATCTGAAACTCGAAGACATCTGTCACTATGTCTTGCATCTGGTCCTAAAATCATTTGCTTGGTTAGGTGGTGGATATTTTCTATACTGAGCCACAGGAACAATGGCTCATGCAGCTCCCAGTCTGTTGTCATCATGGCCACACCTGTCATGGTCATCATCCTGGTCCTTTGAATTCAGTTTGACTCACAGTGGTCTAAAGCATCAATGTAGTCATTGTTTGAATGGTAAGCTGGCTCATGTCCCATACACTGTCATACTTCAACACAGGAGCAAAGCATTCCGCCAGATTTACTAATCTTCCATGCAGGACTAGACTAGTCTAATCCTGCATGGAAGCACCTGTTTAAAAGCAGGATGGCAGTGCTCCATGTATATTAATGAAGGCACGCTGCCCGAGTTCCCAGGCTTACATTGGGCATGTACGAGTGCAGGGATGTGTCTGAGAACAGAGCTCTCAGAATAAACATGCCCCTGCAATGTAGAACAGCAGAAAGTGGAAATAAATGAGTGAGACTGCTCATAGGTGTCCACACATCCCACCAACAGTCCCCCATGTGTACAATAGCAAAAGGACATAAAAATCAAAAGAAGAAACCCCTGTATTGTCCTCTAAAACTCTGAGTACAGCTATATGTAGGTGCGTCTGTGTGCCCATTGCTTAGCTATGGTTAAAGCAGCTGAAAAGGCTGAAGAGGATAACAAGGAAGATATATATGCAAATAAAGCATTTCAGCAACAGTGTAGTGCACAGAGTGGTCACCTAATGAGCAGGCAGTTCCAGCTCAAGTTCCACTGCAGCACAGTCTATTTTACATGGCAAAGTATGGTATAAGCAGAAGTTGTATTGGAAAACCCACTAAATAACATATATTTATGAACTGGAGTACTGCAGGAAATGCACATGTGAAGAGTCAGTATCATAATGAATAAGGCAGCAGTAAGCAGGTGTAAGCACAGATAAGCAGTAGTAGGAATAATTAAGCATTAGTAAGCATGTGCAAGTGCGTTTGCATGGGGGTAAGCACTGCCAACACAGATTAAGCAAAGAAGAAGCTAACTGGGTGTAAGAAACTGTGACCGGAAGTTAGCAGTGCTTACCTCCATGAAAAAACACTTATAACCACTTTAAAGTGCCTTAATCACTCTGTATACAATGGCCGGTTTTCTGCCCAGCAAACAAAATAAACAGCCTCTGCAAGGTTGAACCCATGACCATTTACACCATGCACAAAATGATTCACCACTAAGCCATGCCAGATATGCATAAATCATATGTTGTCAGAAACATAAATCCAGCCCAGTCATGCAACAGTACAGATAATGTATACCTACATCTAGATGTATGTGTAATATCTAAATGGACACAACATATCTATATATGTAGTTACATATATATACATATATATATATATATATATATATATATATATATATATATATATATATATATATATATATAAATATCCAGAAATATATACATATATATATATATATATATATATATATACAAATATATGAACATATATACATGCAAATGCTGACATCTACACATATATATGTCAACACCTATATGTCCACATATATACGCAGCAAGTTACATATATGTACACAGATCTATATCTCCATAGGTATATACAGACATAGGTATAAATATGCAAACAAATATATATACCCGTATAGGTATATATGGCCAGACATCTGTAGATAGCAATGGTAGATTAACAGAAACATATATGTCCAAATGCACCGTTAAAGGGCTTGAGAGGCCCCAAACAATATACAACTTGTACGAATTGGCATACCCCCCAGCCAAACACGTCTACCCTGCAATACACTACCAAGCTCATTTTAATGTACTTCATTTAAATAGGGATTTAAATTAGTCTCCTTTTATGCTTCACATGTTGATATCACATTCCCCTCTCCCCCACCCACTAGGCAGGCTGACCAGTATACACCCATCCAACCCAGGCCATCCTCGACCCATAAATTCATTACTCACAGTTCTGACCCCCCCTAGCTGCACACACGCAGCCACCATCCCTTCCCTGGTTACCAGCCCGTAGCTACCATGCCACCACACATTGCCCACCCTCCACTCCTCCCCCTTGGGACCCATCCTGTATGTTGTCCTGACCCAAGTATCCTAGGTCTGCCACACGCAGTAGTCCATGCACATAGCCATGGGTACCTTTGCAGCTCTGCTTTTAGATGAAAGTTGAACACCCAATTTTTGGGTTGTTCCACACGGGACAAATGTTTCCCCTGGTACCAACACTAGATTGCACATGTGACTTTGTTTACACTAATGGTTTTATTTGTAGGTATCGCAAAGCATACGTGGCACACAAGGTTGGCCGATATGCACACGAAACATTATCCAGCAATACCAGTCTACATTATGGGACTTGTAGCTAAATATGTAGATGTATGTGTGCGTGTGTATATACCCATAACTAAATAGATAGATACCTCTCCCGCTCTGTAGTACATATGTATACATATATACACATACATATATATAAATACCCACATATAGATATATACATATGCAGACAACCATACATCCACATGTCATTAGATATTTATACAGCAATATATATATATATATATATATATATATATATATATATATATATATATATATATATTAGATATATATATGTGTGTGTGTGTGTGTGTGTGCGTGTGTGTGTGTGTGTGTGTGTGTGTGTGTGTGTGTGTGTGTGTGTGTATATGCACAGATCCATATCAATGATATGATAGAGCACATAAGAATGACGTATGATCACAGGCCGTGCCAATGGGGGTGAGGGGCCCAATTAACATACATGTAACACATACCATTACCCCCCAGCCAGACAGGGGAAACACACAAACAAAGTAAACAATCCACTGCTCCCCAAAGCACAGGCAGGATACAACCAGTGGGGGGAACACTGTGGATCTGCTAAGTCTAAGCTTGAAACAGAGACAGGAATGTCCCTTGCGGGACACCCCCAAATTTTTTTGTGATTGGAGTCCCGTCTGTGCAATGACTTATCAAGGCAGGGTGTGTATGTACTCGGACTACAAGGTTGGAAAGCCTGATGACCCATGGGTCGAGACAACGTACGAGATGGGTCCAGAGAAATGGAGAGTGGGCAGTGTGTAGTGGTGTGGTTAGATCCGACCTGCACCCAGCGTAAGGATGACTGCTGTAGAGGAGGGGCAAGGGGGGAACTATGGCTATGAAATTATGGGCCGAGGAGTGCAGGTGTTGGCTGTAGCGGTTCTATTCGGACCGCCTCGGGGATGTAAGCAATAGTGTGCATTGGGCAGAGCTGCTGCCTAATGGACAGCCATTCTCTGTACGAGTCCCACTGCAGCACAGTCTATTGTACATGCCAAAGTATGATATAACCAGATGTGTTGCTGGAAAACCCACTAAATAACACCAAAGAACACATGGTCGCAACACCCCACTGTAGGTATGTAAGCCGATCTAATTGGCATCACAAGTTATTATTGTTGTCCTCACCCCCCCCCAGGGGTGTGAGTGTCCAAACCTACCTCCAAATGCAGTGTATATGCACAGCTGTTGCTGTAGAAGAAATGGCCAGTGGAGGACATTCCCTTCAGCTTTCCTGCACATCCCTAGATATTTCCCCTACTATCTGTCCCTCTTTGTGCCCCATTAACTCCACTTACCTATCAACCCCTTTTTCATTTCTATTAATGTTTACAGTTACAAGTAGATGACACCCTCTTCCCCAACTATATTGGCAGAACCTGGAACCCCCTACCCACATGTATTACCTCAGCTGTCCCACGGGACACATGTAAATAACACATGAAGGAATGCCTCAAGCACACTTGGATCAGTACATGCTCACCACCTGGCAAAATCCTCCTCCCCCAACTTACACCCTATACCCCTACATCAACTAGTGAAACCGACACCTCTTGTCCTGCCTTGCATACAAATCCCAGCATCCTTCAAATCTTAAATTTGAAAAAAGCGCAGTAGGAGGGAGAATGAATATAATCCAAAGATGTATTTATTGAAGTAAAATAATTCCACAACCACGCCAGGAAAAAGAAGACATAAACCATAAACGCTTTGTAAAATCAAATGCGCGTTCAAACCTTCCCTATTGCTCCCCTACCAATTATTACAACAGCCTACTATACAGTTACAATGTCCCCCCCTCTACCTACCTACTCCTTCACTATTCTCTTCTACTTTACCACACAGGTATGGAATAACTAAATCTTAACCTGAATACCTGAGTGTATCCTATCCAGAACTGTTAAACTTTAATCTAACTTCGCCTTAAACTGACCTTTGTCAACAATGTCATACCTGACATGCAAACCTGACCTAAGCATGTATAATACTGACATGTTAATGTAAATTAAGCATGAAGAATGTGGTACGTAGCTATGTTAAGTCTGTTACTCTCTATGAATGTGAACACCTCAGTATTACTTGTAATGTGCAGCTGGGGTTTACGGTGGAGCTCCACTCCCTGGGCCACTGCTGAAAATGGACAAACATCCAGTTGGATTATCCCGGTCAACAAATGTAAACTAAATACAGGAAGTAGCATGGGAGTATGTGGGAGCAAGCGGGTTTAAGCCTGTTTGAGCAGAGGTAAGCAATGCCCACACTGGTTAAGCAATGTAGAAGCCATCTCAGTGTAAGATGCCATAACAGGAGGTCAGCAATGCTGAGCCTCATGCAAACCAGTGCATACTCACCTACAATTGCTCTGCATTGCCTTGCCTTAGTCACTCTGTAGCCAACAGCTTTCATTGTGCTCATTAGCAAAATAATATGCACTCCCAGGTTGCAATCCCCCGACCCTGCACACTATAGTCTAAGTGAGTCACCACTAAGTCATGGCAGATACACCTTCAGCTGCTGTTATCACAAACATATCATCCAGCACAGTCATTCAACAGTATAGAAAATGTATGTAAGTATGTATATTAATACCAGCAAATGTGTACATTGCTCAATTATAGTATTTTTTGTAGTCTATGTGTATCAAAGAACAGTGCCTGTCCAATCAAACTGTGAGAACAGTAGTCTTGCATAATACTGAAGAGAATAATGAAAAATGGTGCACGCTGTGTGGGCGTGTGGGTGTGCTTCATGCACAGAATGTCACACCTGGGGCGTTGGTTCTGTGGAACCGGGAGATGAGGCTGGCCAGGTGTGTGAGCAAACCGCTGCTTCTCAAACCACTGGCAGGATGCTACCAGTGGGAGAAACAGTGTAGACCAGCTAAGTCTACTTCTGACACAACAACAGGTCCATCCCTGGCAGGACAAACCAAAAATTGTGAGTCACATCGATGTTTCCACCAGTATCAGAGGAGGATCAAGGGACGACTTGTATGTATGCGGACTAAATGGATGAAGAGACTGCAGAAGCTTGGGTCGAGACACTGGAGGAGTACCAAGACGTGCAGAGAGGGAAATGTGTGGAGGTGTGGTATGGACTGGAGAATGGATGGATGCTGTTTACGTGGAGCTCGGGGGGTGGGCGAAGGAAACATGGGTATTACATTGTGGTAGAAATATGCAAATGAAGCAGAATAGCAATAGTATAGTGGGTAGAGCGTCCGACCAATGAGCAGGCAATCCCAGTTTGAGTCCCACTGTAGCACAGTGTATTTTCCATGGCAAAGCATGTCATAACCAATACTTGTGTTGCAAAACTCACTAAATAGCTTATATATATGAACTGGAGTACCGCAAGAAGTGTACATGTGACGTATCAGTGTCAGATGGAATACGGCAGTAGTAAGCAGGTGTAAGCACAAATAAACAATAGTAAGCATATGTATGCACTAGTAACAGGCTAAAGGCCTTACAAGTCTTTTAAAGTGCCTTAATCACTCTGTATCCAATGGGCCTTTGTCAGCCCAGCAGCAAAATAAACAGCCATGCAGGTCACAAACCTATGACCCTATACAACATAGTCCCAATAGCTGGCCACCAATCTATAACAGAAGTACAGAAGTATGAGGTAGTAGTAAACATGTCCTCACCATAGTATAACCAAGCTGAACCTGTGAAAGACATCAGTATACAGTCATATGTGCCATAACTAACTACAGAACATACATATGTGAACTGGAGTACTGCAGTAAGTTCAGATGTGAGGTGTTACTGTAATTAAGTGTAGACGTTCCCAGAACCCCATACAGTGTATGTATACATGTTTTAAGGATACAAGACACATATATAACAAGTGATGAAGTGGAAATGAATGCCAAAAGGCAAATATCATGCAAATCAAATAATATGCACTGCTAAGCATAGCACAGCACTGGCTCCCAGACTACTGGCAGGATACTACCAGTGGGAGAAACAGTGTCAACCTGCTAAGTCTACTCTTAAACAAATGCATGTCCGTCCCTGGTGGGATGACCCCAAAAATTCTGCTAAAAAGAGTCCTCGGGGTAACATACCATGCCTCACAGGTGAGCAAAGACGGTAATGTATGTTCGCGGACTAAATGTGTGGGAAGCCTGAAGATCCATGGGGTGGGACAACTTAAGTGAAGGGTCCCGAGAAGTGGAGAGTGGGCAATGTGTAGTGGTGTGGTTAGATTTGGCTGGACCCTGTAGGAGGGATGATTGATGTGGAGGAGGAACAGGTTGAGAGGGAATGATGCTTATGACATTATGTACCAAGGCATGCTGGGGTTGGATGAATCCGTTCTAATGGGACTGGCCCATGGATGTCAGCAAGAAAGGAGGAGGGGACACAGGGAAGGTACTGAGACATACCATTTCTCATGGCAAACCACATTATGGGTAATATGTATGTATGTATGTATGTTGCATAACCCACGGAATAACATATATATATATATATATATATATATATATATATATATATATATATATAAACTGGAGTACTGCACGAAATGCACATGTGAGGTGTTAGTATCATAATGCATAAATCAGTAGTAAGGTTAAGCAGCAATAAGCTGTAGTAAGCATATGTCAGCACTAGTAAGTGAGTTTACATTTACAGGCTCAGCAAATCTGACACAAACTATCTGTCGGCATATGTAACCGGAGGTTTGTGTTTGCATGAAGGTAAGCACTGCATACACAAAGTAAGCAATTTTGAGGCTACCCTGGTGTAACTGGATGTTACCTGCAGTTGGCAATGCTTACCGTTGCGCAAACACGCTTACAACTGTTTACAAGTGCCTTAATCAACCAGTATCCCACCGCCCTTGTTCAACCCTGCAACATAATTGACAGCCACTGCAAGGCCCGAACCCAGGACCCTGCATACCACAATCATAGTAAATTAACACTATACCATGCCAGGTATACATAACTCCCAACTATTCCCAGACATATCATGCAGCAGAGTCAATCTGCATAAGGGGAACTGTACTAATATCATAAAACTCAACCTCTTATTGCAAACATTCTGGACACAGTGTGACAAAAGTGGGGTACAAATTGGGATAAATGTGAAATATTTTTCATATACATGTAAAACGTTGCTAGTTAAACAATGATCTGTTGTAATACTCATAATCTGAGCAACATGATGACTGAAACTGTAATGTATCGTCATTCCTGACTGACGACATGCCTGACATCATCCACGTCAATTGGCCAGATGAATGTGGGACAGGCCAATATTGTGAGCCAATCATGCATGGATATATGGACAGTTATAGATCTGTAAATGTAGAGAGATACACAGGTACATATAAATGTATGGCTCACACATACATCATATCACATCAATTTGTGTCTTTCGGGCTTTCCGGAACTCCGGTCCACTAATGATTGGCAGTAGATTTTTACGTGCTGGCTTGCCGGGCCTAACGCACAACCTTCAAGGAAGGAATGCCCCATTTGCGCATGTCGACACACAGAAGATGCTCTAACTGAGAATTGAATGGGCAACGTCTAACTGTGAGGTGACAACGCTACCGCAGCACAACCACCGCAGTCTAAACATTGTTTGTGTCTTTCGGCTTTTCCCGGCTTGGGGTTGCCACAGCGTAACTCTGGTCTGCTAATGATTGGCAGTAGAGTTTTATGTGCTGGCTTGCTGGGCCTAACGTACAACCTTCAATGAAGGAATGCCCATTTACGCATGTTGCCACACAGAAGACGTTCTAACTGAGAATCGAACGGGCAACGTCTAACTGTGAGGCGACAACGCTACTGCAGCACCACCACCGCAGTATGCCCACATATATTTATATATACATATATATATATATATATAGATATATAGATATATATATATATATATATATATATATATATATATATATAGATATATAGATATATATATATATATATATATAGATAGATAGATATGTGAATTGCATCAACAAATAGGAATAGCAACTGAAACCTCCACCACAAAATAACCAACCTTATGCACAGTTAATGGGAGTGGGGGCTCAAATGATGGATACCTGGTGATGACTGCTATGCTCCCCCCCACCACAGCCGTAACAGATATGCTGTGCAATACAGTATCCAGCACATGCAGTTCTTGACCCCAGGACCCTCTGCAACATAGCTACAATGGTCTAACAGTAAGCCAGTACAACTGTATAAAGTCAGGGCAATATCTGAAACATATCATCCAGTCCAGTCATGCAACTGTACAGAGAATGTATACCATCATCTATATGCAACTGTGTGTAAATATATTAATATCTAAACTGATACAACATATCTATCTATACACACACACATATATATATATATATATATATATATATATATAGCTTTCTAACACTATATACATATATATTACTATATATGAACATATATACATGCAAATGCCTACATCGACACATATATGTGTCTACACCTATATGTCTACATATATACAGCAAGTTACATATGTCTATGCAGATATACATCTATGTAGGTGTATATGGACATAGTTATATATATGTCAGCAGATATGTATATATATCGGTATATATGGCCATACATCTGTAGAGAGCAATGGCAGATTAACAAACGCATAAATGTCCACATGCACCATTACTGGGGTTGAGAGGCCCAACACACTATACGTCTTGTACAACTAGGCACCCCCCCCCCCCATGGCCAAACACATTCGCCCTGCAATACACTACCAAGTGTTGCAGATCCCGTAACCAGGATCTGACACGACATGGACACAGGAAGTTAACAGTACTACATCCCACCTATATGATGTCAGGCTGGTATTGGTGACATATAATGCAGTACAGTCTGCCTCCCATAGGTAATGTAAAATGTGGTAGCCATCAACATCCCCAGGAGACAGATGCACAGGCACAGATATGCAGATACATATGTATATATGTACACACATATATATATATATATATACATGTGACTACACATTCACGCAGAGATATATGTACAGTAAGATATACATGTAGAAGGTGCACACAATATGGAACTGCCACTATGCCTACAGTTAACACCTGCACAACTGGACACTGTATGGACCACTCATACAAATGACAATCGTTGCCTGCAACATATACCCACAGAGAGGTCATAGGGAAAACACCCACCCACAGGTTTGCAGAAATGGAATACCTTTCATTGTATCAAACCGAACAAGTCCAGCAAATCCAAGTCCAGGTAAATGTTAGGGGTGGCCCACTTAACTTACTTTTAGAGGAACGTGAATTAGCCTGGCAACTGAGATTGAATGCCTTTTCTAGTCCAGGTTTCAACGAAACATGTAACATCACCTGTTTGCTCAAGTTAACAAGCTTAAACAGATGATGCTTTTTAGCTTTTCGCACTTTTAGAAGTGTATAGAATATTCAGGTTTTGCTATATACTTATATTTTATTGAAAAGTTAAGTGTATACTAATTGCATAAATTTGTTAGTTGTTTCCCTTTAAAAACATGTGTTAATACAGTCCTGGTTGTTGATAGGAAGTTTCAAACATGTGATGCTGTTTAAATTTGTTATTTAAACTTGTCTTGAAGTTTTTTACTTGATCTGATGAAGTTACTGTATCAACAGTGACGAAAAGCGCTTCATTAAATTTCTTGTGCAATATAAACGTTTTCGTGTTTCCTTTTGGGCCATTGGATTTGTTGGACTTATTCGGTTTGTTTCATCTTTGTTTGGAGAATCTACACCAGTTTGTTTTAGTGTACCTTTCATTGTATACTATTACAGTTCTATATGCCATGTCATATAGCTGTTCAGACACTGACATCTATATAACCAGAGGAATGCAACTGTGAAACAGTTATACTAATATAGTAGTTTGGAAAGGTCCACAGCTGTTGCTGTCCAGGCCACGCCCTTCAAATTGTACAGAAGTGAGGACAGACTGGGCCACAGGATACCAAATGATCAACAGTATGTAATGCAGGTGTATAGTTCAGCAGCCTCTATCGACACTCTGTACAACAGCAGTGGGTGGTAAAGACATCATGTGACCAAATTGGTTGTAACTGTGATATAACAAGGCATAACTGACACCATCACATGCACACTGACAAACAGAACAGTCTGCCTGGCAGGAGGCAGTAGGCTTGCAGTAACTGAATATATGTAAGTAATGTAAATATAGGTGAAGTATATGGCACTTTACATCCAGATACCCTAAGGCAGCTCACCCCTGATACCCCAACATATTTTATTTAACAGCTTAGGTTATTTA
Source organism: Protopterus annectens (assembly GCF_019279795.1). Taxonomy (NCBI): domain Eukaryota; kingdom Metazoa; phylum Chordata; order Ceratodontiformes; family Protopteridae; genus Protopterus; species Protopterus annectens. Next base: position 995,905,427 of record NC_056747.1, read on the forward strand.
TGGTGCTCCCCCCAGACTCAATAATACAGGGCCGTATACCACTGTTACATACACTGGCCTCTGGAGTGCAGAAGAGCACATATGTATTGTGTAGGTGATGCCCACACATATATGGCCCCAGCCCCAACATATGTGTGGGGGATGCAACAGAAGTGGACTGATGGCAGCAATGGCAGTGTGATATACTCTCAGCCCACTATGGAACATCTCCCCAGAGCATGTCATATGTGCAAAGCTTGATATGTAGGTCATGTACTGATAGCACTCAGCACACACACTGCCAGTGGAATATCTGACACAGGACCTGTGTGGTGGACAGACAACACATGATAGGCCCACCTCTGGCTACCAAGAGGATAAGCTCACAGTTGAGAGCTATGCAGTCTGTATTCCAAAGTAAAGTAGTATGTACACATATACAAAGCATAACACAACTCTACCCACACTCTGTCTGTAGTTCCTGAACATCTTACAAATATGTAGCTGCCCTGAGTGTGCCCTTTTCTCCTGTAAGAGGTATTGCTACCTGCTGTCTGTAACAATGAAGACCACACACAGGAAGGACTGTACAGACATCCACAGAATGTCCAGGTTATGTCAACAAATATAACCCCTACTGTACATAACATGTGAAGCAGCCTGATATCTCACTGGCTTGTTAGCAGATATGTTGACACTAATTATGGTGTACAGCATATACGCACCAATTCATGCACGTCATATGTACACAGGTTGGCAGAGTTGTTGCTGGCAACACATACACAGGGCCAATAATGACATGTTGCTGTTTTAACCTCATACATTTACTGTTGTAACATGGTTTGTTGCAACATATGTCCTATGAGGGATAAGATGCCAGTAACTGTCACGGCTTTTATCATCTACAGTCTGCAATCCTCACACTACTGTCTGCAGTCCACAGATAGATGCTCCATTGGTAACACATGTAACCAAAGGCACAACACACTGCCCTGTCTGCAGATGACTCTGCAGATGGGGATTCCACATAAACATGGAACTGACATGGCAGGCATGGAGACATGTAGAAAAGAAATATCCACACACACACACACACACACACACACACACACACACACACACACACACACACACACACACACACACACTGTTAAACCAACAGTACTCCGCATGCAGTATAGCAGCATTTACAGTCTGTAGGCAGGTCAGGCACATTCCCCCTCCTGTGTGTTGCCCTGTTTCCACAGTGTATGTTGTTAGAGGTAGATTCCAAATCCATCTCAGATACTGTTTGCCAACCAACAGATCTAGTTCCTGCTCAAAGTGAATGACAAGGGCCAACACCCACATGATGTTCCTAGATATTGGAGTGTGCTTCGATGCAATTGGCTATGGGAATGTTACCACAGCTGTTCTACATGCAATCAGCTAGGGATGGGCTGCAATTCGTGCAGAGGCCATCAGCTGATCATGAGCATCACTTAAAATACACATGTTGCTGCCTAAGCATGTTTAGGGATCGAACCCTACCACAGTTCTAAACCACAATCTAGCAGTACACAGTTACAGGATGTGCTACGGAGGGGTACTGGACTACAACTTTCCCAGAGGTGTATTTCTAGGTGGTTGACATCAGCAGCCTTGCCAAAGTTGAGTATATGAATTGTAAAAAGTGTGGGTACACTAAAAAGCATTGCTGTCTGCACAGCCAGACACACATACACACTCACAGTGGCCATGTCTGGGGTTAGAACACTTAACTAGCTACTTTATTACACTACAACAGTATGCAGTTACAGGATGTGCTGCAGAGATTACTGGGCTACATCCTTCTGCGAGGTGTATTTCTAGGTAGGTAACATCAGCAGCCTTGCCAACGTCAAGTATATGAATTGTAAGAAGTGTGAGTACCCTAAAAAGCATTGCTCTCTACACAGTCAGAGACAGACAGACATGCACAATAACTTGCCAAGTCTGAAGTTAGAACATCTCCCTAGCTACTTTATCACACTACAGCAGTATACAGTTACAGGATGTGCTATGGAGATTACTGAGATATAACCTTCCCAGAGGTGTATTTCTAGGTGGGTGACATCAGCAGCCTTGCCAAAGTTGAGTATATGAATTGTAAGGAGTGTGAGTACCGTAAAAAGCATTGTTCTCTACACAGTCAGACACGCATACTAACACACACACACACACACACACACACACACACACACACACACACACACTTGTCAAGTCTGGGGTTAGAACACCTACCTAGGTGCTTCATCACACTACAGCAGTCACAGTTACAGGAAGCGCTACAGAGATTACTGGGCTATAACCTTCCCAGAGGTGTATTTCTATGTGGATGACATCAGCAGCCTTGCCAAAGTCGAATATATGAATTGTAAGGAGTGTGAGTACCCAAAAAAGCATTGCTGTCTACACAGTCAGAGACAGACAGACATGCCCACAAACACACACACACTCACAGTTGCCAAGTCTGAGGTTAGACCTTCTGTCTAACCAGTTTATCACACTACAGCAGTGCACAGTTATGGGATGCGCCATGGAGATTACTGGGCGACAATTCTCCCAAAGGTGTATTTCACATTGGATTACCTCAGCAGGCTTTTCATAGTAGGGCTATGGGGAGGGTGTTGTGTGCATGGGCCATAACCCATTCATGTACGGGTTGACACACCACATGTGGGCACACACGGGGTCATATGTCACAGATACGTATATACAGCTGCTAGATGACTACATCCTTGTACAGTCATGTTGCACAGCTGGCACATGCACCACATAGTCTGTAATGATGACAGATACTGGTGGCTAGTATCTGCAGTGAGTGACATGTGCACTTCATGTGTTTGGAGCCCTTTGGCTGTCTGCTGGGTGGGACAGACCTGGATGGCTCCTTGTCACAGTCACATCTTCCACACATCTATGTACGTCTACCTTTTGCTTATTATAGTGTGTCGCCCTGACATATATGTCTGTATTCCTATCCACTGTGTGTGCAAGGCATGAGTAGTGCATACTGACGAGTGTCTGCACTAACATCTGCAACTGCCAGATATGTCTGGTCTACTGGTGTTCGCAATCATGGCCTTCATGTGTTTAAGTGTGTGAGCATGCTAGTATGACCTTCCAGTATGTTGTTCACTGACATTGCTTTCATTTCTCAAAGTGAGTGAGCATGCCCAGTATGGCCATCTGTAGTGGATCATGTCCAGGTAGTTTGTGCTGCAGTGCTGACCTTTGTGTTGTACACTGACAGGTAGCATGCTGTTTTCTGCGGGGTATCAATTGATCAGTTGGCTTTGATTGTTACTACATTTCTGCATAGCAGGGGGGGCAACTCCTGACTGTTTCTACATTTATACACAGGAGTGGGGGGGGCACACCTGACTGTTATTATATTACTATGTAGGATGGGGGGGGTGAACCTGACTATTTCTACATTTCTACACAGGGTTAGGGGGGCACACCTGACTGTTATTACATTGCTATGTAGGATGGGGGGGCACAAGTGACACTTGTACACATTTGCTATGACTGTACTGGTATGTCATGTACTCCATTTTATTCTGTATTGCTAACTATCATGCTGACTAGAGGCACACCAGTGTACTACAGATTGTGGTTTTGGTTAGCCTAAATATTATTGTCTGACTTCCTACTCTTCAGAACTAACATCCCACTGCCTGCCCTGCTGTAGTCTGTCTGTGGAGGCCTGGGGGTGAGGTTAACCATAGCCATCATTCTGGGGCCATGGCACAGGCCCTGTTTGGGTTTGTTTACACCAGTCCTGCTGGCTGCGACTGTTGTTGGGTATGTGAACTGTCCTGACTGGCATGTGTGGGTCATATGGACACACATGTCGCTCAGCACATTTCCTGCAGTGGGTTTTATCACCCTGTGTAGTACTGGCTACTGTGGTAACTCCAGTATGTGTTACACATGTCAGGGTGCAACTATGAGTGTCTACTGTCTGCTGCCATAACATTCAGCCACCCAATTCCCTTGCATGCTCACATCTATACCATAGCTACAGGCGACAGTGCATTCTACTCCATTTAGTAATTGGTAGGTTGCTTGACTTACCTTGTCGGTGTGCTAGAGTTGCAGATGGTGCTGGATGGCTGCCTATGTTTGATGCACATAGTACACTCCCTATACATGGTTGAGCACAGGTGGTGTCATGTTTGGCATCTCTTTTACTATATGTGCGAGTCAGAGACAGGTGTCATTCCCTGGGACCCTACTGTGTCAGTGCATTTGCTATGTGTTGCTTCTTTGCCAAGGCCAGGGCATACTGGCAATGCCTCCTTCTGTCTACTGGGGAAGGCTCAGGTTCTTCCACCTCCAGGTCTCTCTGTGCCTGTGCAGGCCTTGGCATTGGTGGGCGGCTTTGTGGCTTTGCCCCATGCTGTTCCTGCTGCTGTTCTCCTTGATTACCTTCCTACTGCTGTTTTCCCTTCCCATTGCCCTTCTTTTTAAGCCCAGGGGCACACCACACAAACAGAGTACTCAAATGTGCACACTGCTGCTATTTCCTGGTTTGACTTCTTTTTTCTTCCTGTAAATCCCGATGGGTGGCACGCTCAACCGCTTACACTTTGTAAAGAGTGCTAGGCAGTTTTAGATACACCCCCTAGCTTAGCTGCACTAAGCTAGGAGCATTCCCAAGCCACAGGGCTCCTATCCGCTTACAGTATGCCTGACACACCCACCCCATGATGTCACCTACCTCCTAGTCTTGCACTCAGCTATTTATACTCTTACACTGTTAGGACCTGCCTCACATGCTGGGGAAAAATGGGATTCACTATCCTTCCCCCTCATTTGCATGGGATTGCCTGCTAATGCATAGTTACATGTGTCACACTGAGCCTCCCTCCTTAGCAACTACTATTCACTGATCAGGTTGTCTTTTGCCTGCCATTGCCTTGCATGGCGGAATACTGATTTTAGTTAGAAAGCTTGGTTTAGGTTTATTTTCTTATTTTCCCACCGATCCCGTTTTTGCACCAGTGCCCTATGCTTAAACAGCCGAGATCGCTGAAAATAAAATAAAAATTGTGTTTTTTACTTTTTGTATTGTTTGCAATGCCAATGGCCTTATACTTGGCAATTGGCATGCTTCCTCAATGATATGCAACATTTATTTGGAGCTGTCATGCCTCCATTTTGGATTTTGCAGAACCGTACTTGGTTACTAACCGAGTACATTTCTGCAGATTATGCTAGTCCTGCATGGCCTGATTCCAGCCTCCTGGACAGCAGATTAACTCATTTGCATGGTTTTCACCTGCAAATTGGGTAATTTGCATACAGGGCCAGGGAACATGCAGGATTAGTGCAAGAGCGTTCATGCACGTCAAACGTGGATCACTCTGCCACCATATTGCCAACATTACCTTTACACTGATCATGCATGCCGTTCTGGGCTTGCTGAATCTGGGGGATTATTTATACATGATAGGTATTAACCTAAAATTGATGAATAAGTGAAAATTCCAAAAAAAAAATTACATGTTGTAACTATTATGTATATGATCTAGCCCCTGAGAATTGCAGTTGGAATAATTATAAGCCTCTATCCATTTCTTCCTAGCTGTTATAAACACTTTCTGTTGTTGAAGAATATATTTACATTGTGGGCATGGCCCACATTTATATGTTCCCTTAGATTTATTGGAAAATATGGAAGGGGAGTTGTTACCTTCTAATAAGTTCTTTATATTGAACCCCTTTCGAAAAACTGTTTTAATGGTCTTCCCTTTTAAATTTGGTAAATCCGTATATTCATTAAATTTAGCCCATTCACTTTCAACTATATTTCTTATAGTGTAGGCATTGGCACTAAAATTGGTAATGAACATATTATTATATGTAAAACCTGCTTCACCTTGCTCCGGACCTGTTGGTACTGTAGTTTGTATTAGTCCAGTCCCTAAAACAGGTTTAAATTTCCCTTGTCTATTGTCACATACCTCCCTTTGTATATCCATTATTAATTCCAGAGGGTATTCCCTCTGCAGGAACATTTCCCTGAGTTTGTCACACTCTTCCAGAAAATCTACTTCCCAAGAAGTCATGTGACAAGCTCGAACATACTGTCCCTTGACTATGCTCCTTTTTTGATATAATGGATGTGAACTACTAAATCTAATGTAAGTATTTGAGAAGGTGGGTTTCCTGTATATACTGGATTTAAACCCATTCTCTGTCACATGTAGAGAAACATCTAAATAATTAACAGAATCCATGGTCACTTGATAGGTGAACCTTAAAAAAGTAGTACTCTGTTTAATATAATTAATAAATCCCTGGAGGATTTCATTTGTACCATTCCAGAAAATACATATGTCATCTAAGAATCGGGTGTAAAAATTCAAAAACTCAACATATTTACTATTATGGATAAATTTCTTTTCCCATACAGACAGAACCATGTCAGCATAAGTGGGAGTACAATGGGCTCCCATAGCCACCCGAGATTCCTGTTTGTAAAATTCCCCTTGAAAATACAAAAAAAAAATTTTCAATACCAATTCGGCTAATTCTAAAATAATAAAAATATAATTTTCACTAGCCTTAGAAGTACCCCTCAGGGCCTCTTCTATCCAAGCCAACCCTACCTCATGGGGTATTTATATATTTTGTTCCTTATATAATAACAGGTCCTTCCTATCCTGGCTGGAAGCCCAGTAACTGGCAGAAATTGTATTGCCATGTTTATAACCCCTGTTTTGCAATCTTTGTATGAGATCACTCCTATATTGTTCATATGTTTCCATATTTGAGCAAACACGTTTGACCCAAAGAAATTGTGATTTGGGAATATTGGATGCATGTAGTAATGAATTATATTGTGGGCACTTGTGAAAAATTTCACTGTCAAGGGTGTTATCTTCCTTCCTTGAAATAAGAACATCCAGAAAAGTGATCTGGTCTGTATGGTAATGGATAGTAAATTGGATTCCCCACTTATTCCCATTTAAATATTCTACAAATTCCAAAAGGTATGTGCTGTCCACTCACCAAACCAACCAACAGTCATCTAGGTAGTGCCTCCAAATATCAATTTCTTCCAGGTACAAATTATGTGCAGGGTCATAAATAAGATGGTCCTCCACATAGGCCATAGATAAGTCAGCGTAAATGGGGGCAAAGGATGTTCCCATTGCTGTACCTGTATTTGCTAATAACACTGATCCTGAAAAATAGAACATTTTTAGTTAGAACATGCTCTGCTAAACAAACCAGAACCCAGATAGACAGGTTTAGTTGGATTCTGTGGGGTTTAAGAGTATTTACCCTGCCCTTTTGGTGTTTATGGTTAAATAAATATTGCATTATTTAAACCACATTTGGTGCTGGCCCCTATTTTTTTGCATTTACATGAGTAATTTTCCCAGTTAATGGAGGGGTACTTAAAGTCTCCCAGTATAAGGGTACTGGGTTGTACCCTAATATTTTCCAGTGTGTTTAGGAATGTGGAGTGGGAGTCTTGGGACATGGTGGGGGATTTATAGCAGGCTACAACCTGGATTGCAGTTTTACCCAGTGTTAGTTGTACCTGAAGTATTTCTGATGTGCTATGTTGGGCTACTAGTTTGGAGGTGTGCATAATATCCTTTATAAATATTGAGACACCACCGCCTTTAGTGCTTCGGTCCAGGTTTAGGTGTGGTATGAATTATAGCTTGGTAGTGCTGGGGTGCTCTCCAGAGCCTTGAACTAGGTCTCGGTCACTGCGCAGATGTTGATGTTCTCCATTTTAAGGAGTGATTCGAGTGAGTGCATTTTGAGATTTAGACTTCTAGCATTGAATAGCATTACCCTCAAATTTTGTTTGCTTGCAGCTGTTATGGTGGTAACTTTGTCTTGAGGTCATTGTCTATAAAAGGCATCATGGGGTGCAAGAGCCTTGATCAGCATCCGGAATCCCTGCAGTGACAGATGCAGGCCATCTCTGGTGAAGCATCGAGGTCTGTCAATCATGTCATCCCAGGCAGACAGATACTGGGTCCTCTTAGAATGACACCAGAAGCTTAGCCAATTGTTGAAGTCAACCATTTTCTGGTTGTACTGTGGTATCATTCTGGGTGATGATAGGATGCTACTCAGAGCTAGGCTCATTTCTGCCTGGTCTACAAGATCCTAGAGCTCCTCTATGTCTCTTTTCATGTAGTCCAGGGAGGTATGTCTCAGGTCATTCACACCAACATGGACAATGACAGAGTCATATTTGTACCTGTTGTGGAGTGACCTAAGTGTATGCATTATGTGGTGGATCCTGGCACCTGACAGGCAGCTGACGTGAGCTTTCTCCTTATTCAACCTAGTGAGTGGGACATCAGTGTGCCTTAGTATTGAGTCACCTATGAATAGTGTATTGGGTAAGTTGTTTTGCCTTATGGGCTTTGGTTCAGTGGCACACTGTTTATGTGAGCTATGTGTCTCATGGTTTGTGCTGGGATGTGGTGGTTGTTTGTGTTTCTCCTTCAGAAGTCTCTGTTGTTTTAGCAGATTTTTATTGAGGGCCTGCACAAAAGTAGGTGTATGTTTTGTGTTAATATGTGAGGATTGTGGTGGTGTATGTTCTTGGGGGCTATGTGTTGAATGTGGTGTGGTGCAGGTGTTAACCTTCTCCTCTTGATTGGCTAATCCAGTCTTGGCTGGAGAGGGCTTGGCTTCCAATTTGGCTATATATGTGCATCCCTTACAAGTCATAGTGTTGGGAGGTAAGAGGAGAAGGTTGTCTGTGTACATGAGGCAGTTGCTACATTGCCTCAGGTTGCCCAAGTTCACCAGGTTGAGAGGAGAAAGCACAGGGGACTGACCTTTAGACATGCCTGGATATGAGCTCAATATATTAATACTGTACTGAAGCCTTTTACAGGAAAAATGTCACTCAAAGTGTCTGAGCATGTACAGAGCACTGCCAAACACTTGAGGGGAAAATAATACGTAGACCCTGAAAATGTAAAGATGAAGTATTTAGACAGATATTCTAAAGTAAGGTAGAAATCAAGCAGTACTTACTGAAAATAAAGAATTAGCTTGTTGAGAATGATAAGGAAAGGGGAGTCACATGAATGGCTACTGCCTGGCTACTACAAATGCTGGTCTCAGCACAGCATCTGTCTGTTGGGATACAGTACTCCTTTGCTTCTTCTCTCACAAGAAGCAAAATGTTAGCACCAATCCCAAGAAGAGAAGCGGGCCACAGCCTGTTTGGTGATCGACGGTCTTGTTCCAAATGCTGTAAGGGTCTGCAGGCTTGTAGCCTTTTTCTGTTAGATGCCTCGAATAGCAACAAGACCAGCCAGGTATGTTAAGCAAAGACACTCACTTTCCAACTGGAAAGAGTCAGGAATCAATGCACTCTGCTCCTACTCTCACCAGTACCAGAATATAAGCACAGATTCCAAGCTGTCACCTATAAAGCAGTTGAACCTAGTATAAGATCTATAGAATAAAATCTAAATGACATACTTGTTGATCAAGTTCTTTTGTGTCAGCAGCTCATTTCTTGAAAATAGGCAGATATCATCAACTGTAGAAAGAAGAAATTAATTTAAGGTCAATTGCTAAAAGCAGACATATTCGAAGATTCACTGATGTAATAATGCTGTTACACATTTACTTCATTAAGTAAAGAAACTGACCCAGAACAAACAAACTATACTAATATACCACTGGGAGAAAAATACTGAAATGGAATGGACCTCAGAGGCAAAAACAAAAGAAAAAACACAGCCTACAAAGCCAGGTTAGCTCATTCACAGCTGGTACACAGAACAGTGAAATGTATTTGAAGGTTAGTGCAGAAGAAAAAATGCGTCCATAAGAAAAATAAGACACAGTCCCATCTAACCACACTGGCACAATTTTACTGAATTCCTGGGTAGATGGCTTTATATAGAGAATATATTTTAGGCCAACAAACATTCTTATGTGCAGGCATTTACCTCCCCAAAAAATGATCCAATGGATTCAATAAATTCAAGTAGGCTTAGTGCGAAGCCTACCAAAGCTTACATGCTTGTGCGATGAGCAGCAGTGCTAATTGCATATGCATGCCACACATCATACATACACAAATACAAGTGAGGCCAGGAAACCATGTAAAACACCACAAACACATTCAGACATGCAGACATGTTTACCTATGAGCAAACTAACTCTGCGTACTTGTGAAGATTATGTACACAGCCACAGTGACTAACAGGGTTTAATTAAGGCAATGAATGCATTACTAACACGTAATAGGAAAGTGCACTCATTGTATAGTACAGTAAAAACATATTTTTTTCCATGCTGAAATAAAGGTTTGGTGATGATCATTAAGGGTATATGGACTGCATTATAAAGACAGTAGTCTGGGGAAGTGTGTGTATTAAAAAGGGCCACAGACAGGAATGAAGAATGGGTAAGAGGACAAGTGAAACATGGGAATGTACACCAGATAAAGACATATCAATGTACATACACCCCAATGACAAGACAGCTGTAGCATGAACAGTAGTCCCAAATGTACATAATATAGTATGTACTGCTGATTACACCTCCTGTGTGGGTATATTCATATCATCACACACTTAATTGTGCATTATGTGACTCTCAGAGAAGGTCACATATCAGTGGAGATGATTGTTTGCGATATAAGCAACCTGACATGGTTGATGGGGAGGACATTTAGCAAGGATGGTATACACAACAGGGGATATGTGAATATTGTGAAAATGTGCCAAAACAGCTGCTTGAATATGAATGTAATGTCAACATAGGTCTCAACAAATTGTGACATATAGCAAAAGATTCATGAACAACATTAGACAGAAGCATGCACAATTATGGACAATATTAGGACAATACCACCAGTAATCATTGTTATTGACATAAAATATGTGATTGTGAGTTAGTAAAATGTTCTGCATGAACATACTTGTGCCACTGTAATGATTTGTCAGCAATCTATAAGGGAAATCAAGCACACCTTCCTCAAAAATGATCACTTTTGGCAGGTGTTTATAGGGACAATGTTACACCGGTATTTTAAATTAGGAGCAACCCTGGCTAGTTGAAATGTTTGCATGACACATATATGTCACAATCCACACTTACAAGAATGAAACCCATTCCATCAATGTTGTCAATAAGCTATGTATTTAATGGGTGCATCTCAGGAAGGCATATCACACATGCATCTTGTAAAACACCTTGAAGGGAAGGCTGCACTGACAACTCCTAATGGTTATGTATCACAAATAATACTTATGTATGAGTAAAAAGATGTGTGGAAGCACACTGTGACAAATGTGATACACTTGACTAAACTTTCCCTGGAAGATGAGTGGTGAGGTACATGCAAAAATGTGCACTGTACGCAATTATTGGTTTTACGAGGACTGAGAACAATGGGACTATAATATCCTTTAATGTCGATAGCCTGGCCATACTCAGGGTATGTGCTACATACAAGGGATTTGTCACCACTGTGTCACATGCTGGTGGTAGTTCTGCTTGCTATCTACCTGAGTACCCAGGCTATATAACACTTGGTCTTTTCATAAGGGTGTGCTGTCTATACTGTAATTAGCTTTTGTATTTGCTTTCAAAATGAAATAATCATGATTTCTGTTCATATAGTGTGTCTCCATTGCTCTGGCAAAAATCATTTTTGTGTATTAATACTTTCTGCAGTTTATCAATCAAGTTCTTGGATTTAATAGTTGTCTGCATATTGCAATTATCCACATAGCTTGTTAGACAAATGATGTCTAAGTTTGTCTTGACTTCTGGGATTTAAAATACTGAACAGGAAAGGGCCTAGTACAGAACCCTGAGGTATAGACCTAGTCACTGAACTCTTCCTACAGATGATTTCACACAGTTCAACATTATATGTCCAGTGTCTGATCTATTTCTCTAACCATATGGTGAATTAGGTGTTTATGCCGACTTGAGGCAGATTTTTGTGAAATGCCTTGGCCAAGTCAAGTAATGCGGGATGACACTCTTTTCTTACATTTATGGCATTGCTGACCAAATGTAAAGCATTTTTCTCTTTTAGACTCATGGTTGGCACCACAATTGCGACAGTTAACAATAAAGCTTGACCTGGGTTTTGCTGATTCACCCTTGTACGGCACTGAGCATGCTCCTTTAACTGAACTAGTCTTAGAACTTTGTAGAAGGTTGCAGGACCTCCTAGGAAAACTTGCAGGGGCAGCAGCTGCCACGTGCTTAGGCTTGTTTCTCCCTGCCATATGTTGCATACTTTCTACATTTGCTCTGGAGCCTGCTGAAACTATGTTCTTATCACTTGCAAGCATATTTATTTGCCTTTCTGTAACTTCATGAATTTGACAAATCTCAATAGCTTTACTCAGCATTAAATCACTATCACAAAGCCAAATCTTTCTCACGGCAGCATTATTAATACCACACATGAGCCTGCCATCATCTTTTAAGTCACCAAACTTACAAGTTTTAGCTTTATTTCTCAGGTCAGTAATATAAGTTGCAAACGTTTCTCCTTGCTTTTGATCTATCATGCAAAACATATGTCTGTGTAATGTCACATTGGTCTGGGGGTTACACATCTCTCTAAATTTGCACTTCAAACACTGGGGGTCTTCCCTTGATTCAGCCTGCACAACAATATGACTATTTGTCCCTTCACCTTCATATATTACTGCTGCATATACAAATGAACAGTCTCTTTCAATGGCCTCAGACCCTGCTGGGTTTAGAAAGATGAATGTCCTGATGCATGCATCTTTGTCAGAATAACCTGCTTGTAAGAATATATCATACTCTTGCTCAAATATTCTCTGGTTTTCTGCAATATTCTGATCAAATACAAGTGGTAGCGGTTGTGAAAGCTATCTGCCATACTAATACATCTCAGTGAAGACTTTTGCCAGTATGGACAAACACACACACACATGTGCATATGCCTGAAATTTATGCCAGTACTTGTAACTACGCCCTATAGCACAACAAGCCTCTATATAACTGAATTTTTGAAATACATTTTCCAGGCATTGTAATACTCTTGAAATCATCTCTTATCAGTGTAAGAAACATTTCAAATAACTGCACTGTGTGAATAAACTGGGCAGAAGAAGCTCAGAGTAAGAAAGATTTTGAAATAATTGCACTTTGTAAATAAACAGTACACAGCACACTGAAATTTGTCCAAAATGGTGGTACTTTGCTAAACACCTCTGTATAGTGCAAGAAACACTCTGTAATGGCAGCATTCTGTGAACAGACACACCTAGCACAAGAACTTTTCAAAATGATTATATTTGACGGCACTTTAAGAAATAGTAGCACCTTACACACAACAAACTATTTGGAATAAATGCACAGTAATAAACACACACTGCAAGCACTTTTGCATACTATGAGATACTTCAAATACCTCTAGTTATACTATTCAGAGCTCCAATCAATACAAAGTAGTGGTTTATGCCAAAACACAGTAACCTGCCAAAAAAAAAAAAATGCAGTTGCATTGCTTTATTTATACTCAATCTGCCCGTTTTGCCCTTTGTTATATTCATTTTGTTCATTTAATCTCTTTTCATATCCATTATGTTTCTTTCTGCTCATTTTAACTATACATATGCTCGTTTTGCAATTCTAAGATAAATCTGAACCCTTGATGTGCTTTTCTGATGCTTGTTTTATCAAATCTCTTAATTTTGAACATTTTGCTTAATTAATGAACTTTTTATGCTTTTCATTTGCTTAATAAACATTTTTGTGCTATTTGTTTACTTAGTAATGTGTTTTGTGCCCTTGTAATGCTCTGTTTTATCTTGTTTTATAAAATAAATTGTTTGTACATGTTTTCATTTCCTTTAGTTCATTTTTGGCCCTTTTTTGTTCTCAGTTCAGTTAGTTTTCCTTCACTGTTAACTCTGCACCTCGTGGCTCTGAAAAGCAGTCTCTGGAATCCCAGTTCTGCCACCATGTCACTTGTCTAGTCAGGATGAAGTAGATGAACATTGTGGGTTCAGTTCAAGCAGCTTTATTATATATAAACACAAACATGTATACAAACTAATTGTCTCATGCATAGATGTTCACACTCTGGCTGTACTCACAAAATGGTACTGGAGATAACACATACTTGCTATTTATATTGCACGTTCAGGTGTTAGAAATGCTTCTTAAAGGTAAAACACACCTGTTATTCGACAAGAGGATACTGGAAGATAAGAGGTTAATCTCAAACACTGAAAATAGTTTGAAATTAAATTACATGATTTAGACCATAAAGATTGTATCTTACAGTTCTCAGTGCAGCCAGCAGACAAAAAGTCTGTTCTAGGAAGCCTCCTGCATTGTCATTGGGATGATCTAATTGCTACTTTGGAAGGGTGGAAGTTTGAAATTGTTTTATGACTTTCAAGAGCTGCAGCAGATCTTAGCAAGGTTCTCTGTGTGTGTATTATTGACACATATGTGCAAAATCCTGACAGCTTCTAGCCCAGGGGGAAGCATGGGAACTAGAAGTCAGATGACCAAATGTATGTGATGCCATTCTCTAATCTGTTACTAAAAATAATGTACAGTATAATACTAGGTGAGACTGAAGTCTCATGGCACTCTGTTTTTGTAAGGTGACAAAGAAGGATCTTTCACCTACTTCATCTTGCTTTGCTCTAGTAAGTAACCAAGGAATAATAATTCTTTAGATCAGTCAGGAAAATATAGTGAGATTAGTTAAGGACAACTTTTCTGTACCTGTGTGAATCTATTTATGTGTGTTATTTTAATATTTCCTGTAGTTGAAACTCTGGTGTTTATTGTAAATAGATATTTAGCATTTTCATGTTCTTTTATTATTTATTATTAAATATATTTAAACTTTTCATTGTGGCTGATCTTTTAGAGAATATTTTAATTTCTGTGAGTACTTATATATATTTAGTGACAGCTCTGGCCACTCCTAAAAGCCTTACTGCATTGGCCAAACACTATAATTTGTATTAGTATTAATTTCTCTCAGTATAATTGGGTACCCTTGTAAGAGTATTAGAGTAGCTGGCTATGGGGTTTCTAGTGGCAGTGTAACTACCTTGTAGTCTGTGAAGAAGGGAACATAACTAGTAAATTTATGCCAGCTTTTCCCAGTTGTGTGTGTGTATGTGTGTGTGTGTGTGTGTGTGTGTGTGTGTGTGTGTGTGTGTGTGTGTGTGTGTGTGTGTTTGTGTGTGTGAAAATGAAATCTCAAATCTGTGTCAGCTGCTTAGAGCAGGTACACTGAGCTCTGGTTTCACAGAGAGGGTTCTGGAAGACTTGGTTAGGAAACTCAGCTGAGGACTCAACCCTACAGCAGTGCCAGTGGGGAGTCTTATTGAGAATATGGAGAGAGAGAGAGAGAGAGAGAGAAAGAGAGAAACCCGCCCCCAGACTGAGTGTTTTCCCTGTGTGCTCTTAAGGGAAATTGTGCTTGATGCAGAGAGCTGCATATGTGTATGCATTTTTGTTACAAGTGAACATCCCTCTCCAGTGTCAGTGGTAAGGATTCAGGATCATTGATTACTGGTCCAGAGAGGGGATGTCACAGCCACTGTCTAATGCCCTATCTGACAGGAGACAGGTGACCCCAGGTGCAGATTTTACACACACATATAAGAGTACATAGACAAGCATATTCACTTACCACATCACTACAAGCTATCTGAATGCCAAGTGTGTGTGCATGTGAGTGTGTGTGTGTGTGTGTGTGTGTGTGTGTGTGTGTGTGTGTGTGTGTGTGTGTGTGTGTGTGTGTGTGTGTGCAGTTGTGATGGTGTTAGTGCCCTGTCAGTTGTATGTAATATGAAATTCTAGCTACCCATCCACTGTTGTTGAACCACATCCATCACCTGTAGAGATGGTATTAATAACAATCTCCATCCACAAAGCTTACTAGGCAAGTGGGGAATGGAAGTAGCTTGCCTTGCTTTTCTTCCACATCGCACACACACACACACACGCACACACTCACACACACACACACACACACACACACACACACACACACACACACACACACACACACACACACACACACACACACACACACACACCACTCATGCATACAGACAATTTAGAGTCTTCAGCACACCTAGTAAATAAACATAGGAAAAAAACTTTAGTGACCAGTAAAAACCTCCCCAAATGCAGTGATGCCAGGCAGGATCTTCATAGTCATAGTCATAGGTTAGCACTAGGCTAACTGCCCTTGCGAGCCATTATAAGCCTAGCCAATTATCCTTTGTGAGACTCAAACCTTGCACCTTGTGTTTGTAAGGCAAATGCCTTAACCATTAGGCAATCCTCCCAACCGCAGAGGCTCCTCAGAGGAACCAAGTTGAAGAACCTTGTGTTGCGTGGTGACAATGCTACTATGCTGCTGTGCTGCCAAGGTATTCTTTAACTATGCATATACCTTTGTGTGTAGCTGCTGTATATACTCACAAAGCTCAATATACACTGTAGTCTTGATATGACATGAGGGTCACCTAGCAGTACATCCCTTTTCTGAATATTTAGTAGTGGATACAAACCTGTTAGCATTGAACATATACATGCTGTGCATTTCTGTCACCTTTATGCGACATGGAGAAATATTTAATTAATTTTCGTCATTTCATTTCTGCTTAATTACAGTGCTGATAAATTTAAGCACTTAAAAAAATAATAAATATATAAAAACAAGTAACAAATATATACAAAATGAAAGGCAAATAACATACCAGTGTAGCTTAAGGCAATATGGAGAGTATCAATATCAAAAATTAATTGCAACCCCCACCAAACTTAAATATACCTACTTTAAGGTTCCATAACCATAGGAAAAACATTTTTGATGGATTAGTAGTCATCAAAACTGCCTTTGATATACTGACAGCCTCCCATTAAATGTGATCTCGTAGTAATAAATGAGTTATCTAGCTTGTACAACTCATATGCAGTTTTAATTCACATACATGCATTTCTCTGTAATAACCACATAACTGAGCAAGGCCACCAATAAAATAGCCAAAAAATCAGTAGGCAGGTCGCTGAAATAGCTGGTTGTGCTACACACAAATGGAGGGAAAGACTAAAATGAGTAAACACCAAGTTTTATTAAGAATGTTAAACAATTAAGTGCTTTCGTTCTTTTGCCTTCAGGACTTCATCAGAATAATGTCTAATCTCCAATATCCATCCATCCACCACAGTGTTAAAACTAATTGAATCAATTAACAAGCATCAGTACATACATAAAGTGGCACTACATACAAAACCATCTGTAAAGCATTTATAAAGCATTGTATTAAAATGATTATAGCATTAAAAGATAATAATATTAAAAAAGGAAGTCAGCATCTTCTCTGTCTCTTAATAAAGACTGTCATAGAACCTTCACCCCAGTGTAATGTCTTCCTGTTAAGGTCCATAGCTCAGTCTTATTTGAACTAACTACTGAACATTTCACCACCAAAGGAGCAAAAGTCTAAAAAACATTTCCAAAGCAAACTACTGCCTACTAAGTGATAGTATAAAAAGTATTATACCCCCCACAATCACAGACAACAATGATTCCTATGTAGAGGTGTGCACAGATGCCCTATATAAACACTTAAGTAACTGTATAGACCTGACTGTGCATGACTCAGATTAAAACTATGTCCTCCAAAAAAAAACAAGCCACCCTGGTGGACCTCAAGCAAAAACAGATTATAAAACAAAAAGAAGAAACCTATGTCTGAGAACAAGAGGGAACTGATTCAGCAGTAGAAGAATTCCCTCCACAGCTTGAACAAGCATATCAGAAATCTTGTATAGTCCTCTAAAGCTAAATATGAAGGTAAAATAGCATCCCTAGCAAAGGATAATCATAAATTATTATTTAACTACATCCAAAATCTAAACGAGAATGCCCAGCTATGTGCCAAACTGGTAGTCGATGGTACCACTCATACTATACCAAAGGAAATTGGCAACCAGCAAGCTGACAGATTTGGCACAGACTTCACTCCTATGTCCCCACCAACCATACCTCAAAGCATACCTGACACCAGTCCTCTGCCTAATATCTCTACAGATCAGGTCATATCTGCACTTTCCAAGGCCAAAAACATGGCCTCAATAGGACCATATAACATCCAGGTTGCTTATTAAGCAATCTAAAACAGCACCTAGTGAACTCACTTGGTATTTTCTTTAACCATAGCCCGAGAACTGGCTTTGTTCCAACACAGTGGAGAACAGCACAAGTAATCCTCTGGCACAAAGGGGGGGCCATCAACTGACCCTGGGAACTATAGACCAATATGTCCAACCTGTTTTATCTGCAAGGCGATGGAAAGAATCATCATGAACCTTATCAACAAAAAGATAGGCACCCTTCACACTTTAGACCCAACCGAGTTTGGCTTCATTAAGGATAGATCATGTTTATTAAACCTTGTAGACTTCTTTGAGAAAGTCACCAAAGCCATCCATGGAGGTAAGATAGTGCATTCTGCCTATCTTGACCTAGCCAAGTCTTTTGACACAAGCCCCCATTCAGGTATTATTGAGATGGGCAGAAAATTGGCTCAATGACAGAACACGTACTGTCAGTGTTGGTGACTCCACCTCTACCAGTAGACTTGTCACCAGTGGCGTACAACAAGGTTCTGTGCTTGGCCTTTTACTGTTTTGAATCTATTTCTTGGCAGTCCATGCTAAAGTAGACAGCCTTTGGCTTACCAAGTTCACTGATGATTGCAAATTGGGTGCAATCATTGAATCCTCCAGTGGTGTTAACAAATTACAGAAAGGGCTAACACAAACAAATGACTGGTGCCAAACCCAATGCCTAAAACTAAATGCAAAAAAGTGCATTATTATCCCCTTTGGCAAAGCTGAATTCCCTGCTAATTACAATATTGACAGCATACCCCCTAAGTTCAAGCCCAGTGGCATAAGATCTGTGAACACAGGTAGATGGCAGTCAGAACTTCGACCACCAAGTTTCCACAGTGGTAAGGAAAGCCTTCCACATTGCACATCTCATAAGTAAGGGCATTGCATCCGGGTCTATGGATGTTATAACTACACTGTACTTGACCCTCATCAGACCATTACTACAGTACAATGCTCCCTTCTGCATGTACCTCACCAGACAGGGTCTATAGTACAAGATCGAATGCTTAGGTGCTCGAACACCTAAACATCGAACTTGTAATATTGAAAGCAAAAAAACAGCGAATGGCCGCTTTAACGCAGGGAAATATTTCCCTTGGCTGTTTGCTGGATTTGACCATTTTGTCTGCTGTAGAGAGATCTTGGAGTTGGTATATTTAGTTAGGAGGGGTTGAGGGGGGTGTGGGGGTGAAGCCCCCCAATTAGTTTGGGTGTAAAGTTTTTTTTTTTTTTTCTGTGACTGACCAACATGTTTTCCTGCACCATTCGATGTTTTTTGGGTTTAATATTACAAGTTCGATCTTTAGCTGTTCGATCACCTAAGCATTTGATTTTGTAATATAGATGTCACCTGACACCTGCAACAGCTGAAGAAACCACAGAGATTTCTCACCAAAAAAAAAAAATACAGGCCCTCCAAATCATGATGTACATGAATAGACAGAAAGCGCTGTCACTGTATTCTGTATTATATAGCCTGCTGAGAAGCAAATTGTGCCTGGCCTACAGGGTAGTCTCTGACCCTGCCCGGATGGATATGCTGCATGGCCACAAATCAAATGGCACAAGAGTCACTCACTCTGAGGATGTTAATCTAGCCTGTGAGACTAACAGAACATGCTAGAGAGACAGATATATTTCCCAGAGATTGCCATTACTCTGGAATAAACTTTCAATTCACATGAGGCAGAGCTCCTCATTGACCCTATTCAAACGCAACCTGGAAAAATGGATGGGAGACCACTAATTCATCCTGGGGTTGGTACCCATGTCCCTCATGGACTGAGGTAAGCAGTGTTTATCATAATCTCCCTCTGCAAATTGCATCCATCTAACCAAAGTCAACTGAGGCATCTCGGGATTAACATGGCTAGACTTGTAAGGACTCTAGAGTCACTAGAATTGTAACCTCCTATGAACCTATGAATCTATGAACCAATGTAGCCTTGAATTCTAAAACACTGTAAGACAAACCATCCCACCCTGGAATGTTTTCTCATTATCTTCCTGTTTAATAATTCTCCTACCGCTCTCAATGTAACCTTCCTCACCATCCATTCGTCTCCTTCACACTTACTTTCATAAGCCAACAGTCATGCTCCGTAAACATTTTTGACATATACAGTCTCAATCACATTCTAATCTCTACTAATCAGCATTGTAGCCTCATTCCTATCTTCCTTACATTCTATAGCCCTCCCAATGGACACAATACCTCCCCTTAACAGTCATACAATGCATGCTTCACACTTTAGCTGACACAAAACTTTGCCTCTGATAGTCTGTTAGCTTGTGACTATATTATTTTGTTCATGTTCGTTCAGCACATCACATTTTCCTTTTTCCTTTTTAACTCATAC
The DNA here is from genome assembly GCF_019279795.1 of Protopterus annectens. Lineage (NCBI taxonomy): Eukaryota > Metazoa > Chordata > Ceratodontiformes > Protopteridae > Protopterus > Protopterus annectens. Next base: position 995,925,964 of record NC_056747.1, read on the forward strand.
AATTGTTGCAATATCACTTTGCATCTATCATACTTAGCATGTTTAACCTCTGCAATAAAACTCAAAAATCTTGCTTAAAGTACTTCCACCATTAGTATTAACAGTCATATAATATCCAGTTTTCCTTTGTTGAATAGAAGTATAGACATAGTCTTGAAAATATGTATTTGGTAGAAGAGAGACACTGACATTTTACATTTGCCCTCAAACTTTCCATTCTGCACTATACCACATATGCTGCATGCAGACCAGAGTGTAAGTGTGTGTGTGCTATATCTTTAAGAAGCATACGAGGCTGTATGTGCAAAGTTTCTTGTGTTGAGTGTCTATTCGCAAAGTGCCGCCATTACAGGTTGCTTCTAGTACTGTAAACAGTTGCCTGGCAAGGTGCTGCCATTTTCAGGACATTTCTGTGTGCTTCATGCAGTTATTCTCAAAGTGCAATTACTTCAAAAAGTTACTGAGTTTTGGACAATAGTTGTTCGATTTATTCACATTGTGCAGTTATTTGGCAGGTTTCTTACACTGATAAGAGGTGTTTTCTTGCAAAAGACATTACAAGATTATTACAGTTATTGAATATTTCTTAAAATGATGATAAACATCTTTAGCAAATGATGGTAAACGAGTTTAGCATTTTAGCCTTTCCAAAGATATTGCAAAAGTACCAAAACACTCGAGAAGTTTATTTCATAAAGTCCAGTTGTACGAAGGTACTATGAGTTTTTTCATTTGCATAATTCTGAAAAGCCCAAAAGGTATAAGTTCAGAGCACAAAGGCATTGGACAAATACTGACTTTAGTTTCTGGCACATGTGCACGTGTATATGTTTACGCTTATTTACAAAACCCTTTGTTGGTATGCGTTAATATGGCAGACGGATTTTAAAAAACCCTACCACTTGTATTTGAACAGAATATTGCAGAGAACTGGAGAATATTTGAGCAAGAGTATGATATTTTTATACAAGCATCTTATGCAGATAGAGATGCACATTCCAGGGCATTCATTTTGCTAAACCTGGCTGGGTTAGAGGTCATAGAAAGAGAACGTTCATTTGTGTATGCACCAGCAGTATATGAAGGAGAAGGTGCAGATCGTCATATTGTTGTACAAGCTGAATCAAGGGAGTCCCCAAGTGTTTGAAGCACAAGTTCAGAGAAATGTGTAATCCCCAGACAAATATTACATTAGAGAGGCATTTGTTTTACACAAGAGATCAGAAAACAGGAAACATTTGCAGCTTGTATAACTGACTTGAGAAACAGAGCTAAAATGTGTCGGTTTGGTGATTTAAAGAATTAACTGATAAAGGAAAGGCTTGTGTGTGGTATTAATAGTGCTGCTTTGAGAAAGATTTTACTCCGTGTAAGTGATTTGATATTGAACAAACCCATAGAGATTTGTCAAATCCATGAGGTGACAGAAAAACACATGAGTATGCTTGTGAGTGACATGAACATGGTTTCATTTGATTCCAGAGCAAATGCAGATCGTATGCAACATGTGGCAAAAAACAAGAGCAGGCCTAAGCACATGGGAGCTACAGGGTTTTCAAAGAAGGCCTGCAGCTTTCCAGAAAGTTCTAAGAAAGGAGTTTAAACCAGCTCAGTGCAGTACAAGCATGAATCAGCAAAACCCAAATCTAGCTTTATTGTTAACTGTCACAACTGTAGTGGGAATCATGAATCTAAAAGAGAAAAGTGCTTAGCATATGGTCAACAATGTCACAAGTGTGAAAAATGGAATAATTTCCAAAAGATTTGCAAATCAAGTAAGCCTCATGCAGTTGTAAATAAAGGTTGATCAAATAGATCCCAAGCAGTCAGCTTTCTATGCAGATGATGGTGTATCAGTGCTTGGTGAAAGAGTTGATGCAGTGAACTTATTAACAAGAAGTGAAGTATTTTGTACTGTCCGGATTAATGGAAAATCCACAGAGCTCAAAGTAAACACTGGGTCAAAGTGTAATGTTATGTCAGCAGACACTTTTGCTAGCATGAGAACTAAGGAACGACTCAATGTAATTAGTAGTGCAAGACTTGTTGCTTATGAAGAGGTTCAAACCGAAGGTTCAGTGATGCTTTCATGTTATTTGGCCGAGAACTGTTACAACTTGTTATTCTATGTAGTCCAAAGACCACTGCAATCTTTTCTGGGTCTCAAAGACAGTTTAAGAATGAATCTGCTTTCTTTTGCTAAACAAGTTCATCATATAAGTGCACTTCCAAGTTCCAGGTTTTCAGAAGCCATTTTCTCAGAGTATGCTGATATTTTGATGACATGTTAGGCAAATTTCCAGTTGTGTACTCCATGAAGTTAGACCCAGAGGTCGATCCAGTAGTCAGATCAGCAAGAAGAGTTCCAGTAGCTATGCAAGATAAAGTTAAAGCTCATTTGGATAAAATGGTGGAGCAAGGTGTGATTTGTCCAGTCACAGAACCAACAGAATGGGTGTCATTCATGGTAGCCGCTCATAAAAAAGGCTGAGATGAAATCAGAATATGTATTGATCCAAGATCTGAACAAAGTGTTAAAAAGACCATATCATCCAATGCACACAGTCAAAGAAATTGCAGCTCTAATACCGAATGCCACTGTATTTTCTGTTTTGGATGCAAAGAGTTCATTTTGGCAAGTGATGCTAGATCACAAATCCTCATTTCTAACTACTTTTGGTACTCCATCTGGCAGATATAGATTCCTAAGGGTGCCATTTGGAATAAATTCTGCAATTGCAGTCTTTCAGTGTGCAATGGAGCAAATGTTTTCAGGTTATCCTTGTGCCATAATAGTAGATGATCTATTGGTTGGAGGCAATGATGAAGCAAAGTATGATAGAAACCTCAAGAAAGTCCTAGACAGAGCATGTGAAGTAAGCTTGAAGCTCAATCCTCTGAAGTGCAAATTCAGACTTCCAGAAGTTGTGTAAGTGGGACATTTGTTTGTGGCTACAGGCTTGAGACCAGTCCCAACCAAGCAAGCAGCTATCCTTGAAATGTCATCACCAGATAATGTCCAAGCTTTACAGTGTTTCCTGGGCATGGTCAACTATTTAGAAAATGTTATATCAGACTTCAGTGAGTTGACAGCTACTTTAAGAGAGCTCACACACAAAAATGTTGCATGGTCATGGTTAGAACAACACTAGAAGGCATTTGAAAACCTTAAGCAGAAAATTGCCACCCCACCAATGTTAAAATATTAATAAGTGCAAAAACTAGTTACTCTTTTCTGTGATGCTTCAAAATTTGGTCTAGGTGCATTTATACTTCAAGAGCGCAGATCAGTAGCCTATGCATCTAGAACACTAACCCAAACGGAGATGCAGTATGCTCAAATTGAGAAAGAACTTTAGGCAATAGTAATTGCATGTTCCAAGTTTCACCATTATATTTATGGTTGAGCTATTCAGATTGTAACTGATCATCAACATCTAGTTACTATTCTAAAGAAGCCTATGCATTCTGCTCCAGTGAGATTACAAAGAGTGATGCTCAAACTGCATAAGTACAATTTCAAAATGGTCTACACAAAAGGCAAATTGCTCTATCTAGCTGATAGCTTATCCAGATCACCAAGAAATACAACAAAACAGCTTAAAGTAGAGAATTTTGATTTTGATGTGATATTAATGTGCAATGTTTCCACCACTAGACTTGATGAGTTAAGAGATCACACTCAGACTCATCCAATTTTACAAAAGCTCAATCACTATATTAATGTCAGATGACTGTCAGAAGCAATTTAGTGTATCTCTTGAAGTACAAACATATTTTCCTTACAGAGATGAATTGTTGATGGAAGATGGCATTATTTTCAAAGGTCTCAAAATTATTGTTCCTGCTTCCTTTCCACATCCACTAAGAAAAGAGCATAAGAATTAGTATTTTAGCCTTCATTACCAAAAGACATTGATAAAGTACTTGTTACTTGTTCAGTATGCAATAGTACTAAACTGCGTATGCAAAGAGAACTGCTTCAGCTAAGTCCAATTCCTGAACTACCTTGGTCTACTGTAGCAACTGATATCTTTTGAGTGGAACAATCAACTCTACTTAGTTCTGGTAGACTCTTATTCAAAATGGTTTGAGATTGATCTACTATCTAACCTAACATCCACTGTTCACCTGCTCATAGACTACTTTCCAGGCAAACTAGAACTATACTACCTATTTCTTCCAGTTTGTTGCAGCCTAAACCTAAAAACAATAAAACCATCAAAGCTCAATTGTTTAAGAAGCATAATATCCAGAAATCTAGTTAAAACAGATCAAGCGGATTACTTTGTCCATTGAGGGAAGGAGAGACGGTATGAATCCAGACAACGAAAGGATTTGATCGAATAGGACAGATTACAGGGACCTGTGCCAAGCTGAGATCTTACTTGGTAGACTCCTGGGGTGCGGAATATAGGAGGAATCGCAGACACCTGCTTCCTGTACCAGAATCATCATCATCATCATTATTGCAATCACAACATTGTTTCTGTGATGCAGGTCCTAAGTCTAAGAGTGAATCAGACACTGTTTCCAGACTAGAATGTGTTCAAAATTCCGATTCCATTCCAGAAAATGATTCGAGCATTCCACAGGTTAATCATTTTACAGAAACTGTTCCAGTTGCTAAAGCTAATTCCCAGTTTTATGTCACATGATATGGACGAGTATCTAAGCCTAGTGTGAAATACGCAGCAACGTGGACTTGATTGTATATACATGTGTATTTAATATTGTGTAATGCATGACTAAGGATTACCTGTGATTTCTGCATGTCAAATAGTCTCATAACAATTGTATGATCTATTTCTCAAAGAGGGGGGATATAGATCAGAGTGTAAGTGTGTGCGCACTATATCTTTAAGAAGCATGCAAGGCTGTACATGCATGTATAAATTACAGACACGTGCAATCCCTAGTGCCATTTTGAAGTAGCAGCCAGAGATCACAATTGTTTGTTTGTATATAAAAACTTAAGTCAAAGTCAATAGTCTTCTATAGTAATGTGTTTGTATAAAATAAAGCTGCTTGAACAGAACCCACAAAGATTCTTCTATTGCATGCTAGATAGGAGACCAACACTGCATTAGGATCTGTATGTTCTTCTTTCGGCTTTCCCTGGTTAGGGGTCGCCACAGGGGAACTCCGGTCCGCTAATGATTGGCAGTAGATTTTTTTACAGGTGCCGAGGTGCCAGCTAGACACCCAACCACAAATCTAGTGGTTTTTGAAGGCATGCACTTCATGCAGAGAAGAAATACATAATCAATATGCATTTCCCACTAAATCTATATGTTTTTATATCCTATAATCTATTCTTTATAAGCTCACATCAGCTAAATTCTTAAGCTTTTCCTACCCATAAAAGCGTAAGCCTCTACTCCACACATTCTCTTACAAACTAAAACAGTTCAGTAGCTTTAAGCATTTCATGATGATGGTGTCTAGCCTTGAGAGGCAATATAAATAAATCAGGCCTATATTCATTTGCCGAAGGTTCACTTCTGCGAACCTTTCTGCATCCACCTGAAACCATCGAACGTTCAATTCTGCAAATGTTCACATCGAAAAAATATTTCACCAGGGAAAGGAAACACGTGACAAACACTACACCGGAACACACACAACAGTATGTCAAACCCACCCAAGTGAGAGGCTGCACCCCCCCAACCCCTATCTATATATACCAACTCTGAGATCATCCTACAGTGGGGAAAAAGGCAAATTTGTGCTGTTGGCCAATTGCATCCTTTTCTTGCTTAAATTTTTTGTGGATGTGAACATTCACTGCACTGAACATTCGATGGTCTCAGGTCGATGAAGAAAGACTCATGGAACTGAACCTTAGACAAATTGATATAGACCCAAATAAATTGGTGTTAGAAAGAACAATTATTCTCTTCATTAATTCTATAATATTTCACTTTCTCCAGAACTTTCTTAAGATTTCTTTTTCATGTGCACCTGAATGTTTTGCAGAAGAAAATACTGAGTAATTTAAGCAACAATCCTAAATATTCCCTCCTTCAGTTAACAGATTTAATGATCATATTGAGGGACATGCTTCATTTATTTTTCATCTTTTTTCACTTTAAGGCTGCACCTTTCTTACCCCTTGCCTTTTTTGTCTAAGAAACATTCACCCAGCTATCACTGTCTTTGGCTGATTTAATTTTACTTTCAACAATTGCTTGCAAAGAGGCAAAGCAAACAGTAATCTTACATGGACTGTCTTTGTGCTTTTCTGTATACTACAATAACTTTTTTTTTTTGTTATTATTATTTAGAATAACAGAAATAGCATCATCCTATGATTTTGAAATAATGCTGACTTCACTTTTTTCATGTAATGCAGTAGCATTTTCTGTCCTTTTTTTGCTTCTGAACAAATTCATTCATTTTTTCCCTTAGGAACTATCAGAGTAGTTAGCTTCAGCATGCTTCCTATGTTTAGATTTAGGCAATACTTGAACAATATTGCATATACTACATAACTCCTTCATTACACTGATCCTTCTTGTGACCTTCTTCTGCACAATGAAAAACCTCCATTGGAAAAACACACCTCTGTACAGACTTTTAACATGACCATGCTTTCACTGTTGAAATCAAGGCTTAGGTTGGCAACCAGAAAAAAAGGATTTTCTTGTCAGAACTAACAATAATATTGTTAAATATATATTGCAGTATACCAGCTCTGTATTTTAGCTTTATCTTCATTTTACATTCACAATTCTAAAATCCCTTCAGTATCAACAACAGGTTCATAAAAATCTAAAATATCATACAAAGCCTGCTTCAAAATGTTAATAGTAGTTCTAACAAGATTCTGAATGATACAGAGCAGTTACTTGTTTTGCCAAATTGTCACTTAAGGGACACAGTTTAATGGGTTACGCAATGGTCATTGAAGTCACAATCAATTATTAACTTTCTCAACAAAAATAATTAATCAAAAATAAATTTTGAAGCACTTGATGAAATGGGGAAAATCCCCATACACTTCCATACAGGGGCTTCAGATCTGCATACCCTTTTTATATATAATTTTTTCTGGGATAACAGAACATCAATAGAAGTTATTAAGTTTCACAGAAATTGTCTAGCACTCAAGCGGAGCTTCTAAACAGTGTTTACATTCTCTTCAAGGTCTTTCCATGGGGTGCTGTATGCATTGTAATCCCCAAAGCAATAGAATCTCTGCAAACAATATTTGACCTAAAATTCACATCAAATGAATGCTCTCCTGGTTTATGCAGGGCAGGATGTATATCTCTAAGTTTCAGAACAGTTTTCTTTAAGAGATATTTCCCCACAGTCTACCTGAATTACATCCAGTTTCTCATTAAAACAGTCTCACAAAACTATAGCTTGGTGAAAGGCAAGGCTTTATTTATAACAGCTTATTTAACAATGTCTAAAGATGATCTTGGGTCACCATCTTCTGTATTTCTCTCAGGGCTCCAACCTCCATTTTTCTACTTCCATCACACTTCACTCAGTGATGTTGCAGCTGAGTTGCCCAGCCTCTATCTGATATGCCAAAGCCAAACACTGTCATAAAAACACTCAAAAATCCAGCAGTCATTCTAGCATAGCTAGAAAGGTCTATCTCTTGGACAAGGGTTAGATCTAAGTCGTCTCTCTGAGAAACTCTGTTATGAAATTCAAATGTTTTATCTCAATCAAAAGGTGAAATGGATTGTTCCAGAAAGTCACTTTCTTTTGTTTTCTTTATAGAAGATTTATTCAGGTATAAATCCTCCTCTTTCTATCTCTCTTCAGCTGACAACTCATTTGCCCTCTTAAAAGTATAATGAGGATGCTGTGCCCCCAGAAAAAAAGGTAATGAGTTGGACACTAGTAGTGATGCAGTTGAAGAGGGAAAACATAATTGGTATCACAGAAGCATGGCTCAATGAGAATGGCAGTTGGGACAGGGAGCTATGTAGTTACAGATGTTCAAGAATGGCAAAAGAGTGTGAAATGGAGATAGACTGGTGATGTACAGAATGGTAGGTATCAGAGGTGAAGGACACCAATACAAGAGTGGTACAAGGATGAGTGTCAGAACCAAGGTTAAGTGTCCTGTAAGTTGAGAGGGAAGAAAGAGTGGAAAACTGCTCTTCTGGTATCAAGTTGGATTCCCTTGACACATTATTGGAGAAGGATGAAAAACTTTAGGAGAGAATAAAGGCATGCAGCAGCTGTGTGAGGGTAATGATGAATAAAAATGATCAAGAAAAGACTGGATAATTCCAATTTACAGAACAAAGAGGGAGCAAGAGCTGAGCACGGTCTTGGACAATGAGATGTTCAGTCATGTAGTATAGGACTGACTCTAACAGAAAGAATAAAATTCTTGTTGGGGTCAAATCTAAGACTGAGAGGATTCATGGATACTCTGAAAAGCTCATTAGCCAAGAGTGATGATGACACTTTGCAGTTTAGATTGATAGGAAAGAGGAAGAATATGAAGGCAAAGATGATGGTATAGGGTTTTAGGTGAATGGTTTATGATGAGCTGAGAGTGAAGGCCACAAGTGGGCTAGGAGACTAGGACCAAACTGACGTAGTAAATAAGGTATAAAAATACAGCATAGAGTTGTTAACACATATCAATGTATATATTAACTTAATATTTTGATAATTGTCTGTTGCCCTTTTATTTGCTAGGAATGTATTTTGCTTTGTTAATAATATATTAAACATATCAACATGGATGTAAATACAATTAATTAATGATAATTAACTTATAGTGCTGTCTTATATTTTATTGGTTCAGGTTAACTGTATCTTCCATCTTTATTTTTCCAAGACTTTAGGTCTCTAATACCATGACAAAAATGGACCCCTTTCCTGTGTCAGGGTATGTTTAAACTTCATGAAATTAGTATTGTTTCAATCTCTGATGTTACTGAGTGGCACACAGCTACAGCTATCACACTCTACACGGGGGGATCCACCTTGGATCCCGGGAACTACCGCCTCATCAGTCTGATGAGCCTGATCTGCAAGGCCATGGAACGTATTATCATGGAGCTTATAAACAAAGACATTGGCAACCTTCAAACACTGGACCCCAAGCAGTTTGGGTTGTGAAGGGCCAATCTTGTCACCTGAACCTGATTGACTTCTTCGAATCAGTCTCCAGAGCTGTGGACAAGGGTAAGATGGTCCACACAGCCTATCTGGACATAGCCAAGATCTTCGACACCATCCCCCACTCTGGAATCATAGATAAAGTTATTAAGTTGGGCATTAATCCCTACGTCACTCGATGGCTTGCCAACTGGCTTACTGACAGAACCCAGACTGTAAAAGTAGCCAACTCCAAATCCAGCTCCAGACAAGTGACAAGTAGAGTACCTCGGGGTTCAGTCCTGGGACCGCTCTTGTTTGGCATTTACTTCTCTGAAGTACAGGCCAACACTAAGGGACTCTGGCTAACAAAGTTTGCAGATGACTACAAACTGGGAGCCATTATTGAATCCCCAAATGATTTGGATATTCTACAAAAGGGCCTTAAAGAAACAGATACTTGGTGCCAGAACCATGGGATCAAGCTCAATACCAAAAAATGCATAGTTATCCACTTTGGGAAAAAAAGCATGTGCTCGTGAATTACCACATAGGTGGCAGTACACTAAAGACCAAAAGTGTGATAAGAGACTTAGGGGCACAGGTGGACAGTGGTCTCACCTTCGAGAACCACATTGCCACAACAGTCAGGAAATCCTCCTATGTGGCACACCTCATCACTAAGGGCTTTTCATCTAGAAAAAAGGAGGTCATTGTCCCACTGTACTCATCCCTCATTAGACCCATTATAGAATACAATGCCCATTTGGTATGTACCTCTCAAGACATCTGCAACAACTAGAAAGGCCACAGAAGTACCTCACTAAAAGAATCACAGGCCTAAAGCAGATGCCCTATGTTGACCATCTAAAAATCTCCACCAATACTCTGTCGCATATCGTCTACTCAGAGACAATCTCTGCTTAACATACAAGGCCATGTCAAACCCAGAGTTCTTGGACATGCTACACTTAAATAAATCCCAATCCCTCAGAGACACACACTCCAGGTATCTAAACTTTGTCATCACAATGAACAAAACATGCTGGAGGGATAGGTTCCTGACCCAGAGACTCCCCAAACTCTGGAACAGACTGCCCATACATGTCACACAGAGTACCTCTTTGGCCATCTTCAAAAAGAACTTTGATGATTGGATGGGAGATAGGAAATTCACGATACAAGATATACAGTTCAATTTCAGTTTACTTCCACCGATTCTATTATTTCCGATAAACAAAAAGAAAACCTGAATAGGTGAACAATGCTCAATTTAATAACCAACAAAGCTTTCGGGAATATCCCTTCTTCAGTGTTAAAATTTTAGTTAGTTATTAAATTGAGCGTTTTTCACGTATTCAGGTTTTCTTTTTGTAGATAGGAAATTCACCCCAGGGATTACATCAGCCGCTCTGCTTATCCCCTGATCCAGGGAAGTAAATACTGTGGGAAGAAATAGCTAGGGAATTGTTATGACTAGGCTTGTATAAGTCCTAGGGCCGATAGCCTAGAACTAACCTATGAACCTATGAATGTATGAACTTATAATCTGCTCAATCCTTTTTAATCAAACATTACATAGCTCATTTAAGTCCTGCCTTCTTTTAAACTACATTCCTCCCCTGTATTTACTGTTTCCACAATTCCCATTTTCCTGTGTAGTTTGTTTCTACCCTTTTCTAAAGATCTCAATTCCAGTTTTTTATCTCTATTACTATATTCACTACTTCTAATATAATTGGTTTTGATTTTGATTTCCATTTTGTAGTTATTGCTTTTTTGGTAACCACTATAATTGGACACAGCAAGGCCTTACCATGTCTAGGCAATTCCGATTCTGATCATAGTTCATAAAATTCATCTCCCTTGCCACATCAACCCATCCACCCAGCATCTCTAACAGTGCATCCCACAGGGAATCTTTAAAGTCTGCCAACCCACTGCACTCCCAGAGAATATGTTACCAAGTACCTATCCCTTCCCATTCATACGTCGAGCATTTGCTGTCTAGCTGAGGAAAAATTCTCTGGAGTCTACTTAGGGAATAAAAATATCCATGTAAATATTTCCAAGCAAGAATCCTAAATCTTCTAGATTTCATTGCATAATTGGGAGACATACATATATCCTCCCATTGTTTCTTTATGAATTGCTTATCCAATTTCTCTTCCCAATCCTTTCTAACCTCCTCTGAGTGACTCTTATAGTTATCATGTAATATTTTATATGCTGTACTAATTATTCCTTTTATAATGGCAGCTTGTGTTCTAGATTCTACTAAAAACTCTACCAGTGCTGGTCTTTCATTTAGGACCCCCCCCCCTTCATTTCTTTCTCTTTGTCTATACTCTGATATCAATCCTTGATAGAGAAGGCAATCTCTAACCTGCAGTCCAAATAAATTATTGGCCTTTTCCCATTCTATTACCTTTCCCTCTCTAGTTATTTGCTCCCAATACCTTGGTTCCTTTGCCAGTTTTCGACCATAAATTCCAGAGTCCTCTTGCCTATTGTCTATATCCCTAATTGCAGTCATCCCTATCAATTGAATCTCCTCTCTCAATTTCCATGTTTGCTTAGTTGTTAGAATACTATCTGCTAATTTATGGATATAGTATTCTGTATGATTTTGTTCTCCTTAAAGGCCTGCATCCAAAAATCCCAGTCTCTCCTTGTATCTTGAGCTTCCCCCATTTCAACATCATCCCTTTCCACTTTGAATTATAGTTTTCTGCTTGTGCTATGTACAGGAGCCTTAACTATGTAGCTTTGAAATATCCCTTCAAATTAGATAATCCCAATCTGCTTTGTTCTACTGGAAAAATCATCTTATCCCACTTGGCTTTTGCTGTCTTCCCATCCCAGATAAAGTCCTTAAGCTCTTTAATAATTGCTATCCACAACTTCTCCTCTGATTAATAAAATATGCCTGACCTGTGTATAAGGCTTAAAGGGCTAAAAACATTTTGACTGCTTGCATCTTACTATCCATATCCATATAACAAAGCTTCCATTCTCTCAGATTTTGTATTATAGTTTGTTTAATCTCTTCACAGATATCCTTAGCTGCCACACCAGAATAATTATTAATCCATACACCTAAATATTTAATTTTATCATGTTCCCATAAATAAGGATATTGCTGAACCAATTCATGTGCGGGTACATAATTTACAGCTATTGCCTATTTACATATGCAGACAATATTAAGACATTCTTGAATAGCATTCTTAGACATTGGTTTCTTCTGGTTTACTATTGTTTGTTCGAATAGCAAAACTTTTGCCGTTCAAAACAATGAACAGTAAATTCGAACACTAAGATTCCGACTGGCCACAATTTTGATCCAAATGATCGACACATTTGAGTCGACATTGTAGCCGAAACCATCGCATGATAGCCATATAGAAGCTGATGTAAATCAGACTCCTATATGACATATCACATTTTTGCAGGGGGGGGCAAGCCCCCCTGCACCCCCCCTGTGGGGAGCTGTGCCCCCACCCCCCCTACTAATATATTCTAATGCCAAGATCACACTACAGTGGGGATATGTATGTATTTTTAATTTCTACTGTACTGCGATCTCCATGCAGATAGTTGACATTCTGATTTTCAGCAACAGTCCTGCTGACAGAATGTCGTTTGTACAAACCATAGTAAACTGTTTATTCTACTATCTAAGAATAGATTGGAACAAATATTACCTCTTGATTAAGTTTTCTTTCAAGAGGGTATGTCAGTCAAACATGCTTTGGGGGCAATAAAAGAGGCAGAAAACCAACTTAGTACAGACGAATTTAACAAGAGATGCACCTGTGGGTTGTTACCTTTGCAGCAAATGTGGTCTGTTCTAGTTCATGGGCAATTTACCTTGTTACTTGTTAGTGTTCTGCCTTTTATGTGCTCAAAACCTTGAGGATCTTTAAGAACAGGATGTCAGAACATCTTAGTGATGTTAGATATAAGAATACAAATAATGCTTTATATAAACGTTGCTTAAAACATCCTACTGCTGCCTTTAATTTTACAGCAATTGAAAAAATAGCGATGACTAACATTTCAAAGGATGACTTGCTGACTGTATTAACACAAAAAGAATTTTTTTTGATGATAAAACTGGGGGTCTGTTTTATCCTAGAATAAATAAATGCCTATGAGTTGTCAAGTGTTTTCCTTTAAATATTTTATTCGCTTGTGATGATGTCTCCCATGTGGGAGGTTTTAAAAGCACAGCTTGAACTGTAGGCATTAGATTACATTGAAGAAAGTGAGGTTTCCACTGAACCTGTTTTTTTTACTATTCTGTGGTGGTTTATATGGATTTATATTTATTTGGACTAAAATAAATAACTTATTTTGCATCCAGTGCTTCTTTTCTTTTTCTTTTTTTTTTTGTTTCAGAGAAGCAATGCTGTTCTTTCTTATGCATTGACCATTTATTTTGCAATCATTTTTGACATAATTTTTACCAAATTCCATGATATTTATGACATTTAAAGTGAGGTGATGCTTCTGCACTTCTATTTTTTTACTAAACTGGATTGGAGAACTTCACCATCTTTTACTGAAGTAATTGTGCTACCCAGTTTAATGGGGTCAGCCAGAAGTTCGATAGATTTTTTTTTATATTTCATGAAGTAATAAATAGGATTACAATGCAACAAAGCTAGTTAAGGTGTGAATAGGCAGAACAGACAAAGGAGAACTTATCTGGAAATAAGTGAAAACTATCTACTAAATATTTGGGATTAATAATGGGATCTAGCTTTGAGTATACATGTACAAAAAATTGTAACTAATTGAAGATAAGATGAAATAAAAGGGCTGAGAAACGGAGAAAATTCCCTTAATGTGGGGAGAAATAAATGCTGTTAAAGTAATAATATTACCACATATTTTGTTTATAATTAAGAATCTACCTTTATTACCTTTATGTATATCATTATTATTGTTACAAGTGGTATTTAATGAATGTGTATTAGTGTTAAGGAAGGAGAACTTTAGCAGTTAAGGCACAACTACTAGGATGTTCTGGAGGATGAGGCTTTCCTGATATTCACAGATATGCACACTTAGTAACTGAGTTGGGGTAACTACTATACATTTGGGGATGGGACCAAGGTCAATAGATTACAGGAGGGCAAATTGATTGGGGAATTAAAATGGTGTCCCCTAACTGGTTGCAGAATGGCACAAGCTTGTCTTGAGAGACTATGTATGGGGGTTTGGTCCACAGAATGTGATTTGGCAGCACCAGATCATTTGGAGGGTGCACTCAAGGCCTTATAAGCCTGACAGAACATATAGATCATCAGAGCTTCTGTGCATCACTAGGCCCTCACAGCACTCATCTGTATAATGGGATTTTGGTGCAGGTTTAGAATAGGTGGACTCCATCCACAACCTTTGCCCTGAGTCCCACTTAGTCTAAAACCAGCCCCTGGCAGGGGGATGCAGATAATGTCATTATAGTTTGTGTGGAGCTGCAGACAGTGTTGTCATTAATTTGTTATTTGCTCACTTACTTTGTTAACTCTTGTGACACTCAGACCTCAGAGTAATGCACAGAATGTCACTGTAGCTTATCTAGAGGCAGTGTATTGTCTAGGAGCAACTAGCTGGAATATATTACTGTAATTCATTCTTTTTCATTCAACACACTCAAAACATCAGCTGAGTACACAGGTCACTAACTTCTGAGGGTAGGGACAAGGTGGTATGCTGCCCACATATGTCTGACAGCCATAAGTACAATTATATTACTGTGACTGTTTGTGTTTTCATTTTTGGCCCACTCTAACATCAAAGGGATACGTAGAAGGTGGTTATCTTTTGAAAGAAGGGTTGAGGAGGCATGCTGTATGTAACTGTGACAGAAACAACTTGAAATATATGCCTTTGGGAATATATTCTTTCACATTCATTTCAATTTAACACGAGTGAGGTAAACAGAAATTTACTCTCTGTTTTGGGGAGGGGGGTTGTGAGTCAAGCCTTATTCTCAAACGTGTTTGATGCATCATCACAATATGTTTCTTCTTTTGCTATTTGGAAGTACTAGTTTGTCAGTGATAAAAACACTGAAATAAGAACTACTGTTTAGTCAGCTATGATCTTTAAGCTTTGGACATAGCATATTTTTTTTACTTGAAAGGAATTAAGTAAGAATGATTGGTTCAGGCCATCACTTCATCAAATGATTGGCAAAAAATTCTAAAATTAACTACAACAGACCTTATTGTACATGGAATCCCATGACTTCCTGGGGCTCTACAGCTCCTGACCACTGACTTAATTCAGTTATCTCCTCCACAGCTATTACAGTGCAACCTTAGTCTGTTGCAATGTGTTAAGAGCTTGGAAGAAAAATCTGAAGTGTAAGACAAAGACTGAAAAAGAAAGAAGCAATCTGTCTAGATGATGTTGGGAGGTCAGGATGTGGGGGGGGGGGGTGCACAAGACCAGTGTGCAGCAGATGCATTATGGAATCCTTTCTCTAGGGCTCTGTTTACGTAAGGTCAGCCCTGTTGATTGCAATTGAACATGCAATGTATATATAGAGACAATAAAGTAGCTAGAATGAATAGGTACTAAGGCAGGTTTCGGATGTAAATGATTGACCACAGCTGTTTTTTGATTACAGCTAAACTGCCTTTGGCCTGATATAATCTCACTCCACCATATTTCCTGTTAGCCCCATCCATTCAGTTTCTCTGTACAGCCCTCCCTTACTTTGAAATCATCAATGACCATTGCTGGTTAGTTGTTTTTCTTTTCAATGGTAATGGTAGTTGATGCAATGATAGAGCTCATTCGTGTGAGTGTGTGTGTGTGTGTGTGTGTGTGTGTGTGTGTGTGTGTGTGTGTGTGTGTGTGTGTGTGTGTGTGTGTGCGTGTGTGTGTGTGTGCATATGTATGCATATATATGAATGTAGTCGAAACACCCAAGCCATTGATCACAAGACACTGACAATGAGAATATCTGTGCATGCAAAATTAAATTTAACGAAAACAATAAAATCATTGCCTCTATGCACCCCTCATGGTGGAACTGTGCTCCCCACACCTCCTGCTGATTATACTAATTCGAAGATCATGCAATATCAGAGAAAGGACATATTCCCTAATACCAAGAACTATGTAATTTTGCACGTCTACCATCTGCTTAGTCGACCAAATTTTGTTGACTTAACAGATGTCAGCTAAAGCTAGCATTGACAAAATTCAGTGCTCCCATATATATTATCTATCTATTGATATATATATATATATATATATATATATATATATATATATATATATATATATATATATATATATATACATTCATTGCATTGAAGTAATGTATTACTTTACTTGATTAAAAGTTGTCTAAAAAAGTGATCTAATCACAGAAAAATTAATAAGAGTCTGCAACACATTTTACTGGTAATTTTTGTATGGAAAGTTTACAGTTTTTTGACCACTGGTATTAGCTGTCTTTTAGATTTATAGGTAATATTGCAGTTTGCTTTATCACTGTGCATTGGCTTGCATGAGCTGGTGGTGCACTTCCAGGGTTTTTTTCCCTGGGATGATATAAACTCTCCGTAGGCATATGCATGCCGCTCATCATGCTTACATGGATGCAAACATGGTTTCGTGGCCAGCAAAGGTGTTGCCAGGCAAGAAACCATGCAAAGCAGCATGGAAAGCTTCAGACATGCAAATATGTTTATCTACAGGCAAACTATTTCTGCATGACTGTCTGGACAGCCACAATGACTACCAGGGTTTAACTTAAGGCAATGAATAAGGTTCTAATACATTATAGGAAAGTATATTCAGCTCAGAGTACAATAAAAACATGCTTTATTCACATTGAAATAACATTTTGATGGTGATCTTCAAGGGTACATAGACTGAATTATAAATATTCTAGTCTGGGAAAGTGTGTTTTGAAAAGGGCCACACACATGAATGGTAGGAATGAAGAAAGGGGAAGAGGACAAGTGAAACATGGCAATGTACACCAGATAAGGGCATGTCAGTGTATGTATACCACTAAGACAAGAAAGTTGTAGTGTGAACATTAATCACATATGTACATAATACAGTACATGCTGCTGTTTATGCCTCATGTGGGTATAGTCATATCATCGCACAGTTATTATATATTATGTGACTGTTACATAAGGTCACATATCAGTAGAGATGATTGCTTGTGATTTAAACACCCTGACATGATCACTGGAGAGGACATTTATCAAGGTCAGTATATTCAACAGGGAGCATGTGCATATTGTGAAGATGTGCAAAATGATTTGCTGGAATATGAATATAATCTCAGCATAGGTCTAAAACAATCAGGACACATAGCAACAGGCTCATGGATAACAGTAGACAGAACCGCACACATTAATGGACAATATAATAATAATAATAATAATAATAATATCACCATTAATCTGTGTCATTGACATAAAGTATGTGATTTTGACTTATTACACATGATCTGCTTGAACACACATGTACAACTGTAATGATTATTCAGTAATCTATAAGGGTAATATAGCACATCTTCCTCAAAAATTAGCACTTTTTGGTAGTATTAAGAGGGATATTGTTACACCTGTAGTTTACATCATGATCAATTCTGGCTAGTTGAGAGGTTTGCATGACATATATATATATATATATATATATATATATATATATATATATATACATATATATATATGGTTTACCATTAAAATGTCGCTGTGCAATTGCATGGCTATGAAGTATTCGAACAACAGATGTTCGAATACTTCATATGTTTGCAGGTTACATGAGTGAATGTCTAATTTGCGAATGGACTATGCATTCGCAAATATAATGTTCGCTCATGTAAAGGGATCACGGTACAGTGCAATTAGGGAAAAACATCCCTTTCCTCACTGTAGTGCAATCTCAGAGTTAGAATATTAAGTTGGTGGTGTGGGGGGTGCAGGGCTTGCTCCCCCCTGCATAAACAGGATGTTAAGTTTAGGGATTAGGGAGTTACAGTAAGGGTGGCATTGTTGTTAATTCTGTAAAATGCCAGTGTTGACATTTTCGGCATTAACAGCTGTTTTTCGACAATAGGGCCATTAGGTTAGTTGTAGTTTCGGTAAACACTTCAGTTATCCGAACCGTTTTTATTTTTATTTTCGATATATTGATAGTAAACATATAAATATATATATATATATATATATATATATATATATATATATATATATATATATATATATATATATATATACCACAGTCCACACTTGCATGAATGTAACTCATGCCATCAATGTTGTCAATGAACTATGTATTTACTGTGTGCATACCAGGAACCCATACTGTATCACTCCTTGAAAGGAAGTCTGCACTTTCATCTTCTAACCCATACTGTATCACTCCTTGAAAGGAAGTCTGCACTTTCATCTTCTAATGGTTATGTATCACAAAGAATATTTATGTATGAGCACAAAGATGTGGGGAAGCTCACTGTAGCAAAAGTGATACACTTGAGTAAATCATTCTTGGAAGATGTGTGATGAGGTACATGCAAAAAGGTGCATTGTACTCAATTATTGGTGTGATGAGGACTGAGAACAATGGGACTGTAATTTCCTTTGATGTGGATAGCCTGCCCATGCGCAGCATATGTGCTACATACAAGGAATGTGTCACCACTGTGGCCACATGCTGGTGGTCATTCTGCTTACTCTCTCTGAGTATCCAGGTCACATACTGCTCGGTCTACTCATAGGGGTGCACTGCCTATATTGTAATTGGCTGGTGTATTTACTTTCATAAATTAACTAATCATGATTTCTGTTCATCTACTGTGTATCTATGGCTCTGGCAACAATCCTTTGTATGTGTTAATACTTTCTGCATTATACCAATACCATTCTTAGTTTCAATTATTGTCCACAATTTGCAGTCTTCAACAAAGCTGGGTAGGCAAAGGATGTATAAGTTTGTCTTGACTTCTGAGACTTAAATACTGAACAGGAAAGGGGCATTTACATAATCCTGAGGTACAGACCTGGTCACTGGACTCTAACTAGAGGTAACTTCATACACTTTGACATTATGAGTCCTGTATGTAATCCATTTGTCTACACACTTAGTGATGCTGGTGTTTATGTCCACTTGAGACAGTTTTTCTGTAATACCCGAGTGTGGATTTGTATCACATACCTTGACCTGCATAAGTTATGCGGGATGATAGTCTTTTCCTCATGCATGCCTTTGATGACCATTTTTGAAGACATCAAACAGATTTAAGAGACATGATGTAGCCTAAACAAGTCAAACATGGATTTGGTACACAGTTGAGCGATTATATGTGCCATTTTTGATAAGGTCCATGACTTGTTGGTCTGCCTCACAGATGAGGAGCAGTAAGAGTATGGATCTACAAGTCCCTAAATCAGGTGATGGTCCCCTCCTGTTCAGATGGGTGACTGTTGCTGTACATCCTTCAAGAACATAGGCTGTGTGGAGTCTGTGTTTAAGTAGGGATCCAGCTGTATCTGCTAGGTCAGGTTTTAAGTCATGTTGTAAGCAACCTGTAATGTTATCAGAGCCCATCAAATCTGTGTTTTTAGCCTTACAGAGCGCGCAGATGAGCTTCTGTCCTGAAAAGATAAACTAAGTTATATTTGCATGTATACCTTAACTGATTGTCAGTGGTGTCAGAGTGGTGAAGTGTAAGACAATCTGTCAGCTAAAGGCTGTCTATTTTCTCTGGCTGAGTATGGCTGATGGCATCCTCAAACACCTCTGTACTTTGTTGTGCATTCCCATTAAAATTTCACACTTATTTGAATAAAACATTTGTGACACCACCTCCAAATACAACCTTGATTATGCATCATATGCTGCACAGTGGTACAGTTTACACAGTCATACAACTGAACCAGTGTCATGTAATTACATCAATTGTACAATATATGCCTATGTGTGCTTCATGAGAAAGCTGTGTTTGAGCGGCCTGATGCCATATAAAGACACATTACAAATGAGTTGGTTGTGCTCATGTAGAACATTTACTGACACAGATGTTGATAGTCTAAAAGTCACACAATGGTGCTGCTGACCACCTCAGTAATCCTTGGGAATAACAACACAATTGCACATACAATGAATTCCATAATGTTACAATTCAATTTAAATGTGATATTTTTGTGTATTTCACAGCATTACAACATGCAGATGAAACAATACTTATGTATCTAAATAATCAGTATGATGTTATATTGAAATATGTCACAGAGCATTTAATGATGGTAGGTATACACATGTATGCCTGTCCCATACTGCAAGTATCACTGTGATGGTTGAATGAAAAATGCATAGAATGTTTATCTTGTCCGGTACAAAAACACATGCCTTAATAGGCCAACAATATACATAGTATCATCCCATGTCAACAGTCCTCAGGAGGCATAGTACTACAGCTGTTATAGAAGGAACATGTAATGAAATGGCTGCAGTAGCTATTAATATATTACCTTGCATCACATATTGTAATACACTCTTGTAGGCCTACTGCACATACACACCTCAACACGGAACATGTTGATGACAGCAACATTGACATGTGAAATCTACATAGAGTCATAGGTCATCCCTAAGCTACTGGCCACCATCATATAAAATCCTAGACACTATTATAACATTTAAATCAAACTTACTATATCTATATGATGAAAGATAGTAAGGCTATGTGTGTATTTCTTTGATTGTATTACATGGTGCCTCTCTCCATATGTGACACTTGTGCCACTCCATGACAGAATTAGCAATTACACATCTGATGGTCTGGAGATGGCTTGCAAAGGCTCATTGAAGGACTATGCTTCATGATAAGTGTATGCTTTTTTTACAAGAGGACATCATCAACTCCTCTGCAGGAAAAATGTCATGTGGCCAGAGGGGAAAAAGGGGGTGTTGGATGCATGGGGCTACATTAAAGGATTTCTTAAATGGTATTGAAATGAAAAGCAATTGAAGAGATCATACAATGACCGCAATGTACCACCAACCACACATACATCGGTAGACTGGGTCTGATTTGAACGTTACACCAGTGTAGGTATAGAAGCCAAATTCCATACAATGTAACATTATCACCACCACATATGCCTGACTTTAACATTATTGTACGCACTTTATGAAGTATGATATAACACCATTGTATGCTGAGAAGAACATGTTGGGATGAATATCTGCCATGGATGTGGAGTCATATCTCAGTGCAAAACTGTCTCATAAAATTATTTAAATGGATGCACACTCAAGTTGCCTGCTGTCAAATTAGAACCCTTAAATATCTAGTTAAAGAAGCTGTAGAACACAGTACTTAACATTAGTGCCACAACACAAGCTTCACTTGAATAATGTCAGAGTGCACTTTATACAGGATGACATCATCAGTGTGGACTTACATGTTGTTCTAAAACTAACAGACTGATTTTTGATTGAACACACACACACACACACACACACACACACACACACACACACACACACACACACACACACACACACACACACACACACACACACCAGTTGACTTCAGTAAAACTAGAACCCCCATCAAACTATTTATAGAACACAGTACTCAATGCAAGCACCACAACACAAGTATGGCTTTTCTAATGTCAGACAATACTTTATAGCTGATGATATCAGCAGTGTATGTTAGTGAGAAGAAGATGGTAGTCAAAGTGTCTCACATGCTGTTCTAAAATGGTCTCTCAAATGTGAATTAACGCAAACACAAACCAGTTGAATGCAATAAGACTAGAACCCCTACCTAACTATATATAGAACACTAGAACATAGTACTTAACACAAGTGCTGCAGCACAAGTCTGGCTTTTGCAGTGTCAAACAAAAAAATTATAGCTTATGGCATCAGCAGTGTCTGGGAGAAGAAGATGTTAATAACAATGTCTCACATGCTGTTCTAAAATAGTCTATCAAATGTAAATTAACTCAACACAAACATGTCCCTCCCTAACTAGTTACACCATCTGGAGAACTCAGTACTTAAAGTAAGTGGCATGGCACAATTCTGACATTTACACTGTTGTTGGACAATTTATAGCGGAAGACATCATCACTGGATGTTTGAGAGAAGATGTTGGGAGGCCTGTATGAAATAGCCCGTAGGCATATACAACTGTCAAGATATTACTTCTGCATGAGACTGGATTGATTATAGCAGGATACACACTGATGTCTGTCTGACTATGCACACACATTTACACATACATACAGACACATACATAATGTGTTCTCATCGAGACCACAGTAGTTATGATTAAACTATCCCTGAAGCATGTCTTTGCCTTGTCATAGTGGTCTTTATAGATGATGCCATCATTATATGATGTGGGTAACATATTGTGTTATTGGAATGGTGTGCAAAGTGCAGATTTAAAATTCCCTGCTGTATTTCTAATGTGCAGGTATATTTGAAAAGACAACTTATCAAACTAGATGCAAAAAGCTGTCAGGAATTCTTGTAGCACAACTGAGGCATATGCAGCTGTTTGTCAGTATGCTGTGTACATTACACAGTTATTGCCACACACAGACACATATGTTTTGTGATGAGGATGGATGCAGCTGTTCATGCACTTGTAATATTTGTGAAGAACTGATCCCACATTAATACACATATGAGACACTCATTGTGTATTGTCAGTATAAAGGTTTAGATGGTTTAACAATACAGGTGTGCTATTTTTTCCATAGTATTGTTGACATTTGGGAACTACTACTGTCATACCCATTTTCAAGAGAATGCTGTAGGGTACATGCACATGATTCTAAGTAAATATGTGTTCAGTCATTGACAAGTGTCTTTCCTTTGGTTGTGTTTTTTACATGGATTATAATGGAATGAAGAGTAACAGGGCAGTAAACATAGTAATTCATGCCAATCAGCTATTTCCATAGTGCACTGCCAAGCAGCTAATTTACGTGATTGATGGCAAATTGTTTCTACATGCTAGATTTACATTTCATGACTATTAGTTGAACTTGAGAAGTACTTATGCGTATTGGCTATGGTAGAAATAGCTGTGACATAGTATGGTGCTCATAATGTAATCTATTTTGTAAATGTTGTGTCAGAATGAGTGCCTTTATTCTGCTTTAACTGTGTGTTTTCTTAGCACAGTGAGTTGTAGCAGCATTGCATGGAGGTAGCCACACTATGCATACTACGTGAAGAGCCATTCCCCATTACTAAAAATTGGTGCAAGATGTCAAACTCCACGGAAATGCAGAGAACCAAAATTGAAGGGCTTCATTAGGGATTTATTATTTATGTGTATAGCATGTAATTCTATTTTTGACCAGAGTAAAGGTATAAAAATGGGGTTGATTGGAAAGTGGTGAAATGAGGGGCAACCAGAGGGAAGAACAAAGTGAAGGCAATGTAAGAATGTTCAGAAAGGGCACTCCCAGAGGGTTCCACTTCACCAGCTGCCAGGGTAATGCTATCTGATGTTGAGGGCCCAGGTAGTGCAAGGGTTGCAGAGGCAGTACTGCCAGGTTGGATCCCAGATGTGCCGGACATTGGTGCATCAGCTGATGGAGGGGTGGTAGGCTGAGCTGCATTGGTTGGCCTACCTCCCTGTGCTGGAAAACATTTTTTCAGTTGTTAGAAACTGTTGACATCAGCATGTTGTGGCCACACATATAAAATAAAAAAGAGAGATTAGGGGTGGGGTAAGAGAAAAAAAAAAAAAGAAAAATATAATTAGAACCATCATATGTCACATATAATAAATGAATACAATATAAATATAGGTTTACTCTTACATTAAGTATACTTTTTTAAAAACTGCAAACAAGGACTGCTAATTGTTCTGAGTAATCCTTACAATATTCCTACATTGCACATTTGCCATTATTTTAGAATATATTTATTACCCGTTGAATTTGAACCCACAACATCTGAATATACTATTACAATTGATTGCTGCAATTGCTGTGAGCTACAGAATGAAGCATGTGTGCTTGCATTTACAGTTACAATATGCATGTTTGATTTGATACTAATGTATAGACGGGGAGTACTTTTAATAAAATAATAATTATTTTGTGCTGCATACATACCCCTTGCTTCTCTTAGTCTTTCTAAATGTTCAGCATGGACTTGCCTGTTCGCTGTAATCTCCTGGTCAGCTATACAACAAAGAGGAGAGAAAAAGAGACAGGCATTATGCATAACAGTTTTACCTATCTCCGGCTTTGACTATAGTTTAAAGTGTCTTTATCTGTATACTTACACAACTGTGCAATGTCAGCAGTCCTATACTCATCCAGCCACTTGAGTTGTGCCTACTTGTGCCTTTTCAGGTCATTGTAGTGGTGCCTGCTTTGCTCCTCAGTGCATGGAATGCCAGTCTCACTGGAGACAACCTTGGCAAGACTATTCTCTGATTTATAGTGAGACCAGGTATAATTCCTCTGCAATAGCCTATGGCTGTAGTGCTTAACAAGGAGTCCAATGAATATTCTAGACTCCTGTACTCTCCATTCTTGAGCCCTAAATTGGGCACCTTCCTTTCTTGCTCCTGCCATGTCTGTACAGGTCATACAGCAACAGTTAAGGTGTTTATACCACTATTTGTGGTATTGTGTTTAAGGCTAGTGCATAAACCTGAACAACTATGCCAAGTGTGTTTGTGCAATGCTAAGCAGAGAGCAACAGTAACAAAAAGGGAGGAATGTAGTTTATGAAATAGGAAGGGTAATGTGACAGATACCATTAGTTTATGGGTTGATAGCTGCTGTACCTGTTAGTTCATTTAACATTGCAGGCATGTATTGGATGTATACATTTTATGACCTGACACATTTTTGTGAGGCTTTACACACTGATAAAAGTAGTTAGTACAATGTGGGATTGAAACCTATCTGCAATAGACAAAACATATTCTTCCATATAGATGCTTTTTCATCCTTGTCATAGAAAAAGTGCTTGTCAGACATGCTCATTAATTATACGGACACACACATGAATGAGTGGTTAAGCATGTATGTGTAGTGACCTGACAAGGTCCTGGTTTATACATTCATGTATATCTGATGATCATTAATGTATGAAGTACATCCCAGGGCAGAAAAGACGCTTTTAAGTGCAGAAATATAATTGCCAGTATACCCTCAGTCACACATATAATTAATATGATCTCCAGTGCTATACATATTTATTATTATAGTTATCTTTATATTGTTATTTATTTTTTTTAAATTGACTGGACAAGCAAAAATAAAATTTGTAGTGTTAAAAACGAAAGCGCTAAAAATACATCGATAGTGTGGATCCTTGTCTTTCTTTCCTGATGATTATTAGTTTTTCCTGTATTTTGTTTTTTGTGGTAGAGTATTATGGAAGGAGCAGATGGTGGGGATCCACCCACACTTGGTTCTTTAGCATTTTCTCTTCACAATCTCAATTGTACAGTTGAAAATTTAGTTACACTTATGGAGAAGCTGACCCAAGAGAAGGATGGTTTGCAGGTTTCTCATGCGTTTCAACCTAGACGAATGAGCAGCAATGCCGGTGAGGATGAGTTGAATAACTACGGTATTACACCGGCTCAATGTCAACACGCTGAGAGAGCTAGTACATCGGTGAGAGATGAGGAATGGACTTCCCCTAATCCAGGCACTTCCAGTGCCAGTACTTCCTTCAACGGAAGAAAAACTTTAAGCCAGTGGCTCGAGGGTGATCGCGAATGGTGTATCACACCATTCAATAACAGGGACACTAACGGTTCACTTAATCAGCAACTTGATGAACTAGAAAAACATATTTTTGAGCACCAGAAACTACAACTTGAGAACAGCTATCTCCATGAGTGCATAAGGAGGGAGCAGGTTCCAAAACGACTCAGACTTTGCGGTATCCTACAGGGCTGGTTAAGGGCTCCGAATTACATCTAGAACTAGTAAAACTCTTTAACAGACATGGATGTGAACTCCTGGACTGTCTTGTCAAGGACAACGACAAGAAAATGGTAATCCTTAATGACAGAATTAAGCATGTGAACAACTGTATCCAGGCGGACTTATTATTTGACCTCAAAAAAGTACAGTATGATAATTTGTTCAAAACTGTTGATCCATATATTGCTGATTTAAAATATAAAAAAAGAAAAGAAACTCAAGAGGGATGAAAAGGAGTATGCTGAACACAGAGCATACCCTTCCCCTCCTTTGAGTCAAAGTAAATTTAACAACAATTCTAGGTAGGGTGATGCATCTGACAGGGAAGTAAGTGGTGACAATTACCAAACAAGTGATGATAGGGATTCTGATATCAACCCTTTAGAATTCCCCCCTCTGAGGAGGTCAGAATGGCTAAAGAATCAGAGAGGGGGAATGGGGCAATACAATCACAATTACAGGGGGAGGGGGAGAATGTATTAGAAGAAATAAATGTGTTTGACATTTTAAATAATAAAAGTAGTGGAGATGATACTTCTGTTCCGATTTTTTGTAATAAAAATAGTGACTTTAAGGTTTATAACTACAGTGATTATATTTTTAACCATGATATTGCTGACATCTTTGAAAAAGGCCTTTCTTTTGTTCCAAGCAAAAAAGGAGGGTTGAATGATGTACTAATAGATTTAAAACTTTATACAAGGAAATTGAATTTTCAGTTTTGTTTTAAAGAAGGTGTTCCCAATACTGATAGTGTAGATTTATGTAAAAAAAACAAGTTTATTTAACCCCCCTTATGTCCTATAGTGCAATACCCTCGAAAAGATGTGTGAACACGATATTCATCAGATGTTAAAGGATAAAGGTAGGGCACTGCAGGTGGAGAATAATCTGAATACACAAGAGATGGAATTATTACATAATGTATGTGGAAATAAAACTGTCAGAATCATGAAACCAGATAAGGAGGGTGGGTTGGTCATCATGGATAAAATATATACATCAACAAAATGTTTGGGATTCTTTATACTGACACCTGCTGTCAGGTTAGTGTTAATGAGAAGAATATTCTATATAGGAAAGTGGATATTATGTTGGAAGAACTTCTTTTGAATAGATAGATCTCACTAGATGAACAGTCTTATATGGAAGTTAAAAGGCCGAAAATCCCAACCATGTTTGGTATACCAAAATTACATAAAGACCTCAACAACCCCCCCCCCCCCCGACCTATTGTTGATGCAAAGGCATCAAAAACTTATTTCATAGCTAAATTTATAGATACACAATTAAAAAACATCTTGTGTAACTGTAATTGGATAGTAAAGGATTCCTGGGATCTTCTGAAGAAAATCAATAAAAGTATGTACAATCATAACTTAGTTTTTTTGACATTAGATTCGGGGATTTGTTTTCCGTTATCCCCCATGACACTGGTATTGAATGGTTTTACCTATATTTATGTTAATACACAGAATTAAGTCATGATAGGATACTTATGATCAGGAGCCTCATGGAACTTATTTTAGACACCAATATCATTGTTTTTGAAGAACAACTATTTAAACAATGTAAAGGTGTAGCTATGGGGGCTACCTGTGCACCTATTTTTGCTAACTTAGTTCTAGCCTTTTGGGAAAAGGAATACATTTTTACTAGCCCTTATGCAAAGCTATGGAACTATTATGGTCATTACCTGGACGATATAATCATTTTATGGAATGACAGTGAAGACACACTCAATGAATTTCTTGCATTTATCAAAGGAACCACAGATTTTTTGGATTTTACATACACCATCTCTTATGACAAAATAGACTATTTAGATGTTACGATCAGTAAAAATGGATCGAATAACTGTTTTGAGACCACTATTTTCAGAAAACCCACCTATTCTAATACACTTTTGCATTTTACCAGCTTTCACTCCCTACACCAGAAAAAATTACTAGTAAAGGGGCAGGGGTAAGACTTGCAAGAATGGTGTCCATTTTTCAGGATTTTTTAGATCAAATCCACATTCTTAAGGTAATGTTGGTAAATAGGGGGTATCCCCTAGAGTTTGTTATAATATACTACAGGAAGTTGTTGTTAAGAGGGAACATGGTTTATTTTTTCCATTATTAGGAAAAGGACTTGATAGTTTTTCTGAAGTGCAACATAAAACTGAGAACAAAACGTTTAACAGAGCTGCTATTTTTAAATACAACCTGCAGTTCACAAGTATTAGCAATATAATTCAACACAATTGGAATTTATTTAACACCAGTAAGGAATATTTGGACATAATAGGAGTAGGGCCTAATATAGTATATAAAAAGGACACTACCATCAAAAATATGTTAGAGAGAGCACAGGAAGTATGTTCTGGAACTAGGGGCATGTACAAGTGTGGGTTTTGTTTACAATGTAAACATATTTTGGAAGGAACTGAAATTTGTATCCCAAATTTTGGGAAATTTATTTATAAAAAGAAATACACTTGTAGCAGTAAGGCTGTAGTTTATATAGGGATGTGCACTCAGTGTCTCTGTTTCTATATTGGCAAAACGATCAACACCTTTAGGAGTAGAATGTATCAACATTTCTATGATATTAAGAAACAAGATACAAAAAATGTCTTGGTTGTTCATATCATAAACAATGTAGGGCACACGTTTAGGTTCTCAGTCCTTGAACAAGTTATACTGGGAGACAGAGGTGGACCTCTTAATGATTTTTTTGGAAAATAGAGAACTCAGATGGCAGCTGAGAACTAATGCCACACAATACCCAGGTTTAAATACTCATATATCTATCAGCTCTGTTCTTAGATTAAAAACCGAAGGTTATATATAAAAAATTGTGTAAAATGACACATCTTATGACATCATTTATTTCTTATTTTTGGTTTTGTTTTGTTTTATGCGAGGTTGGATGTGTACTAGTTTTATTACAACTAGTTATTCTAGTTTAGGTGACTACAATTTAATCTATGAGACTATAATGAGTTTTATTAATTGATTGTGATGTCACTAATTGATCATCTGGAATGGGAGTGCATATATAAAAAGGGTCAGTTTTGTTTTGTTTGTTATTCTGAAGAAGTTTTTATTAAAAAACGAAAGCGCTAAAAATACATTGATAGTGTGAATCCTTGACTTTCTTTCCTGCTGATTATTAAAATTTGTAGTGTGCTACATTAGAACCCTGGTTCAGACATATTATAAATGCTAACTTATACCAGTTTCCACAGAGAAAACTGGACAACAAGTATATTTTTACAGTCATTACAGTACAGAGTGCTCATTACAACTGATGTTGTTTTTCAGACATGCTCATTAACCATACATACAGATTAAAGAGATGAGTAGTTAACCATGTATATGTATGACATGAAAGTACAGAAAATAAATTTTTAATTGTAGAACCATAATTGTACCGGCACCCACAGTTAGACATTTAATATATATGATATCATGTGTATGATCAATACACCTGATTATACATAGTTATTTGTATGTGTAGTTACTTTTATATTGCAATTTTTTCTATAAGGTAAAGTGGAACAACATTAATAAAACTTTTGAGTTTGCTGGATTAGAACCCTGGTTCAACTGCTGCCACAAGAACAAGTAGGCAACAGCTGTATATTTTTACAGTCATTACTGTGTAATGTATGCAGACCGCCAGGCAATGACGCTTAGTATGTTTGCAAAGTGTAAGACCACGAATGTTACACACATGTTACACTGTATCATTTTAAAATTGACAATGCCTTCTTATTGTCAGGAGGTGTTATGGATTTGCAGGTGTTGTGAAAGCTTACTGACCATGGATGGTGCAACTCTGCTTAATGTGTTTTACATGATGGTCAGCAAAAGATGTAACAATGTATCTTTTTGAAACTGACAATGTCTGCCTATTGTCTGCAGGTGTTCTGGACCTGCACATGTTGCAGAAACTTGCTAACTGCTGCACAATGCCACTTATCATGTTTGCACGGTGGAAGCCAAAAGATGTAACTATGTATCTTTTATGATATTGACAATGTCTGCTTGCTGCCTGGGCCATTACACCATGTTTGTGCAGAGGTGCGCAACTCACAAACACGATTAGTAAAGGTCAACTTGTATTACTGCTGGATTTATCATAGAAGCAGCTCCTATTAATTTTAATTCATTTCATTGTTTCACCATTTTTGTGCTAAGCCATGAGTTATGCAAATATTAATCTTTAAAAAAAAGGACACATAAACAGCATTACAACATATGTTTAACACACATACAGATTTTTACACAAGTCTAGATTTGAACTCTCAGACTAATGAAAGTACAAAAGCAGACGTTGCTTTGCCATATCTTTGTTAGCCACAGAAACAACTTTGCAACAGAATATCAAATCATTGCACTAACAAACAAGTTCCATTTCTTCCACAGTATTAACAAAACAGATGCACATGTACACTCTCAGTTATTTGTATGTGTATTTTATGCATTTAGTGCAATGAATGATCACAGAACCATTTATGAATATTGCTTGCACCAATACAGCTCTGTCTTCTCTTTGTATTGTATTCATTCTTCTTTTACATTTGCTACCCTCAGACGTGCAGCCCATAAATCATTCTATATCATCATTAAAATGAAAGATAAAATTACATGATGATAAAATACAGTTTTCCACAAAGGGTGTAGAGTTTGGCTGTAGTGAACTAAAATGAGAAACGTGTGCTTTTCAATTCCATTTAAAAGCTTGCTACAGTTGCTTCTACATTTTATAAGTGCATCCTCGGTCACAAACCCACAGCAGGTGAGGTAGTCTGAATCACTGTTATATCTTCCTTCTTCCTATCACTAATCATTCACAGTTGCAATTTCTTAGCAACTTACATTGAGGTAGTGCCTACATCGTGTTTACACCTAAGACATGAAGTCAAATATTTGGGATTCAGCAATTCTAATGAGTTCACAACTCATTTGCATCTACACTGTGCTCAGAGGCCTGAATGTACACTATAAAAATGTAACTGTGTAGCTAGGAAACTTGAAAGTAAGGAGAGTTGTGCACATTCACAACACAGAAGATTGTTAGTCATTTTGATTCAGAAGGCTTCTGATCTTGTTAAGGTATGATTGCATTTTTTTCAAGTACATGCTAGATTTGTTAACATAAAAAAAAAAAATGTAGGCAAGAGTGCCCAAAAAGGCAAGTAAACCAAAAGCAACACAATCCTGGCACTCAAAGGAGGTGGAAAATAAATTTCTTTACCACAGCGAAATTTGGAACCAACAGCTTTATTGCATAAACGCAATTACACCACAATAGCGTTTTCATCTTCTGTTATACTTCCTCAGATGTAAAACAGGTTTAACAAGCTGTATCTTCCTTTTATACCACCCATAACACATACAATTATTTAATCAACCAATAAAAACAATACTTTAAAACCATTACATTCCTTAAAGTGAAATACAATGCGTCCAAAATTTACATTGGCAAATATATACCAATGCAACCCAATCCATTGCATTAAAATCAATACAACATATACACCCCAACAACAAATAAAATTCAATTATATATCAAATATATAAGTATATATATATATATATATATATATATATATATATATATATATATGTATATATATATATATAAATAATTTTTATGCAATAAAGCTGTTGGTACCACATTTCGCTGTGGTAAAGAAATTTATTTTCCACCTCCTTTGAGTGCCAGATTTGTTAACATGTTACAAAGAAAAAATATATATATATACATTAGAAAATGGAATTTTATCTGTATGCACTTCATATAGTTCACTGCTCGCAAAGGCATTTTTGTTGGGTCTATATTAGTACCTTGAAACTGCAGTTTGTCGAACATCAAGACGTCGACATGTAAACAGTGAAATCCTAAAAGCACGAACAGCCACTTCTCTAAATTTTTTCACAGGGAAAAAATTTGCTTGGCCATTATTGGAAATTTACCTTTTTATCCAATGTAGAGCAATCTCGTAGTTGGTATATTTAGTTAGGGCAGATGTGGGAGGCAAAGCCCCCCACTTGATTAGGGTTTGAAAGTTTGTTTTGCTGTTGGTCAGCCAAGTAATTATTTTCCCTGTGAAGAAATTCGAGGAAGTGGCTATTCGTGCTTTTCAGATTTTGCTGTTTCCATGTCAAAGTCTTGGTGTTCAGCAAACTGCAGTTTTGAGGTACTAATATAGACCCTTTAGCCAGGCATTTTACTTTTTCTGATAGACAGCCCTTATTAACTTTCATCACAAGTGTTATTTTTGCAACTGGTTATCTTAAATGCTTTTTATGTTATTTCAGGGAAATATAATACACTATATTGTCAATGACACAGGGGTGTTTGGCTCCCAAGATGGCTCATAGACACCTCCAGGGTAGTGCTGGTCACAACCATATAAAAGTTTTTGTTGTAAATGTGTACATATAGTGTGTGAGTATTGAGTTGAAAGCATTTATAACAATTTAATGATGTGGTATTCCTTGTTTTGTAGAAATTTTAAATTGTCTGTTGTTTTAGGGGGAAGCCATGTACCATTTGTGAGTTGCCACAACAAATGTTGTGTTTTAAGAGGTTTGCCCTTGAAAATGTGTACTCATCCTGTATTTTTCATGGCAAACAATACATTACTCCATTGCTATTCCTTCTTTTGGAATGTGCAATATGGTGCAACCACATAACCTCGAATATTAATAACCGAACTGTGTCTCCAGTGGTTAATATTAAAAATATTATGTTTGTGTGTGTGCGTGTGTGTGTGTGTTTGTAAGCAAGAATTTCATTATGTGATATTTATGTGTTGTATCCTTCTCTGCTTTATGTCACATGGAATTAGGGCACTCAAATGTACAAATCCATGTAAACATCCTTTCAGTGACTCAGAAAATAATTTATAGTCCAGGCATTCAGGTGCCATTGCACCTTTCTTAGAGGATGTGGGGATATGGCTGGCAGAATGCAGATCTGGAATCAGGCAGTCAATGACATAAATGCCATAGGGGGGCACACCTGGATTTATAATCAGGTGCATCATAGAGCCATTTTTATGATTTCATTATCTCTGAGGAGAGCAGCTTCAGTTGCCCATGAACAGCTGGCTATGGGGGCGGGGGGCTACTACAGAGTTGCCACTGACACCAAATGAAGAGTTCCTGTCCACTGTAAGAGATCCAGACAGCTCACTGGAAATTTCACAACAACATATGATTGATATTGATGCTTATGTTTATGGGAGGTCAGGTATGTCTCAGGAGGTGCTTCCAGGCAACTCACATACGACAATTTGTAAAAGTTGCATGTATACTAAAACATTTTAAGTAATAGTTCGTGTGTTTATTTTTTTTTTTTTTTTACTTATTTTTTTGGATGAACCTATTGATAAATTGATAAGTTAATGACCCATTTTTGTTTATTACATACTGGCTTTGGGTGGATGTCTCAGCCAAGTTTCTGTTAAAAGTATTGTTAATTGACATATAGGCAAAAATTATGTATTCACTGTTCCCCTGTATTACTGAAATTGTGATGATTGTCTCTTCACCTTGCTTCATTTTGTCCAAGACCATCCTCCTTAGCAAGTGTGGATTCATCTGCATTGATGACCACTTGCCAGAAATATGCATTGTGAGGTGTGTGTCATGAGTGTGTATTTCTGTACCATCTGTGATAGTCGCATCAGTGTTAGTTTGTTATCATATATTAAATTTTAGTGTAGGTATTTATTTCATTCTTGTGTTTGTTGCTTATTATCACAGGTAATCCTGACAGTGAAAGTGCAGGACTCTTACTCTGACATCAGGTGGTACTGGCAGACTCTGATGATGATATTAGCCAAACAGACATACAATCAAGGGGTGCAGAGGTTAAATCTGACACTGAGGATGACATTCAGCCATCCCCTGTATTTCCATCAGACACAGCCAGTAGGCCTCTACGCATACCTATTCCAGCCCTCAGATATTGGAAATGTGGAGGGTGTCACACTTAATCAGGGTATTGTGGTTACTGCTTCTTCAGTGCTAGTTCACTCTGGCCATAGCCAAAGTGTGAACAAGGTGCCACGTGGGAGGATTGTTAGGGGTGCTTGTAGGAGGCCTGCTTTCCATCCTTCACCTGATCCTGGTGTGTATTTACATGCCTCAATGTATGTTTTGGGTCATCATGGAGGCACAGGCATGTTCCAAGTTCCAATAGGGCCTCCAAGGACAAGCTTAGGGTTGTAGATATGGCACAGGTTGACATGCATGATTGACTCCGCTTTATAACCGATTCAATTGAACAGATGAATGACAAGATGGAATGGACAATGTCTGTGATTGAATGTTTGCTGGGAGGAGGATGGCATCCATGTGGCTGTAGGTCAGTAGCATCATCTGTTGTTAGCCAATGTGGCCACGCTCAATCATGCTGCGATGGGGGCAGTACTTCCACTGCTCCATCAGTGATTGAGGCTTGTCCAGTAGAAATCAGTCATGTTCAGGAAGCAGGAATGCATCTTACTATGGCACAGATGTGCCTGTGCAACTCCTGGCAGAGCCAGTTCTATCAGTCTGAGGCAATGACAATGAACTCACCTGTACCATGCATGTCTCACACCTGTCTGACATACCAAGGCATAGAGCTAGCACAGACCTTGGCTGTGTTCTTGCAGACACACACACACACACACACACACACACACACACACACACACACACACACACACACACACACACACAAATTTCACCCCGAGTGCTGATACAGACACACACATACATAGCAGCTACCTGGGTCAGTCATGAGCCTTATAGCTCATTCAGTCTTAGTGGTCATTTGATACTTCATCAATATTTCTGTTTGCCAGTCTTTCTTACTCACACACACTCATTATCTTTTGAATCAGCCTTGGCCTCCTGCTCCCCACACAAAAATCATGTGCAAATGATGATAACTGTGCCATATTCCTTGATTTTCTAGCTTTTGGATTCAGGGATGCATAAGTCTTTTGTCTGATGCCAAGGGTGTATAGCTGACTGTGTGCTTATATATATATATATATATATATATATATATATATATATATTTATGGGTCTACCTGAAAATGCCGAAAGTCCACAAAGCTGACAACGAGAACACCAACACTGGAAAATCGACAACAGAGAAGACCAAAAGTTGAGAATACCGATGCTGAGAACACCGACATGTTAAGGTAAGTGTGCGATAGGGACGGACGTTCGGGTCAGGGTGTGGGTAAGCTAAGTGTGCAATAGGGACGGACTTTAGGTTTAGGGGCTTGTGTTGTGTGTGTGTTTATTGGGAAAGGTATTTGTTTTGTTGATTGTCAGGATTGTGGTTTGTCGGGCATGTGAAGTTTCATGTTTTTGAACTTTCAGTTTTGTCGTGTCGGTTATTTCGTTGTCGGTGTTGATATATATATATATATATATATATATATATATATATATATATATATATATATATATATATATATATATATATACATAGATTCAAGGACAAAATTAAAACGAAACCAAAAAACTCGTAAAAAAACACACTCCACGGCCACAGACTAATATAACAGTTATTTAATATATACATATATATTAGGTTCATAATATATTTGGTCACTTATAGTATTTAATTTGTATTTTTATAAGTTATTTCTGGGATTTTTATTGTCATATATATATATATATGACTTTAATTCTTGATTGACAATTAATAGCATTAATTAAGGGGACTATTTAAATGTATGTATCTCATGTTTTATTTGTCTGATGAAGGAAAAACAAAGTTTTTTTCCGAAAGCGCTAATCTTAATAAATTTAAACATACTGATAGTCCTATTCGAGCCTTTATTTCAGCAGTCTGTGGCCGTGGAGTATATATATATATATATATATAGATTCACTTTATAACCTCAAAATACTGAAATATCAAATTTCAGTATCTCAAGGCTATAAAACCGAATCCACAAAACACTTACACAAAAAAAAAACGCGAAATTCACAACACCGAAAACACCGCACACACTATACCACACATACACCACAACACCCACATCACAACATAAACAAACAAAACTACACACATACACAACTCATACACACATAACCAGGGGGAAAGCCTGCCTGCACCCTCCCCCCATGTGGGGGGCTCCACCCCCCACCCCCCTACTTATATATACTAACTCCTAGATTGCACAAACACAAAACAAAAGCCAACTCACACACACACATTCTCTGACCCCTCACACACACACATCAAACACATCAGCACACTCACATACACTCTAACTCCCACTCAAAACCCTTAGAAAACACTTACCTGACATAACACCTACATCCACACATGGCACCGCGCACCATCAAAACACAATCCCGGACATTACGCAGCGTAAGGTCATAACCGCGAATTTGACATATATTTGAGTTTGCGATTATGATCTTTCGCTATTTTAAACATTCGGCTTTATAGTCTCGAGATACTGAAATTCGACATTTCAGTAATTCGAGGTTATAAAGTGTTTCCATATATATATATATATATATATATATATATATATATATATATGTGTGTGTGTGTGTGTGTGTGTGTGTGTGTGTGTGTGTGTGTGTGTATGTGTGTTTGTGATGCTCTTTTGGAAATTGTACTTATTTCTTACAGGTTTTTGTAATGTGTGAATCTTTGCTGCATGAGGCCTATTAGTTGACAGAGTACACATCAATTGACATAAGTCATTGCTGTCACATATCAATGTCACTGCTGTAGAAATCACCCACCTTCTAATTAGTTACATTAACAAGTAATAGCATGCAAGAATATACCATCCATTTGTGTTCTTAGCTATTTATTTTCTTATTCCAGGTTCAACACTTACTTTTGTAGTCCAGGTGTTAGAAGAGTTTTTATTTGGGGCTAACTCTGTGTGATGCTAGCAGTACACGGCCATTACATGAGTAAGCAAAGGTTGTGAGCATTGCCTTGCATAAATGTTACTGTATGTATGTGCATAGGATGAAGGTTTTATTTCCCCCCTTAGGTGATGAGCATGTGTGCTATCCATTGCCTCTTGGCCAGTGTGAGGGCATATTGTGCACACATATGTCTGCCAACACCCACAGCAGCTGGTGGTCCTCCCTTCGACTTCTCAACTGCATATGGCTGTGGTGACCTTGCCAATGGTGATGGGATGTGCGCCCTTCCTTTTGGTGTTCCTGTTCAAACTGTTTTGTTAGAATAATAATGTGAAGGATAGCACAAACAGTAAAAATGTTGGGACAAGTATGGGAATTGTAATACAAAGCTCTTCCAAATGTATCTAGGCCCTGGGACCATGACTTCAGCAGCCCAAATATACACTCTATGATATTTCTTGTTTGAATGTGTGCCTCATGATAGCATTTTTCGGTGGGTTGGTGTGCATTTCTGATGGGTGTTATCAGCCACAGCTTGATTTCATAACCTGAATCCCCCGTAAATGACCCTGTGGGATATCTTTCCCTAGAAAACCTCTGATAGATTTGAGAGTTGTGCCAGATTTGGGAATCATGGTAACTGCCTCGTTTGCCTGCACACAAATTCCAGATGATTCCCTTAGTATTACACATGATCTGGCAGCTAGTGGAGTGGAAGCCTTTTCTGTTTATGCACACCCTTCCCTGTTCTCCTGGTGGTGCTTTGATTTCAGTGTATGTGCAGTCTATAGCACCCAAGACTTCAGGGTAGTGTGCTGCAGGGTAGAACTCCTGCATAGTTTCCTCAGGTGTACAGGGAAAATGTTTGCAGTCACTGGTGTGTTATAGCATAGCATTCAGGAATTGATGTAGGATTCTAGGTGCTGATGCCTGTGACACCCCCACCCTATCCCCTGTCAGGCTCTAGAAGGTTTCTATATCTAATATTCTAAGTGCTACATATAATATAATCTCCACACATATTGGTTCCTCTCAGTTTGCCCTTGATCTCAGTTGAGGACAACAGATGTTACAGAGTTCCTGTAGTGTGTCTATATCCACCCTATATCACTCTCCCATTCTATCTACCTTGTCTTTCTTGAAGAACCATTCCACCATACGTTCTCCTTATCCTAGTACAATTCCATCCCTATGTATATTAATCATCATGTAGCAAAAACTGCATTGCATATGGATTTTGTCTCTCTCCTTCATATACAGAACAGTTTCTGTAAGGTATCCCCATTTACTTCATTTCTTCAGTTTCTACATGCTCATGTCTTTGTTTGATTCTGTCATTCTGTATGCACTGACAAAAGAAAAAACAAAGAGCTACAGTAGTCATGCTTGCGCTGAGTACAGCCTTCCATCTGTGTACTGTTGTACTGCCTTAAGAATGTTTACTGTGAGGATCAGACTCCCAAACGATTGCAATTGGTGGGAACCCTACGAAGAGTAGTCCTTTCACGGGGTAAGGGTCTTTTGTTTCACTTTAAATGATATTCATTAGAGCAAGCAATTCATGCATTCCTTAGAAGATGCACACATGAACGTAAAAGGAATAATCAGAGTTGTGTCTTTTCTAAAGAGACATAAAGTACACCAGTGTGGAGAAGCTCTGCTAGATACCTGAAATAGCAGAGAATAATAGTCAGGAAAGTTGGTGGGGTCTACGGCATGCACCTTAGGGGTAGTCAGTATCCATTTTTCTATTGAAAAGTAATGCCTTAAAGCCACAGTGTGGACGCTATGATGATGATTGCATTGAGTGAATCCTTGAATCAACTATGTGTGCATTAGGAAGTAATGTCTCTCTAATGTTTTAGTTTCCTCTTTCCCCTGTAAAAAGTAACATAGTATTTCAGTATAACTACCTGGCAAATAAAGAAACAAAACACCTGTAACATCATTCACAGTTAAGAGTATGACGTCAGTGTGTAAAAGTCAGATAAACATGTACATGTCTTTCATTTATAAATGTTATACTTAAGTGTATTAAAAAGCACTTGCAGAAGCTGCCAGTTAAAAAAACTTATTGATGCTATCTGCATCAGGCATCTATCAGAGAAGACTTGAAAAAAAATAATAAAACAGTAAAAACATAAATTAACCCACTTGTTTCTTATAACTGAATTGTGTCTGGGTCAGTTACAGTCTTTAGAAGTAAAAATTAACAGCATTCACCTAGCGGCAAACAATGAGCCAGGCATGAAATTAAACCCTACTTAGAGAGGCACACCTTATGTATAGAAATGTAGCTAGCAGGCACCTGTTTTCTAAAGATAATTTAAGGCACACCTTTTTCTTCCAGGCTGGCCAATGAGGGACATGGAACTAGCAAACACAATAATTGTGGTGATGCATTTCTAATTACTGGATCCCTCTCCCACGCCCCCTTTCCCTGTTTGTATAAATTTAGCAGAGGGCTAACATTTCTCATTCTGCTCTGGTCTAAGCTGTGTGACTGAGTAAGATTTTATACTCAAGTCTTTACCACTGATCACCATGGCTACAACCTTTTCAACACAGAGCTCCAGGTTCAGTTCTTCTGGTTCTCTCTTAGGGCCATCTTCTAGTTCTACACGGATTTCTAAAGCCAGTTTTGGAGGTTTGAATGCCAGACCACCCAGTGTCTACGGTGGAGCTGGTGGTCTAGGCACACGGATCTCTGTTGCTTCTCCTGGCCTGGCTCGATCTCCTGTATTTGCATCAAACCTAGGAAATGTGCTTAATTTTACATCAGGCAGTGGTTATGGTTACAGTGCTGGAGTTCATGGAATCTATGGAACTAATGATGCCATAATTGCCAATGGCAAGGAAACAATGCAGAATTTAAATGAACGTTTGGCTGCATATCTAGAAAAGGTACGCTCCCTGGAATCTAAAAACAAACAGCTTGAACGCCAAATCCGAGAATGGTATGAGAAAAAACCTCCTGTCCGTCTGGATGTAAGTGGTTATGAAAAGACTATCGCTACTCTCCGATCACAGGTATTTTTTTCCTACTTCACTTTTTGCATCTGTCATTGTTACCTTTTGCAACTTTCCTGTATATCATAATATAAGTTAGAATGCAGTTTTTGTTTTATATTAATGTACAAATCACTGAAGATTCATATACATCACATACAAAATGACAAAACTTACAGTTAATCAATTTGCTTACAGTTTACAAAAATACAGTTTGCGCTGATGTGTACTGTGCTAAAAGAAGATATTAATATTTGTCAGTTCTGCGTGCTACAAAATTCTAAACTAGACTAAAAAGTTGATTCTGTTAAGGGTAGAATCTGAATAAACAAATGTTCTGTACTTTCCTTTTTGACATAAATGCTTAACTCTGTAAGCAGGTCAGCTCACCTCTCATTACACTGATGCCTGACTTAACACAAGTGGTTTTCATTGCTGTATTTCTTTTGAAGATGTATTACTTTACAATAACAATAACAAAAAGGCAGACAAGATTAAAGCAATAGTTCTGGGGTACAGAAGGGACAATTAAACATTTTAAATGTCGAGTTACAACAGGATATTAAAAATAGAGCACCTCCCTTTCAAGTTCAAAATAATAAAATGTTGTTAAACACATTATTAGTAAATAGAATTAGTGACTTTATAGCATTTTAAATCTTCTACTAAAAGCTGAAGCAGTAACAATGGTATATTGTCTTAAGATAGTGGTTTTAACCACACAGTGACAGTGCAAGGGCAGTAAAGAGCAGTCCGTATTGTTTATTGTTGGTATTATTTTATGAAAAGAAATAGAAGAAAACTTGTTGAAAGTGAATATAAAAGAAATTTAAATCAAACTGCAGTACAAAAAGACCTTTGACAGAATAATACTAAAGGTATTTTCAAAGAACATTAACTTTAAAATGTTCTTAGTCTATGTATAAAATCATGTGTGGAAGAGTAATAGTGAATATTTTCTTTTTATTTCAATAAGTATAAAATGTTCATTGACTTATCAATATGCAGAACTGATTTCTGACATCAGAGAGTCAACAGTATGCACAATCAGATGCCTATAACATGTAGCTAATAAATATTTACATAGAACATGTGATTTTGTTTGCTGTCTGATGTATAAATCTTATGGCAATGAGAAAATGCATTAAGTGTGAACTTCAGATTATACATTGCTGTACAGAAAGTTTAATATAGTTTCTTTAACGATGTTCAAATTGCAATAAAAAGGGAAACACCTATTTTGGGTCATACAGCAGAATGCACACACACAACAAATGAAAAGCTATTTTCATTAGAAATTCATGAACATACACAATGTTTCAGTGACAATCCTTGCTGATTAATTAAATATATATGGAGTTAAAGGAATGTAAATACAAAGTGCAGCAATGTATAAACATTTCAAAATGTATAAACTGCCATCATTACTGCTCTTTAGAAAAGTCATGAAATATGCATTAAGGTTTTCATTCATGTTTTATTACTAGAAAATGTTGAACAGATTACAATAGCCAGATGTGCTGGCAATACAGCAAAGGATTAGATTTCAAGTCTAAGTCTGTCAGATGCTATTTGTAGCACATTTGTTTGTAAAATTACAGCCCTCAGGATAAACATGCTTGCAAGAT
Source organism: Protopterus annectens (assembly GCF_019279795.1). Classification (NCBI taxonomy): domain Eukaryota; kingdom Metazoa; phylum Chordata; order Ceratodontiformes; family Protopteridae; genus Protopterus; species Protopterus annectens. The sequence goes on from NC_056747.1 coordinate 995,967,577, forward strand.
ATTATGTACTTAGAAAGAGAACTAAAAATGATACAGCAATGATTCTAAGAATAATCCTTTACATTTCAGATTAATGCTGGAACTCTTGCAAACTCCAGAATTATCTTGCAGATAGACAATGCCAAGCTAGCAGCTGATGACTTCCGAATCAAGTGAGTGTTTCAAGAGTAAAGCTAGATAATTAGATTATGACCTGATGCTTCTTTTTTAACCACATAACTGACATAATTGTGATTGCTCTTCATTTAAACAAAATTGTGCAGTAGTGTTATCAAAATACATTTTCATTGAATTTTATAAAAGAAATGCAAAGAAGTATTTTAGATATGTATTAGTTATATATTATAAAGGTTTGATTTTTTTGTGCAAAAGACTAAAAATCTGTTCATAGTTTGTTACAAATTATTGCCACTTTTTGTAATCTTTGCAAGGAATTCCTTTTTATAGAATAGCTTCCTGTGTCGTTCTAAAAGGTTACTAAAAGCATAAAAAGTTGCTAGAGTACTCTTTTTTGTTGGTTTGTTTATTTTCGAGTCATGTTTATGAATACATACATATGTTAAAAAGTTGACCTTATTTCTAATTATGTTACACCCTGCCTTCAACCTTCAACTTTCACACCTTGTTTCAGAGAATACTTTGTTGTTTACAACATTATAGACATAAATAGCAAATTACTAAAAACTAAAGTCTAAGTATGTTTGGTTGTATGTCTACAGCCTTCTAAAAATATCAAACATTATACTTTGGATGTATAGAATAAAATCAGGAGGTTACAAATGGACATTCCTCTAAAATTATCACTATATGGAGAAGGCAAGCCCCTTGACAGCCCTCCCCCAATAGGGTCTGCACACTTCATACAACAGTTGCTTAATACAATCATTTGAAAGATTACCAGCATATGTAGAAGCATCTCTCTTTTCACAAAAGTTTGATAATAGCCTTTTCTCTGCTAGTCAGTGAATATAGAGAAAAATAACCATCTTCTAATATGGAGAAACGGACCATTTTCTAAGTGAAGTGTTTGAATTTGTTTGATTGAAGTAGTTGGGTTTCATCTCAAGAAATGATGTTCAATGTTTGTGCTGAAGCAGACACTTAAAGAGGCTCACCCAGACAAGTACACATACACACACGCTTGTATATAGCTAACATTACTGAAAGCCAGAAGGTGAATCATTATATTCTACGTACTAAACCACACCGTGTAATTTAACACTAATCCCACAATAAATTGATGTTGTTCATACATAAAAATCATATTTATGTGAGTGTCAGTTGTATCATATATTTAAGTTTTCCAGGGCAGTTAACATTTGTAGATGATACAATGACTACTTTTGCTCAAAAGAAAATCAGGAAATGAATGTGCAGAAAAATATTTCAGGATTAGCAGGATTTACATTTTATTAAAAATAACCATTAATCAAAAGATCTGAAAATGATTTGCACTTATCTCCTGCTTCCAGTTCTCCTGATAATAAACATAACTACTACAGTCCCCGTAGCCAACAATGAGGGTGCAACTCCTTCTCCTTTAACCCCGTCCCAACTCATACCATATAAAGACTACTCAGTAAGCTCAAGCCCACCAGCCTAGCTGCTGACAACCTCCTATCAGAATTCCTCAAAGCTGCCTCCGAAGTCATAGCCTACCCCATTTCTATCCTCATCAACCACTCTATCTCTGAAAACCATGTCCCACTAATCTGGAAAGTCTCCTATATCACCCCACTGCATAAATGTGGCAACTCTACAGAGCTTACTAATTACAGGCCCATTGCCATTCTTTCACCTCTCTCCAAAATACTAGAACAATGTATTCACTCCCAGCTTCTAAACTCCCTTCTCTCCAATAACCTCCTATCAAACACACAACGTGGCTTTCACCCTCACCACAGCACCACAACCACCCTCCTCAGTTTTACTAACACAATAAATGAACACAGAAATCAGAATAAATATGTCTCATCCATCTTTCTAGATCTCTCAAAGGCATTCGACACAGTTTCACACCAAAACTGCTGTTAGAACTGGCCACATTACATCTCAGTCATTCTTCCCTAGCTTGGTTCCACAGCTATCTAACTAAATGCCAGCAGGCTGTTAGATGGCAACAGGAGCTATCATCTTTGCTCCCTGTTAACATTGGAGTTCCACAAGGCTCCATATTAGGCCCCCTACTTTTTACCATCTTCACAAATCAACTCCATAAATCCACATCTCTCGCCTCTGCCATCCAATATGCAGTCGACTCTACCCTGATATGCTCCGCCCCCTCTCTGACACAACTACAGACTATAACACAACAATATCCAAGCAAAAAATATATATGATAGCAAGATAAAAGTTGGTAAGACAAAACTGAATTGCAAAAATAAATAAAGAAATACCAAACCAACAGGGCTAAAATCCAGGAACTTTAATAGGTGTATCCAAAAAAGTGGTAAGCCCTTTCACGGTGACCACACCACTTCATCAGACAACATTAACTAAAAAATATAAGTCTTTTATACAAAGTGTGACTAATAAAAAGCCATTAATTATGATATCATCATAGGTTAAAAAAATCTTAAAAATACAAAAAAACGTGCTCATATATCATCATTAATAAAACAACTATAAAATCTATATAAATATGTTACACTTATTAAAAAAGTATACATTTTATTATTTATGTCTATGTCCTTTCAAGAAAGGTTTTAATGAGAAGACCCCATTTAAACCAAGTGCTTTTTCTGCATTCAGCAATAAAATCCTTGCCTTGCAGAAGTTGTTCAGCCTGTAAATTTATCCTTACTTGTTTGTCATGCACCCACCCAGTTCTAGGATTCACAATTAATGTTGATGTTAATGCTGACTGCAAAACCTGTAACCTTGTATATTTTTCTTTTTGTCAACTATGTTATGCATTTTATGTTGGCAAGATGAACAGACCCTTTAAGGATAGGATCCTTGAACATCAGAGAGACATAAAAAATAAAAAAGACAGTAATGCCTTAGCAGCACATCATGAGTCATTGTTTAGGTTCTTTGTCTTGCACGTTTTAGACACTAATTTAAGAGGAGGTGATTTCAAAAATCATACTGAAACTATAGAATAGAAGTGGATTTGATTTATATCTTTATTTCAGATGTTCCACATCTGTCTGGACAAAACTAATCAGGTCAGTTTTCCTTCATCCATTTCTGCTGCAGGTTATAAAAGACAGTAGTTATTTAGAATTAGCACAGCTAATACAGTCTACCACAGTTAATTTCATTTCAGTTAAAATTATAAAAATAAAATCTAACACCATTAGAGACTGATTAGATGGAATTTGTCAATTGTGAAAAGCTGTAACTGGTATTACCAAACACAAAGAAGAAAAAAAAAAACATAATTTCCATAGTACAGTGTAATTCTAAAATTGTCCAGTGTTAGTGTGTTTAAAGTAAGATTTGTGACAGAAGTTAATGCTCAAGATGAAAAAGAAAGAAGATGAAAGAAAATGTATAAGCACATACACCCCCCCCCACACACACACACAAAGATACACACTTTCCATATTATACGTAAATTCTAAAGTTTCTCTGTCTTGCTCTATTAAAAGTATGACTTGTGGTGAAGGTTCTACAAATGAAGTTACTCTGCAGTACTGCTTTAACAAGGCAGTATTGTAGCTGTGATGTTTCAGATTAACAAAGCAACAAAAGAGGAAACTGGTGAGTACACGGAACAAGAGCTGAAAGTTTTCGTGCTTATGGCAGAAACCCAATTTGTCCCCATACCAGAAATCCAATCCAACGTGGCAACACAGGACAATGCCTGGCTCTTTTAAATGCATCCCTAAGCAACAGGTGCACAATGATAAGGTTTATCTTCCTAAGCCTGAATGCAGAGTTAAATGTCACTGGAGAAACTATATCCTCCTGAAAGTTTTGATTTCACTCCATTCTCGAAACCTGATAGGAAGTCTACAATTTACAGATCAAAAAGGCAGGGAAAGGTTGAAAGAGTCCACTGCACAGAGCTACAATATATGCTGACAACCAATTTCCAGCACAAGAAAGAACCATAGTGATATTGTATGCTTTAACTATATTCCTGACAGAGCAAAACTCCTTAATAACAGAAGATCCTTTATAATTGCTAATTAAAGTTTTAGTGTATGATTATCCCTGAGAGTGTGCTGCATGTCAAGTTTTCTGCCAATGGTACTTGGGGGGGGGGGGGATAACCTGACTACAATGAAAGTTTAAATGTATCTTTGAGTCAGCATATGTGAAATTCATTACATCTTTGTGATATTAAGGAACTTAATATTACTGATTCCATGTTTTTGCTTGCACATTCTGGAAGTAATCTGTCATTTGGTAGCGCTATAGGTGCATCTAGTGGTAAAACCTGTTTTTTAAAGAAATGCC